>NC_139830.1:33511576-33641576 GCF_963691815.1 Echiichthys vipera
TATTTAAATACAGTCTTGCACACGTTACTATAAAAAAAAAAAATTAGTTCTAGTTATTACTTACTTCCCCCAAAAACTAACTGAATTAGTAACAAATTATAAAAGTAACTAGTTACTGTGGAAAGTACGACCCCATAATAGGGCCACCCCTATCAGTATCGAAAGGCACTGTAAAGCTGTATTTCTTTTCATATTCCTAATCTTCTGCAGCTATTCTCTGATCATTTAGTTCCTGATTTAATAAATAATTGTCCTATTTTTGACTGTACGTGTACAGCTCCTAACATCTAACATCTAACATTTGACAGTATTGGCTTCTTTTGTTAATGTAAAATAGGTTTTGCAGAAAAACATGTTTCTGTATTTTTTAAAGTCATATATTGAGAAAGTGATGTGTTTGTATTGATAACAAAAATCAGGTATTGATTTTGCTCCAGCTATAGAAAACACCAGCCTTTCATTGCTGCATGCCGTATATGTAGGTCAGCGACATTTTTATTAAGCACAAAAGTTTGCAAACCCTGCACTGCCATGGAAATGTTAAAATTAAAATGTATTAGATTAGATTAAATTAGATTAGATGGGCAACCCCTGCACCCTAAGTGACACATCCTTTCAGTTGTGTACCTCCAGACTGGTATTTCCTCTAAGGTTAGATAGATACCATTAACTCTATGGGTCACTATTAATGAAATCTGCTCAAAAGCTTCAAAAATTCAACACATATGTCAAGCACTTAACACCCAGATTTCATGGTAAAACATCTTTCCCACCAAACCATATAATGTTTGTTCTGCAACACAAATAGACATCATTTTTTCACTTGATAACATTTCACGCTTGTGTTTGTATTGATAACCTTGTGTGAACTCAAAAATTAGCCTTCAAATATCACACTGAATTTGCCAAAATTACCTGCAACTCCCTCTGCCCCTGGCTTGCCCCTCTGGGATTAAGTGAGGAAGAAAGGAGCAAGGGCAAAAGATGAAAGTGTCTGGGGATCTCAGCGAAATCAAAAACAAATCTCCGGGAGAGTCAGGGTTAACCCCTTTGGCTGTCGGGGCTTTGAAGTGCTCGGCCATACAGTTAATTGTTAGAGTTGGGATTAGAGAAAGGTGGTAACAATTTAACCCGGGCAATAAGAGGGCTGAAGGCCACAGCTCAGGCCTATCAGGTGTTTGCAGATGTTGTTGGTGCCTCAGGAAAAGTGAAAGCAAACTCCTAAAGACGAGGGTGCAGTTTAACCGACCCGTAATGCTTAGTTTGCTCAAGCCCCCATCACGTTGTAATTGGCTGGGAGGGGGAACAGAAGCTAGCTGATTGGACAGCTGGTGCACTTAACTGTTACTATTTTGGATAGTTGGCTGGCCCGGGCCGATAATGACCTGACTATTTCCATCCATATGCAGTGATCAAGATTGGAATAGAAAGAAGAAATGTGAATATGTATGTTCTGTCTGACACTTGTCACTTTTTCCTCAATGCGCTGTAGATGCATCAAGAATGGGATGTGTTGTTTCCCAGATCAGAAGACACTACATTTTGGCAAAAATGTCAATACATCTTCAATCAAACAATGTCACTGACATTCAATTTCAAAAACTGACGCAATCATAATGTCCATTGATATTCCCCGCTTGATGCTGCTTGTGGATATCACCATTGAGTGGTGCTGTGCCTTCCCTTGTTGTCTCTTTCTTTTATATTTATCCTGATAGTCATGCCAGCGGATGTCTTTTTTCTGCTGTGGTGTGTAACTTGACATGCAGGTACTGAGCTCAGCTGCCACCTTTACTTTCTGTTGGTTCTCTTCAGGTAAAATAGGCCATATATGACCCTGATCTGAGTTTACATTTAGAATAGACTGGAACGTGTCTTTTCTCTGACTGCATCTATGCTGGTGGTTTTCTACCAACTTGCAACTCATGCTGATGAACCAAAATCTTTTCGCTTGCATCAGAAACGTTCTCATAATTGATCATTTTATACAGTGAAAGTTATGGTTAATGCATCAACACTATGGTCATCCCATAACTCTGATGAAGGCCCCAAGTTGAAACATTATGGTCTTACAATAAAGTTGTCCTTTTATACTACAAGTGTTGCTGTAATTTTTTAACTCTTCAGCAATCTATTTATTTGCTATGGTTTTGTGACCAGAAATAAATGAGCAAATTAAAAAAAAAAATATAAAAAATATTAACAAGCTTGTGAGCAAAGCTTGTGTGGAAACATTGACTTCATCCATCATGCATGGATTACTGTACCTTTTACAGTATGCCAAGAACATATTGAAGATTGTGATGCCATGTGGCAAAAGGTTATATGGTCTGATGAGACCAAAACTGGCCATAAAACCAACACAGTGGCTAAAGGACAGGAAGGTGAAGGTCCTAGAGTGGTCTAGTCAGAGCCATGACCTGAATCCTACAGAACATCTATGGATGGACTTGAAGAGAGCAGTCCATCACCGCCCACCAAAGCATTTGACTGAACTCGAACTGTTCTGCAGGAAGAATGGGTAAATATTTCCCAATCTAGATGCACAAACCTGGTAGAGACAGATCCAAACAGACTGATGCTGTAATTAAAGCAAAAGGTGCCTCCACAAAGTGTTACATCTGGGGACTCATCACTTCTCCAACACTGCTATTCTAGTTTTTCAATTTTTATTAATTTTCAGAAATTTTGAAAAAATAATTCACTTGAATGTTGTAAGGCAAAATGAGTAAATCATGCTGGAATTAAAAAAAAAAAAGTTTTATTATTTCAGGCTGAAGACAAAATAATTAACTATTTAAAAAGGGTATCATTACTTTCTATAGGCACTGTACTGTATACTGTTGTTATGTACTTTCTACATATAAAACCATGAATACATTTCAGTACAATTCCATACAATGAATTGAATGTTGACAAAATCTGAATAGTATAATCTCATCTCATATTGGCATATCTAATCAGACTAACTAGCAGTATATTTATCATATTTAAAGTATATGACACTGACACACTGGCATCTTATTTTTAACTAAGGGTCATCATTGACCCTGCCTAGCTGTAACTGGCAGGCTTTTAGGATGGGCCTATTTCCATCCCAGCAGGGGTTGGGTCATATGCAGCCATCTACATTTTTAACTCTTCAGCAATCTATTTATTTGCTATGGTTTTGTGACCAGAAATAAATGAGCAAATTAAAAAGATATATCTAAAAAATATTAACAAGCTTGTGAGCAAAGCTTGTGTGGAAACATTGACTTCATCCATCATGCATGGATTACTGTACCTCTTGATTGCTTTGATTGTCAATAGCTGTAGAAAAAGTGAATTATGTCCATCCATAGTCATAATCTAGTTACCATTCTCCTCAAATTTGGTGATTGGTTATTCCTGAGAATGTTTATTATGGTTATTTTAAAGGGATACATTAAATTTCTTTTGAAAGAAGAAGGGGAGAAGGATGATCAACCATATCATTGATATTGGACAATTCTGCATAACCCTGTATTATGATAATTGACACGATAGTAACACTTGCCAGTTATTTTGTAATAACACTATAATAACACAATAATGGGCCATTTTGTTCCTTAACAAAAATTCATACAACTCAACACATTGTACCAAAAAAACACTTTGACTTTTAAAAACTGCAAATGCAGTCATCTAATACTCTTACATTGCAGCTGCATAGTTAACTGTTTGTCTTGTATTGCCGTCAGTTCTGGT
The DNA here is from genome assembly GCF_963691815.1 of Echiichthys vipera. NCBI lineage: Eukaryota > Metazoa > Chordata > Actinopteri > Perciformes > Trachinidae > Echiichthys > Echiichthys vipera. The sequence goes on from NC_139830.1 coordinate 33,515,306, forward strand.
ACCCACATTAACAGTGATGACAGTAGATGTGTGTGGCCATATTTCTGCTGCACCAACACAGGCTGTGACAGATGTGCCATGTATCACTGGTCCGGGATTTGTGTTTAGGCGCAGAAGTGAGGCTCAGGTTTGATTGACAGACACTGTAGATGGCTGCATATGACCCAACCCCTGCTGGGATGGAAATAGGCCCATCCTAAAAGCCTGCCAGTTACAGCTAGGCAGGGTCAATGATGACCCTTAGTTAAAAATAAGATGCCAGTGTGTCAGTGTCATATACTTTGAATATGATAAATATACTGCTAGTTAGTCTGATTAGATATGCCAATATGAGATGAGATTATACTATTCAGATTTTGTCAACATTCAATTCATTGTATGGAATTGTACTGAAATGTATTCATGGTTTTATATGTAGAAAGTACATAACAGTATACAGTACAGTGCCTATAGAAAGTAATGATACCCTTTTTAAATAGTTAATTTTTTTGTCTTCAGCCTGAAATAATAAAACTTTTTTTTTTTAATTCCAGCATGATTTACTCATTTTGCCTTACAACAAGTGAATTATTTTTTCAAAATTTCTGAAAATTAATAAAAATTGAAAAACTAGAATAGCAGTGTTGGAGAAGTGATGAGTCCCCAGATGTAACACTTTGTGGAGGCACCTTTTGCTTTAATTACAGCATCAGTCTGTTTGGATCTGTCTCTACCAGGTTTGTGCATCTAGATTGGGAAATATTTACCCATTCTTCCTGCAGAACTGTTCGAGTTCAGTCAAATGCTTTGGTGGGCGGTGATGGACTGCTGTCTTCAAGTCCATCCATAGATGTTCTGTAGGATTCAGGTCAGGGCTCTGACTAGACCACTCTAGGACCTTTACCTTCCTGTCCTTTAGCCACTGTGTTGGTTTTATGGCCAGTTTTGGTCTCATCAGACCATATAACCTTTTGCCACATGGCATCACAATCTTCAATATGTTTTTGGCATACTGTAAAGGAGTCGCAGTGTGACATTTTTTTAGAAGAGGCTTCTTTTTTGCCACCCTGCCATACGTGTAGATCTTGTTGTCACATGCACAGATCGACCAACCTCTGCCATTAAGACTTGTAACTCCTTCAAGGTCACCATGGGCCTCTTGGTAGCTTCCCTGATCGATCTTTTCTTGGCTCGGTCATCTAGTTTGGAGGGTCGGCCCAATCTAGGCCAGGTCTGGGTGGATCCATATGCCTTTCACTTCTGGACAATACTCTGAACGGTACTCAGAGGGATAGTTGAAGCCTTTGAAATCTTTTTAGATCCTTCTCCTAACTTGTGCCTATCCACAACTTTATCCCGGAGCTCTTTTGGAAGTATCTTTCCAACCATGGTGAATTCTTTGTGTTACCATGAACTACTAGGAGTGGAATCATCAAGGAACAGCTGATTTTATTCTGAAGTAATCAAATGAAAAGCTGATTTTATTCTGAAGTAATCAAAGGAACAGCTGATTTTATTCTGAAGTAATCAAAGTCACCACAGTTGATGCCAGGTGGAGGCCAGTTAACTTGATGTGTGATCTGGAAGGTGATTGGTTATTCCTGAGAATGTTTATTATGGTTATTTTAAAGGAATACATCACTTTTCCAACACTGCTTTTCTAGTTTTTCATTTTTTATTAATTTTCAGAAATTTTGAAAAAAAAATCACTTGAATTTTGTAAGGCAAAATGTGTAAAACAAACCGAAGAATTTATTTTTCTTTTTTTTTTAATGTATTATCATGTTTATCATTACCTGGAATGGATCCATTTGACTTGGAGGAGTCTGGCACCATGTGGACAGGTCATCATCCTCCACACGAGCTGTAGGTTAGACATGTTAGCTCTCTGTTGCCTACCACATTGTCAACCTGGTTATATGGTGCCAGTCTAGCTGAATATCAACACGGTACAATGCCTCTTACCATACGGTCTATTTATCCCTCCCCACCCAGCCAACAGTATCAGGGCCTTTCTTTTATCTCCTTCACATACACCCTGCTTTATCTGTCTCTCATCCTGTTTATTTCATTTTCTGTTCTGTGTTTCATTTTCCTTCTTCTTTTTATGGTAAGGCCTTTTTAATTTTAAAAGTCTGTCATCTAAATTTAAATTGGCTTCATTGACAGATTAACTAAGTCTTGGTTTTGAGTGCATTTCTTTTTCTTTCTTGACTTTTCTTTTGTATACCACTCTTTTATTGTTTAGCGGTGTTCGTTTGCTTAAAAGGCTGGTTTTGCCAGCTGTCCTTTATTTAAATTAGCTCTTAATTTGGTTAGCATGAAAAAGCAGTTTTTTTTCTTGATGTATTCATCTGTCTTCCTTCCTCCTTTTTCTTGCATTTTTTTATTCTTTACACCTCCAATCCTCCTCTACCCCTTCTTCCTCTCGAACACCATCCAGTCTCTCTCTAGCCCCCCCCAACCTATGGGTTCCGCAGTGGGGGTGTTGTTTGTAAAGCATTATAATTTATAACGGAGCAGAGTGGATTTAATTTCAGTGCGCGGGGGCTCGCCAGCAGGGCGCCAGCCTGCAATCAGGGGAATCAGCAGCTCACACAGGGCCTTCAAACACACACACAGCAGACCGCCAAATATAATGTAAAGTATTATCAGTGGCCACAAACGGACAGTGTTTCTCGTCACCCAACTCCCTGGATGCTCCCTCTGCAGCACGGCACCTTTTCAGCTTCACTTTCCGCCCTGCTGCAGCTGTTCTCGCTCTCTCTTCCCCTCTCTGTTTCTCTGTAATTTTTCTGTCTGCGTCTCGCTTACATTATATGCATCTTCCTCCCCTCCCCTTTCTCTCCCTCTCTTACTCATTGTCTCTCATTACCACACATTGCCTATTTGTTGGGGTGTAAAAGGCTTTCTCATAGAGACTCTGCTGCCTTCCAAAGACAATGAAGGTTCACCAGGAGGTCAAGTCCAACTATTAGTCCTCCCGTGTCCCTGTCAAATATTTGGTTTTGTCCCTCCCTTTCTCCATCCCTCCTTTTCTGCCCCCGGGGGGGGGGTTTCGGCCCTACCCATTTGCCAGTTGCAATTTCCCCTTCATAAATCCTGCTTCTGTGGCAAACTGTGCCAGACGGTGGGATGATCCTTATTTCCAGAAGGTCAGAGACCGAACAAGAGGAGAGGGAGGAAAAGATAATGTTTCTCTTTCCCTAGTCATTTTGCTTTGCATTAGACACAACTGTCAACTGGACTGTCAACTAGCTAACATGACAGATGATTAGCTGATGTTAGAGTTACAGTAGAGATGGAACTGAGTTTACAGTACAGTAGTTTCTTGATTAAAACGTCCCCCCCTTAAATTATATGTATGAGTTTGTGCAACAATCTAAAATTACCTCACTTTACTCAAACTACCTTCAACTGGTGAGAACCAGTCACTGTCATACAATTACTTAAGGGGAATAAGCACTCTATTTGTAAAAATACAACACTGAGGATCAAGTTCACATAGACATTCTGCTTAGGTTCATTTTATTAAAACACTCTGACAAGCATCTTGACAGTTTAAGGTGTACAGGATTGTATTTTTCCAAGCAGTTCTGTACTTGAAGTGTTTAAAAAAAGTTAAAAAGAACAACAACAGAATAAAGGGTCTATCTGTAAAATCGAGAAGTTTCCCTACAATCCCCCTGTTGTCCAAAATGAGGGAATTTTAGACTAAAGTAAATATCATGGCTCTGTAATAATTCAAAGTTTTAGTGTAATGGTATGTACATTTTAAGGTTCAAAATGTACCTTGGTTTAATGCCAGTACTTAGTAAATGTTAGGTACAATGGGAAAGGATAGGAATGTCTTTAATTTACCAACCACGACAGTACCGCTGGTTTAGTTTTCACCTTGGGACTGTGTGTGTCATCATGGCAAAATGTGGTCCTGCAAACATCTACTGTGGTGAGAATTGGCAGTTTTGAGTACTTTGTCAGACATTTATATACCTGTGTGGACAGGCAGAGTTCAAAAATGGATGTGGTCCGAGCAAGGGTGCCAGAGGTAGAAGGGTATGAAGGGAAGGGACCATTGCCCCTCAAATTTAAGCCTCTGGTCGGATTTGCCATCGTAACCGGTGTGATCTCATTGCAAGATGGTTTCTAATTCAAACAGTAACTTGTGTGCAGGGTTGGAAATTTGCCCCGCCACCCTTCAAATGCAGGTAAATAGTTTTGTAGTGGCTTGTTAAATCGCCATGCCATCCACCACTTTGGCAGAAATACATGTTTAGTAAAGTTAGCGTATGATTTGATAGAGCTACACATTTTAAAGTTGCTCACAACTGCTGTATAAAAGCAATGCTATTGACCTTTGAACCATAATCATTTTGATTGAGAATGACTCTCCACACCCTAGTTGTGCATGTTCGATGTCAAAAACCGGGTCGCACGGCCATGACAAAGCAAGGAGATGCACACGTGAGACAATTAACTAATTATTTTTTGAAGAAAAACTAACTTAAAAAGTAACCTAAACTAATCATGGCGTGTGTAGTCAGTGGAATCAGTGGTGTAGGTGAATGCATGAGTGGAGAAGTGTGTGTGAAAGAAAGAAACAAAAACACATACCAATGCACCAGGAGTAGCTCTGCACTTTTCCAGACAACATGGCCACGGCTGGAGTCGGAGCTGTTGGAAAAACAACTGTTAAATAAACAACTGTTAAATCCTCCTGCTTCCCTGAATTCACTTGTGTGGCAACATTTTGCTGTCACCACGAGTTATGTACAGAAACAATCAATGGAAAAGCTGTAGCCTCTGCTCTGACAGGACATCATAGTCCATTCAAGTGCTGCTCACAAATTAAGGAACTCAAAATGCGGTTGTAAAGTACTCTTCACTGCAAATTTACCACTCATTTAAAGTTTTTCGTGTCAATATGTGAAACACTGAATGACAATTTTTCATCTAAACGATCTAAATGTTATTCCTTAATTTAGTGCATAGATTATAAAAGTTGCAAATAAAATTTCTGAGGGGCATACGAAAAAAAATACATGCATGCAACAGTAGCAGGCAGTGAAAAAAGTTATTTTCAGACCCTGGTCAGTATGATCAGTCCCTGATAATTCCAAAACCATTCATATGAGAGGAAAGGGACAAAGAAAGCATGATGCCACTCACACCATAAGTCAAACTGACAAGATGCCCCCAAACGAAGCTCTAGCCCTGGCTTCCAGTGACATTCAATGTGATACTAGCCAGGCTATCATGGTTTACCTAAAAGAACCCGTGACATACTTTAGTTATGGAGGTCGCACTTTTGAACCAAGACATAGACTATAATTTAGTTTATTGCTTCTAGTATTTGTTTATAGAACTACATAAGGCTTGAACTTTACAGAAAGTGTGTACTGTATATGCATTTGATAATAAAATTGTACGATTTCTTCAATACATTTTATGTTTAACAGTAAATGACATACATTTTATGTTTACCAGTAGTTTTTTACCACAATTAAGTTTTCTCAGAACCAATGCTTTTTATGTGTTCTTATTTAAAAAGGACCCATTGATCATCCCAGTTACCAGAAAAAAAAACCCTACTGGTATTGTACGGTTAAGCGCGCCACAGGTACGATGAATTTTAACGTTTCATACGTTGAATCTCAACGTTTCTGAACCACTGTAACCCATTCCAGTTCCCTTCTCACATATAGACACTTGACATATATTTAACACACCACAGTCGCATTTTTAAACATGTGGTTAACATTGTAATTTCAAACACAAATTACATTACTTAGGCCACTTAGCATCAACACATTATGGCTAGATTTAGGTAATTAGGTACATGGTTAGGTTTAGACCTAAAACTACATGGTTAGTGTCAGACATTAAAAAAAACTACTTGGTTAGGTTAAGACATAAAAATTCATGGTAAGGTTAAGACAAAAACTACATGGTTAGCTTTAGACATTAAAACTACATGGTTAGGTTTAGACGTAAAAAACTACATGGTTAGGTTTAGACGTAAAAAAAACTACATGGTTAGGTTTAGAAATAAAAACTACATAGTTAGTTTAAGACATAAAAACGACATGGTTCGTTTAAAACATAAAAACGACATGGTTAGTTTTAACATTAAACTACTAGGTTAGGTTTCAAAATAAAAACTACATGGTTAGGTTTAGACAACGAAACTACATGGTTAGCTTTGGACATAAAAACTACATGGTAAGGTTAAGACAAAAACTACATGGTTAGCTTTAGACATTAAAACTACATGGTTAGGTTTAGACGTAAAAAACTAAATGGTTAGGTTTAGACATAAAAACTACATAGTTAGTTTAAGACATAAAAACAACATGATTAGTTTAAGACATAAAAACGACATGGTTAGTTTTAACATTAAACTACTAGGTTAGGTTTCAACATAAAAACTACATGGTTAGTTTAAGACATAAAAACTACATGGTTAGTTTTAACATTAAACTACATGGTTAGTTTTAAACATAAAAACTACATGGTTAGGCTAAGACAAAAAAACTACTAGGTTAGGTTTAGACAACAAAACTACATGGTTAGCTTTGGACATAAAAACTACATGGTTAGGTTTAGACATATAACTACATGGTTCGGTTTAGACATTAAAACAACATGGTTAGGTTAAGACAACAAAACTACATGGTTAGGTTTAGACATAAAAACTACATGGTTAGTTTTAGATAACAAAACTACATGGTTAGTTTTAACATTAAACTACTAGGTTAGGTTTCAACATAAAAACTACATGGTTAGTTTAAGACATAAAAACTACATGGTTAGTTTTAAAATTAACCTACTACGTTAGGTCTAAACAAAAACAACATGGTAAGCTTTAGACAACAAAACTACATGGTTAGGTTTAGACAACAAAACTACATGGTTAGGATTAGACATAAAACTACATGGTTAGTTTTAAAATTAACCTACTAGGTTAGGTCTAAACAAAAACAACATGGTAAGCTTTAGACAACAAATATACATGGTTAGGTTTAGACAACAAAACTACATGGTTAGGTTTAGACATAAAACTACATGGTTAGTTTTAGACATAAAAACTACATGGTTAGGTTTAGACATAAAAATTCCTAGGTTAGGTTTAGACATAAAAACTAAATGGTTAGGTTTAGACAAAAAATTCATGGTTAGCTTTAGACATAAAAACTACATGGTTAGTTTTAGACATAAAAACTACATGGTTAGTTTTAAAATTAACCTACTAGGTTAGGTCTAAACAAAAACTACATGGTAAGCTTTAGACAACAAAACTACATGGTTAGGTTTAGACAACAAAACTACATGGTTAGGATTAGACATAAAACTACATGGTTAGTTTTAGACATAAAAACTACATGGTTAGGTTTAGACATAAAAATTACTAGGTTAGGTTTAGACATAAAAACTAAATGGTTAGGTTTAGACAAAAACTACATGGTTAGCTTTAGACATAAAAACGACATAGTTTAAGACATAAAAACTACATGGTTAGTTTAAGACATAAAAACTACTGTTAGTTTAAGACATAAACACTACATGGTTAGTTTTAACATTAAACTCCTAGGTTAGGTTTAAACAAAAACTACATGGTTAGCTTTAGACGTAAAAAACAACATGGTTAGGTTTAGACAACAAAACTACATGGTTAGGTTTAGACGTAAAAAACTACATGGTTAGTTTTAGACATAAAAAATGCATGGTTAGGTTAAGACATAAAAACTACTAGGTTAGGTTTGGACACAAAAAACTTCATGGTTAGGTTTAGACAACAAAACTACATGGTTAGCTTTGGACATAAAAACTACATGGTTAGTTTTAAAATTAACCTACTAGGTTAGGTCTAAACAAAAACAACATGGTAAGCTTTAGACAACAAAACTACATGGTTAGGTTTAAACAACAAAACTACATGGTTAGGTTTAGACATAAAAACTTCATGGTTAGGTTTAGACATAAGAATTACTAGGTTAGGTTTAGACATAAAAACTAAATGGTTAGGTTTAGACAAAAACTACATGGTTAGCTTTAGACATAAAATCGACATAGTTATTTTAAGACATAAAAACTACATTGTTAGTTTAAGACATAAAAACTACAGTTAGTTTAAGACAAACACTACATGGTTAGTTTTAACATTAAACTACTAGGTTAGGTTTCAACATAAAAACTACATGGTTAGTTTAAGACATAAAAACGACATGGTTAGTTTTAACATTAAACTACTAGGTTAGGTTTCAACATAAAAACTACATGGTTAGTTTAAGACATAAAAACTACATGGTTAGTTTTAAAATTAACCTACTAGGTTAGGTCTAAACAAAAACAACATGGTAAGCTTTAGACAACAAAACTACATGGTTAGGTTTAGACAACAAAACTACATGGTTAGGTTTAGACATAAAACTACATGGTTAGTTTTAAAATTAACCCACTAGGTTAGGTCTAAACAAAAACAACATGGTAAGCTTTAGACAACAAAACTACATGGTTAGGTTTAGACAACAAAACTACATGGTTAAGTTTAGACATAAAAACTACATGGTTAGTTTTAGACATAAAAACTACATGGTTAGGTTTAGACATAAAAATTACTAGGTTAGGTTTAGACATAAAAACTAAATGGTTAGGTTTAAACAAAAAAATCATGGTTAGCTTTAGACATAAAAACTACATGGTTAGTTTTAGACATAAAAATTACTAGGTTAGGTTTAGACATAAAAACTAAATGGTTAGGTTTAGACAAAAACTACATGGTTAGCTTTAGACATAAAAACGACATAGTTTAAGACATAAAAACTACTGTTAGTTTAAGACATAAACACTACATGATTAGTTTTAACATTAAACTCCTAGGTTAGGTTTAAACAAAAACTACATGGTTAGCTTTAGACGTAAGAAACAACATGGTTAGGTTTAGACAACAAAACTACATGGTTAGGTTTAGACGTAAAAAACTACATGGTTAGTTTTAGACATAAAAAATTCATGGTTAGGTTAAGACATAAAAACTACTAGGTTAGGTTTAGACACAAAAAGCTTCATGGTTAGGTTTAGACAACAAAACTACATGGTTAGCTTTGGACATAAAAACTACATGGTTAGTTTTAAAATTAACCTACTAGGTTAGGTCTAAACAAAAACTACATGGTAAGCTTTAGACAACAAAACTACATGGTTAGGTTTAAACAACAAAACTACATGGTTAGGTTTAGACATAAAAACTTCATGGTTAGGTTTAGACATAAGAATTACTAGGTTAGGTTTAGACATAAAAACTAAATGGTTAGGTTTAGACAAAAACTACATGGTTAGCTTTAGACATAAAAACGACATAGTTATTATAAGACATCAAAACTACATGGTTAGTTTAAGAAATAAAAACTAAAGTTAGTTTAAGACATAAACACTACATGGTTAGTTTTAACATTAAACTACTAGGTTAGGTTTCAACATAAAAACTACATTGTTAGTTTAAGACATAAAAACGACATGGTTAGTTTTAACATTAAACTCCTAGGTTAGGTTTAAACAAAAACTACATGGTTAGCTTTAGACATAAAAAACAACATGGTTAGGTTTAGACAACAAAACTACATGGTTAGGTTTGGACGTAAAAAACTACATGGTTAGTTTTAGACATGAAAAATTCATGGTTAGGTTTAGACATAAAAACTAATAGGTTAGGTTTAGACACAAAAAGCTTCATGGTTAGTTTTAGACAACAAAACTACATGGTTAGCTTTGGACATAAAAACTACATGGTTAGGTTTAGACAAAAAAACTAAATGGTTAGTTTTAGACATAAAAACTACAAAGTTAGTTTAAGACATAAAAACTACATGGTTAGTTTAAGACATAAAAACGACATGGTTAGTTTTAACATTAAACTTCTAGCATAGGTTTCAACATAAAAACTACATGGTTAGTTTAAGACATAAAAACTACATGGTTTGTTTTAACATTAAACTACTAGGTTAGGTTCAGACAAAAACTACATGGTTAGCTTTAGACATTAAAACTACATGGTTAGGTTTAGACATAAAAACTACATGGTTAGGTTTAGACATTAAAACTACATGGTTCATTTAAGACATAAAAACGACGTGGTTAGTTTTAACATTAAACTACTAGGTTAGGTTTCAAAATAAAAACTACATGGTTAGGTTTAGACAACGAAACTACATGGTTAGCTTTGGACATAAAAACTACATGGTAAGGTTAAGACGTAAAAAAGTACATGGTTAGGTTTAGACATAAAAACTACATAGTTAGTTTAAGACATAAAAACAACATGGTTAGTTTAAGACATAAAAACGACATGGTTAGTTTTAACATTAAACTCCTAGGTTAGGTTTAAACAAAAACTACATGGTTAGCTTTAGACATCAAAACTACATGGTTAGGTTTGGACGTAAAAAACTACATGGTTAGTTTTAGACATAAAAAATTCATGGTTAGGTTTAGACATAAAAACTAATAGGTTAGGTTTAGACACAAAAAGCTTCATGGTTAGTTTTAGACAACAAAACTACATGGTTAGCTTTGGACATAAAAACTACATGGTTAGGTTTAGACAAAAAAACTAAATGGTTAGTTTTAGACATAAAAACTACAAAGTTAGTTTAAGACATAAAAACTACATGGTTAGTTTAAGACATAAAAACGACATGGTTAGCTTTAGACATCAAAACTACATGGTTAGGTTTAGACATAAAAACTATGTGGTTAGGTTTAGACTTAAAAAAAACTACATGGTTAGGTTTAGACATAAAAACTACATAGTTAGTTTAAGACATTAAAACTACATGGTTCGTTTAAGACATAAAAACGACGTGGTTAGTTTTAACATGAAACTACTAGGTTAGGTTTCAAAATAAGAACTACATGGTTAGGTTTAGACAACGAAACTACATGGTTAGCTTTGGACATAAAAACTACATGGTAAGGTTAAGACGTAAAAAAGTACATGGTTAGGTTTAGACATAAAAACTACATAGTTAGTTTAAGACATAAAAACGACATGGTTAGTTTTAACAATAAACTACTAGGTTAGGTTTCAACATAAAAACTACATGGTTAGTTTAAGACATAAAAACTACATGGTTAGTTTAAGACATAAAAACGACATGGTTAGTTTTAACATTAAACTACTAGGTTAGGTTTCAACATAAAAACTACATGGTTAGTTTAAGACATAAAAACGACATGGTTAGTTTTAACATTAAACTACATGGTTAGTTTTAGACATAAAAACTACATGGTTAGGTTAAGACAAAAAACTACTAGGTTAGGTTTAGACAACAAAACTACATGGTTAGCTTTGGACATAAAAACTACATGCTTAGGTTTAGACATATAACTACATGGTTCGGTTTAGACATTAAAACAACATGGTTAGGTTTAGACAACAAAACTACATGGTTAGTTCTAGGCATAAAAACTACATGGTTAGGTTCAGACATAAAAAACTGCATGGTTAGGTTAAGACAAAAACTAAATGGTTAGTTTTAACATTAAACTACTTGGTTAGGTTTAGACAACAATACTACATGGTTAGCTTTGGACATAAAAACTACATGGTTAGGTTTAGACAAAAAAACTAAATGGTTAGTTTTAGACATAAAAACTACAAAGTTAGTTTAAGACATAAAAACTACATGGTTAGTTTAAGACATAAAAACGACATGGTTAGTTTTAACATTAAACTTCTAGCATAGGTTTCAACATAAAAACTACATGGTTAGCTTTAGACATCAAAACTACATGGTTAGGTTTAGACATAAAAACTATGTGGTTAGGTTTAGACTTAAAAAAAACTACATGGTTAGGTTTAGACATAAAAACTACATAGTTAGTTTAAGACATTAAAACTACATGGTTTGTTTAAGACATAAAAACTACATGGTTAGTTTTAACATTAAACTACTAGGTTAGGTTTCAACATAAAAACTACATGGTTAGTTTAAGACATAAAAACTACATGGTTAGTTTAAGACATAAAAACGACATGGTTAGTTTTAACATTAAACTACTAGGTTAGGTTTCAACATAAAAACTACATGGTTAGTTTAGGACATAAAAACTACATGGTTAGTTTTAACATTAATCTACATGGTTAGTTTTAGACATAAAAACTACATGGTTAGGTTAAGACAAAAAACTACTAGGTTAGGTTTAGACAACAAAACTACATGGTTAGCTTTGGACATAAAAACTACATGCTTAGGTTTAGACATATAACTACATGGTTCGGTTTAGACATTAAAACAACATGGTTAGGTTTAGACAACAAAACTACATGGTTAGTTCTAGGCATAAAAACTACATGGTTAGGTTCAGACATAAAAAACTGCATGGTTAGGTTAAGACAAAAACTAAATGGTTAGTTTTAACATTAAACTACTTGGTTAGGTTTAGACAACAATACTACATGGTTAGGTTTAGACATAAAAACTACATGGTTAGTTTTAGATAACAAAACTACATGGTTAGTTTTAACATTAAACTACTAGGTTAGGTTTCAACATAAAAACAACATGGTTAGTTTAAGACATAAAAACTACATGGTTAGTTTTAAAATTAACCTACTAGGTTAGGTATAAACAAAAACAACATGGTAAGCTTTAGACAACAAAACTACATGGTTAGGTTTAGACAACAAAACTACATGGTTAGGATAGACATAAAACTACATGGTTAGGTTTAGACATAAAAATTACTAGGTTAGGTTTAGACATAAAAACTAAATGGTTAGGTTTAGACAAAAACTACATGGTTAGCTTTAGACATAAAAACGACATAGTTAGTTTAAGACATAAAAACTACATGGTTAGTTTAAGACATAAAAACTACAGTTAGTTTAAGACATAAACACTACATGGTTAGTTTTAACATTAAACTACTAGGTTAGGTTTCAACATAAAAACTACATGTTAAGGTTTAGACATAAAAATTACTAGGTTATGTTTAGACATAAAAATTAAATGGTTAGGTTTAGACAAAAAAAACATGGTTAGCTTTATACATAAAAACTACATGGTTAGTTTTAAAATTAACCTACTAGGTTAGGTCTAAACAAAAACTACATGGTAAGCTTTAGACAACAAAACTACATGGTTAGGTTTAGACAACAAAACTACATGGTTAGGATAGACATAAAACTACATGGTTAGTTTTAGACATAAAAACGACATGGTTAGGTTTAGACATAAAAATTAATAGGTTAGGTTTAGACATAAAAACTAAATGGTTAGGTTTAGACAAAAACTACATGGTTAGCTTTAACATTAAACTCCTAGGTTAGGTTTAAACAAAAACTACATGGTTAGCTTTAGACGTAAAAAAACAACATGGTTAGGTTTAGACAACAAAACTACATGGTTAGGTTTAGACGTAAAAAACTACATGGTTAGTTTTAGACATAAAAATTTCATGGTTAGGTTTAGACATAAAAACTACTAGGTTAGGTCTAGACACAAAAAGCTTCATGGTTAGGTTTAGACAACAAAACTACATGGTTAGCTTTGGACATAAAAACTGCATGGTTAGGTTTAGACAAAAAAACTATATGGTTAGTTTTAGACATAAAAACTACTAGATAATGTTTAGACATAAAAACTTCATGGTAAGGTTAAGACAAAAACTACATGGTTAGCTTCAGACATTAAAACTACATGGTTAGGTTAAGATGTAAAAAACTACATGGTTAGGTTTAGACATGAAAACTACATAGTTAGTTTAAGACATAAAAACTACATGGTTAGTTTAAGACATAAAAACGACATGGTTAGTTTTAACATTAAACTACTAGGTTAGGTTTCAACATAAAAACTGAATGGTTAGGTTTAGACAAAAACTACATGGTTAGCTTTAGACATAAAAACTACATGGTTAGTTTTAAAATTAACCTACTAGGTTAGGTCTAAACAAAAACTACATGGTAAGCTTTAGACAACAAAACTACATGGTTAGGTTTAGACATAAAACTACATGGTTAGTTTTAGACATAAAAACTACATGGTTAGGTTTAGACATAAAAATTACTAGGTTAGGTTTAGACATAAAAACTAAATGGTTAGGTTTAGACAAAAACTACATGGTTAGCTTTAGACATAAAAACGACATAGTTAGTTTAAGACATAAAAACTACATGGTTAGTTTAAGACATAAAAACTACAGTTAGTTTAAGACATAAACACTACATGGTTAGTTTTAACATTAAACTACTAGGTTAGGTTTCAACATAAAAACTACATGGTTAGTTTAAGACATAAAAACTACATGGTTAGTTTTAGACATAAAAACTACATGGTTAGGTTTAGACATAAAAATTACTAGGTTAGGTTTAGACATAAAAACTAAATGGTTAGGTTTAGACAAAAACTACATGGTTAGCTTTAGACATAAAAACGACATAGTTAGTTTAAGACATAAAAACTACATGGTTAGTTTAAGACATAAAAACTACAGTTAGTTTAAGACATAAACACTACATGGTTAGTTTTAACATTAAACTACTAGGTTAGGTTTCAACATAAAAACTACATGGTTAGTTTAAGACATAAAAACTACATGGTTAGTTTTAACATTAAACTCCTAGGTTAGGTTTAAACAAAAACTACATGGTTAGCTTTAGATGTAAAAAACAACATGGTTAGGTTTAGACAACAAAACTACATGGTTAGGTTTAGACATAAAAAACTACATGGTTAGTTTAAGACATAAAAAATTCATGGTTAGGTTTAGACATAAAAACTACTAGGTTAGGTTTAGACACAAAAAGCTTCATGGTTAGGCTTAGACAACAAAACTACATGGTAAGCTTTGGACATAAAAACTACATGGTTAGGTTTAGACAAAAAAACTATATGGTTAGTTTTAGACATGAAAACTACCAGATTATGTTTAGACATAAAAACTTCATGGTAAGGTTAAGACAAAAACTACATGGTTAGCTTCAGACATAAAAACTAAATGGTTAGGTTTAGACAAAAACTACATGGTTAGCTTTAGACATAAAAACGACAAAGTTAGTTTAACACCTAAAAACTACATGGTTAGTTTAAGACATAAAAACTACAGTTAGTTTAAGACATAAACACTACATGGTTAGTTTTAACATTAAACTACTAGGTTAGGTTTCAACATAAAAACTACATGGTTAGTTTAAGACATAAAAACTACATGGTTAGTGTGAGCCTCCCTGCTCACCGGACAGACGGACAATGAGAGACACAGCGTTTGGCGGCGGTTAACTGTTTATTTTCAGCTTCTTTTCCCCCCCCCAAACGTGACTCAACGTCTTTCACGTTGTACGGACGAGCGGCCGTCCCTCTGACGGCCGTGGTCCGATGTCTGCTGCCTCCTTATTTGGTCCCGCTCTGGTCCTCCCATAGGACCCAGTCTACTGCTGTTGCTGTAGAGGTCTGTCTCGGGTTCACGGCCGAGCCACTCCTCCCTCTCCTCCAGCAGTCGACACCTTAACCACACCCCACTGCCACATACCCCCACCGCCCGACTTAGGCCGGGATCCCACCGGCCGCAAGCCCACCCCCCCCCCCCCCCCCCTCCGCGGAGCGGGAGAGAAAGTCAGCCACGACCATGCGGTTATCCGGCCTATGGATCACCTTGAACCGGAACGGCTGTAATGCCAGATACCAGCGAGTGATCCGCGCGTTGGCATCTTTCATGCGGTGGAGCCATTGGAGCGGGGCATGGTCCGACCAGAGGGTGAATGAGCGCCCCAGGAGGTAGTAGCGGAGGGCCCCGACCGCCCACCGTATGGCGAGGCACTCCTTTTCCACCGTACTGTAGTTCACCTCCCGCTGAGCCAGCTTTCGGCTAATGTACAGTACGGGGCGGTCGATCCCCTCCACCTCCTGGGACAAAACGGCCCCCAGCCCACTGTTCGAGGCATCGGTCTGCAGGACGAAAGGGAGAGAAAAGTTAGGGGTGTACAAGAGTGGCTCCCCACAGAGGGCTCGCTTCACCCTCTCAAACGCCAGCTGACACGGCTCCGTCCACTGGACCGGATCTGAGGCACCCTTTCGGGTCAGGTCGGTGAGGGGGCTGGTCAGCTCCGAAAAGGCCGGAATGAACCTCCTATAGTAACCGGCCAGCCCCAGAAACCTCCTGACCTCCTTTTTTGTCTTGGATGTCGGGCAGGCCGCCACTGCTGCGGTCTTTTGCACCTGTGGCCGCACCTGCCCGCCCCCCAAGTGGTACCCCAAATACCGTACCTCCCTCCGTCCAACCGCACACTTCTTCGGGTTGGCCGTGAGCCCCGCCTTCCTCAGAGACTCGAGCACCGCCCCCACCTGCTGCATATGCTGCTCCAAGGACTCACTATGAATGATTACATCATCCAAGTAGGCCGCAGCATATGCAGAGTGAGGCCGCAGTACCCGGTCCATGAGGCGCTGGAAGTTGTTAGGTTCAGATATAAAAGTACATGGTTAGTTTTAGGGATAAAAACTACATGGTTAGGTTTAGACATATAACTACATGGTTCGGTTTAGACATTAAAACAACATGGTTAGGTTTAGACAACAAAACTACATGGTTAGTTCTAGACATAAAAACTACATGGTTAGGTTTAGACATAAAAAACTGCATGGTTAGGTTTAGACATAAAACTACATGGTTAGTTTTAGACAAAAACAACATGGTTAGGTTTAGATGTAAAAACTACTAGGTTAGGTTTAGATATAAAAACTACATGGTTAGGTTTAGACAACAAAACTACATGTTAAGGTTTAGACATAAAAATTACTAGGTTATGTTTAGACATAAAAATTAAATGGTTAGGTTTAGACAAAAAATACATGGTTAGCTTTATACATAAAAACTACATGGTTAGTTTTAAAATTAACCTACTAGGTTAGGTCTAAACAAAAACTACATGGTAAGCTTTAGACAACAAAACTAAATGGTTAGGTTTAGACAACAAAACTACATGGTTAGGATAGACATAAAACTACATGGTTAGTTTTAGACATAAAAACGACATGGTTAGGTTTAGACATAAAAATTACTAGGTTAGGTTTAGACATAAAAACTAAATGGTTAGGTTTAGACAAAAACTACATGGTTAGCTTTAGACATAAAAACGACATAGTTATTTTAAGACATAAAAACTACATGGTTAGTTTAAGACATAAAAACTACAGTTAGTTTAAGACATAAACACTACATGGTTAGTTTTAACATTAAACTACTAGGTTAGGTTTCAACATAAAAACTACATGGTTAGTTTAAGACATAAAAACTACATGGTTAGTTTTAACATTAAACTCCTAGGTTAGGTTTAAACAAAAACTACATGGTTAGCTTTAGACGTAAAAAAACAACATGGTTAGGTTTAGACAACAAAACTACATGGTTAGGTTTAGACGTAAAAAACTACATGGTTAGTTTTAGACATAAAAATGTCATGGTTAGGTTTAGACATAAAAACTACTAGGTTAGGTCTAGACACAAAAAGCTTCATGGTTAGGTTTAGACAACAAAACTACATGGTTAGCTTTGGACATAAAAACTGCATGGTTAGGTTTAGACAAAAAAACTATATGGTTAGTTTTAGACATAAAAACTACTAGATAATGTTTAGACATAAAAACTTCATGGTAAGGTTAAGACAAAAACTACATGGTTAGCTTCAGACATTAAAACTACATGGTAAGGTTTAGACGTAAAAAACTACATGGGTAGGTTTAGACATGAAAACTACATAGTTAGTTTAAGACATAAAAACTACATGGTTAGTTTAAGACATAAAAACGACATGGTTAGTTTTAACATTAAACTACTAGGTTAGGTTTCAACATAAAAACGAAATGGTTAGGTTTAGACAAAAACGACATGGTTAGCTTTAGACATAAAATCTACATGGTTAGTTTTAAAAATAACCTACTAGGTTAGGTCTAAACAAAAACTACATGGTAAGCTTTAGACAACAAAACTACATGGTTAGGTTTAGACATAAAACTACATGGTTAGTTTTAGACATAAAAACTACATGGTTAGGTTTAGACATAAAAATTACTAGGTTAGGTTTAGACATAAAAACTAAATGGTTAGGTTTAGACAAAAACTACATGGTTAGCTTTAGACATAAAAACGACATAGTTAGTTTAAGACATAAAAACTACATGGTTAGTTTAAGACATAAAAACTACAGTTAGTTTAAGACATAAACACTACATGGTTAGTTTTAACATTAAACTACTAGGTTAGGTTTCAACATAAAAACTACATGGTTAGTTTAAGACATAAAAACTACATGGTTAGTTTTAGACATAAAAACTACATGGTTAGGTTTAGACATACAAATTACTAGGTTAGGTTTAGACATAAAAACTAAATGGTTAGGTTTAGACAAAAACTACATGGTTAGGTTTAGACACAAAAAGCTTCATGGTTAGGTTTAGACAACAAAACTACATGGTTAGCTTTGGACATAAAAACTACATGGTTAGGTTTAGACAAAAAACTATATGGTTAGTTTTAGACATGAAAACTACTAGATTATGTTTCGACATAAAAACTTCATGGTAAGGTTAAGACAAAAACTACATGGTTAGCTTCAGACATTAAAACTACATGGTTAGGTTTAGACATGAAAACTACATAGTTAGTTTAAGACATAAAAAATACATGGTTAGTTTAAGACATAAAAACGACATGGTTAGTTTTAACATTAAACTACTAGGTTAGGTTTCAGAATAAAAACTAAATGGTTAGTTTAAGAGATAAAAACTACATGGTTTGTTTTAACATTAAACTACTAGGTTAGGTTCAGACAAAAACTACATGGTTAGCTTTAGATGTAAAAAAAACTACATGGTTAGGTTTAGACGAAAAAAACTACATGGTTAGGTTCAGATATAAAAGTACATGGTTAGTTTTAGAGATAAAAACTACATGGTTAGGTTTAGACATATAACTACATGGTTCGGTTTAGACATTAAAACAACATGGTTAGGTTTAGACAACAAAACTACATGGTTAGTTCTAGACATAAAAACTACATGGTTAGGTTTAGACATAAAAAACTGCATGGTTAGGTTTAGACATAAAACCTACATGGTTAGTTTTAGACAACAAAACTACATGGTTAGTTTCAACATTAAACTACTAGGTTAGGTTTCAACATAAAAACTACATGGTTAGTTTAAGACATAAAAACTACATTGTTAGTTTTAACATTAAACGACTAGGTTAGGTTTAAACAAAAACTACATGGTTAGTTTAAGACATAAAAACTACATGGTTAGTTTTAACATTAAACTCCTAGGTTAGGTTTAAACAAAAACTACATGGTTAGCTTTAGACGTAAAAAACAACATGGTTAGGTTTAGACAACAAAACTACATGGTTATTTTAAGACATAAAAACTACATGGTTAGTTTTAACATTAAACTCCTAGGTTAGGTTTAAACAAAAACTACATGGTTAGCTTTAGACGTAAAAAACAACATGGTTAGGTTTAGACAACAAAACTACATGGTTAGGTTTAGACATAAAAACTACTAGGTTAGGTTTGGACACAAAAAGCTTCATGGTTAGGTTTAGACAACAAAACTACATGGTTAGCTTTGGACATAAAAACTACATGGTTAGGTTTAGACAAAAAAACTATATGGTTAGTTTTAGACATGAAAACTACTAGATTATGTTTAGACATAAAAACTTCATGGTAAGGTTAAGACAAAAACTACATGGTTAGCTTCAGACATTAAAACTACATGGTTAGGTTTAGACATGAAAACTACATAGTTAGTTTAACACATAAAAAATACATGGTTAGTTTAAGACATAAAAACGACATGGTTAGTTTCAACATTAAACTACTAGGTTAGGTTTCAGAATAAAAACTAAATGGTTGGTTTAAGAGATAAAAACTACATGGTTTGTTTTAACATTAAACTACTAGGTTAGGTTCAGACAAAAACTACATGGTTAGCTTTAGATGTAAAAAAAACTACATGGTTAGGTTTAGACAAAAAAAACTACATGGTTAGGTTTAGATATAAAAGTACATGGTTAGTTTTAGAGATAAAAACTACATGGTTAGGTCTAGACATATAACTACATGGTTCGGTTTAGACATTAAAACAACATGGTTAGGTTTAGACAACAAAACTACATGGTTAGTTCTAGACATAAAAACTACATGGTTAGGTTTAGACATAAAAAACTGCATGGTTAGGTTTAGACAACAAAACTACATGGTTAGTTTTAGACAACAAAGCTACATGGTTAGTTTCAACATTAAACTACTAGGTTAGGTTTCAACATAAAAACTACATGGTTAGTTTAAGACATAAAAACTACATTGTTAGTTTTAACATTAAACGACTAGGTTAGGTTTAAACAAAAACTACATGGTTAGCTTTAGACGTTAAAAAAACAACATGGTTAGGTTTAGACAACAGAACTACATGGTTAGGTTTAGACATAAAACTACATGGTTAGTTTTAGACAAAAACAACATGGTTAGGTTTAGATGTAAAAACTACTAGGTTAGGTTTAGATATAAAAACTACATGTTTAGGTTTAGACAACAAAACTACGTGGTTAGCTTTGGACAAAAAAACTACATGGTTAGGTTTAGACATAAAAACTACATGGATAGGTTAAGACAGCAAAACTACATGGTTAGGTTTAGACATAAAAACTACATGGTTATTTTTAACATTAAACTACTTGGTTAGATTTTAGAACACTACTAGATTATGTTTAGACATTAAAACTTCATGGTAAGGTTAAGACAAAAACTACATGGTTAGCTTCAGACATTAAAACTACATGGTTAGGTTTAGACATAAAACAACATGGTTAGTTTTAGACAAAAACAACATGGTTAGGTTTAGATGTAAAAACTACTAGGTTAGGTTTAGATATAAAAACTACATGGTTAGGTTTAGACAACAAAACTACATGGTTAGCTTTGGACATACAAACTACATGGTTAGGTTTAGACATAAAAACTACATGGTTAGGTTAAGACAGCAAAACTACATGGTTAGGTTTAGACATAAAAACTACATGGTTATTTTTAACATTAAACTACTTGGTTAGATTTTAGAACACTACTAGATTATGTTTAGACATAAAAACTTCATGGTAAGGTTAAGACAAAAACTACATGGTTAGCTTCAGACATTAAAACTACATGGTTAGGTTAAGACATTAAAACTACATAGTTAGTTTAAGACATAAGAAATACATGGTTAGTTTAAGACATAAAAACGACATGGTTAGTTTTAACATTAAACTACTAGGTTAGGTTTCAGAATAAAAACTAAATGGTTAGTTTAAGAGATAAAAACTACATGGTTTGTTTTAACATTAAACTACTAGGTTAGTTTCAGACAAAAACTACAAGGTTAGCTTTAGATGTAAAAAAAACTGCATGGTTAGGTTTAGACAAAAAAAACTACATGGTTAGGTTTAGATATAAAAGTACATGGTTAGTTTTAGAGATAAAAACTACATGGTTAGGTTTAGACATATAACTACATGGTTCGGTTTAGACATTAAAACAACATGGTTAGGTTTAGACAACAAAACTACATGGTTAGTTCTAGACATAAAAACTACATGGTTAGGTTTAGACATAAAAAACTGCATGGTTAGGTTTAGACATAAAACCTACATGGTTAGTTTTAGACAACAAAACTACATGGTTAGTTTCAACATTAAACTACTAGGTTAGGTTTCAACATAAAAACTACATGGTTAGTTTAAGACATAAAAACTACATTGTTAGTTTTAACATTAAACGACTAGGTTAGGTTTAAACAAAAACTACATGGTTAGTTTAAGACATAAAAACTACATGGTTAGTTTTAACATTAAACTCCTAGGTTAGGTTTAAACAAAAACTACATGGTTAGCTTTAGACGTAAAAAACAACATGGTTAGGTTTAGACAACAAAACTACATGGTTATTTTAAGACATAAAAACTACATGGTTAGTTTTAACATTAAACTCCTAGGTTAGGTTTAAACAAAAACTACATGGTTAGCTTTAGACGTAAAAAACAACATGGTTAGGTTTAGACAACAAAACTACATGGTTAGGTTTAGACATAAAAACTACTAGGTTAGGTTTGGACACAAAAAGCTTCATGGTTAGGTTTAGACAACAAAACTACATGGTTAGCTTTGGACATAAAAACTACATGGTTAGGTTTAGACAAAAAAACTATATGGTTAGTTTTAGACATGAAAACTACTAGATTATGTTTAGACATAAAAACTTCATGGTAAGGTTAAGACAAAAACTACATGGTTAGCTTCAGACATTAAAACTACATGGTTAGGTTTAGACATGAAAACTACATAGTTAGTTTAAGACATAAAAAATACATGGTTAGTTTAAGACATAAAAACGACATGGTTAGTTTCAACATTAAACTACTAGGTTAGGTTTCAGAATAAAAACTAAATGGTTGGTTTAAGAGATAAAAACTACATGGTTTGTTTTAACATTAAACTACTAGGTTAGGTTCAGACAAAAACTACATGGTTAGCTTTAGATGTAAAAAAAACTACATGGTTAGGTTTAGACAAAAAAAACTACATGGTTAGGTTTAGATATAAAAGTACATGGTTAGTTTTAGAGATAAAAACTACATGGTTAGGTTTAGACATATAACTACATGGTTCGGTTTAGACATTAAAACAACATGGTTAGGTTTAGACAACAAAACTACATGGTTAGTTCTAGACATAAAAACTACATGGTTAGGTTTAGACATAAAAAACTGCATGGTTAGGTTTAGACAACAAAACTACATGGTTAGTTTTAGACAACAAAACTACATGGTTAGTTTCAACATTAAACTACTAGGTTAGGTTTCAACATAAAAACTACATGGTTAGTTTAAGACATAAAAACTACATTGTTAGTTTTAACATTAAACGACTAGGTTAGGTTTAAACAAAAACTACATGGTTAGCTTTAGACGTTAAAAAAACAACATGGTTAGGTTTAGACAACAGAACTACATGGTTAGGTTTAGACATAAAACTACATGGTTAGTTTTAGACAAAAACAACATGGTTAGGTTTAGATGTAAAAACTACTAGGTTAGGTTTAGATATAAAAACTACATGTTTAGGTTTAGACAACAAAACTACGTGGTTAGCTTTGGACAAAAAAACTACATGGTTAGGTTTAGACATAAAAACTACATGGATAGGTTAAGACAGCAAAACTACATGGTTAGGTTTAGACATAAAAACTACATGGTTATTTTTAACATTAAACTACTTGGTTAGATTTTAGAACACTACTAGATTATGTTTAGACATTAAAACTTCATGGTAAGGTTAAGACAAAAACTACATGGTTAGCTTCAGACATTAAAACTACATGGTTAGGTTTAGACATAAAACAACATGGTTAGTTTTAGACAAAAACAACATGGTTAGGTTTAGATGTAAAAACTACTAGGTTAGGTTTAGATATAAAAACTACATGGTTAGGTTTAGACAACAAAACTACATGGTTAGCTTTGGACATACAAACTACATGGTTAGGTTTAGACATAAAAACTACATGGTTAGGTTAAGACAGCAAAACTACATGGTTAGGTTTAGACATAAAAACTACATGGTTATTTTTAACATTAAACTACTTGGTTAGATTTTAGAACACTACTAGATTATGTTTAGACATAAAAACTTCATGGTAAGGTTAAGACAAAAACTACATGGTTAGCTTCAGACATTAAAACTACATGGTTAGGTTAAGACATTAAAACTACATAGTTAGTTTAAGACATAAGAAATACATGGTTAGTTTAAGACATAAAAACGACATGGTTAGTTTTAACATTAAACTACTAGGTTAGGTTTCAGAATAAAAACTAAATGGTTAGTTTAAGAGATAAAAACTACATGGTTTGTTTTAACATTAAACTACTAGGTTAGTTTCAGACAAAAACTACAAGGTTAGCTTTAGATGTAAAAAAAACTGCATGGTTAGGTTTAGACAAAAAAAACTACATGGTTAGGTTTAGATATAAAAGTACATGGTTAGTTTTAGAGATAAAAACTACATGGTTAGGTTTAGACATATAACTACATGGTTCGGTTTAGACATTAAAACAACATGGTTAGGTTTAGACAACAAAACTACATGGTTAGTTCTAGACATAAAAACTAAATGGTTAGTTTTAGACAACAAAACTACATGGTTAGTTTCAACATTAAACTACTAGGTTAGGTTTCAACATAAAAACTACATGGTTAGTTTAAGACATAAAAACTACATTGTTAGTTTTAACATTAAACGACTAGGTTAGGTTTAAACAAAAACTACATGGTTAGTTTAAGACATAAAAACTACATGGTTAGTTTTAACATTAAACTCCTAGGTTAGGTTTAAACAAAAACTACATGGTTAGCTTTGGACATAAAAAACAACATGGTTAGGTTTAGACAACAAAACTACATGGTTAGGTTTAGACATAAAAAACTACATGGTTAGTTTAAGACATAAAAAATTCATGGTTAGGTTTAGACATAAAAACTACTAGGTTAGGTTTATACACAAAAAGCTTCATGGTTAGGTTTAGACAACAAAACTACATGGTTAGCTTTGGACATAAAAACTACATGGTTAGGTTTAGACAAAAAAACCATATGGTTAGTTTTAGACATGAAAACTACTAGATTATGTTTAGACATAAAAACTTCATGGTAAGGTTAAGACAAAAACTACATGGTTAGCTTCAGACATTAAAACTACATGGTTAGGTTTCAACATAAAAACTACATGGTTAGTTTAAGACATAAAAACTACATTGTTAGTTTTAACATTAAACGACTAGGTTAGGTTTAAACAAAAACTACATGGTTAGTTTAAGACATAAAAACTACATGGTTAGTTTTAACATTAAACTCCTAGGTTAGGTTTAAACAAAAACTACATGGTTAGCTTTGGACATAAAAAACAACATGGTTAGGTTTAGACAACAAAACTACATGGTTAGGTTTAGACATAAAAAACTACATGGTTAGTTTAAGACATAAAAAATTCATGGTTAGGTTTAGACATAAAAACTACTAGGTTAGGTTTATACACAAAAAGCTTCATGGTTAGGTTTAGACAACAAAACTACATGGTTAGCTTTGGACATAAAAACTACATGGTTAGGTTTAGACAAAAAAAACATATGGTTAGTTTTAGACATGAAAACTACTAGATTATGTTTAGACATAAAAACTTCATGGTAAGGTTAAGACAAAAACGACATGGTTAGCTTCAGACATTAAAACTACATGGTTAGGTTTAGACATGAAAACTACATAGTTAGTTTAAGACATAAAAAATACATGGTTAGTTTAAGACATAAAAACGACATGGTTAGTTTTAACATTAAACTACTAGGTTAGGTTTCAGAATAAAAACTAAATGGTTGGTTTAAGAGATAAAAACTACATGGTTTGTTTTAACATTAAACTACTAGGTTAGGTTCAGACAAAAACTACATGGTTAGCTTTAGATGTAAAAAAAACTACATGGTTAGGTTTAGACAAAAAAAACTACATGGTTAGGTTTAGATATAAAAGTACATGGTTAGTTTTAGAGATAAAAACTACATGGTTAGGTTTAGACATATAACTACATGGTTCGGTTTAGACATTAAAACAACATGGTTAGGTTTAGACAACAAAACTACATGGTTAGTTCTAGACATAAAAACTACATGGTTAGGTTTAGACATAAAAAACTGCATGGTTAGGTTTAGACATAAAAACTACATGGTTAGTTTTAGACAACAAAACTACATGGTTAGTTTCAACATCAAACTACTAGGTTAGGTTTCAACATAAAAACTACATGGTTAGTTTAAGACATAAAAACTACATTGTTAGTTTTAACATTAAACGACTAGGTTAGGTTTAAACAAAAACTACATGGTTAGCTTTAGACGTTAAAAAAACAACATGGTTAGGTTTAGACAACAGAACTACATGGTTAGGTTTAGACATAAAACTACATGGTTAGTTTTAGACAAAAACAACATGGTTAGGTTTAGATGTAAAAACTACTAGGTTAGGTTTAGATATAAAAACTACATGGTTAGGTTTAGACAACAAAACTACGTGGTTAGCTTTGGACAAAAAAACTACATGGTTAGGTTTAGACATAAAAACTACATGGATAGGTTAAGACAGCAAAACTACATGGTTAGGTTTAGACATAAAAACTACATGGTTATTTTTAACATTAAACTACTTGGTTAGATTTTAGAACACTACTAGATTATGTTTAGACATAAAAACTTCATGGTAAGGTTAAGGTAAAAACTACATGGTTAGCTTCAGACATTAAAACTACATGGTTAGGTTTAGACATAAAACTACATGGTTAGTTTTAGACAAAAACAACATGGTTAGGTTTAGATGTAAAAACTACTAGGTTAGGTTTAGATATAAAAACTACATGGTTAGGTTTAGACAACAAAACTACGTGGTTAGCTTTGGACAAAAAAACTACATGGTTAGGTTTAGACATAAAAACTACATGGATAGGTTAAGACAGCAAAACTACATGGTTAGGTTTAGACATAAAAACTACATGGTTATTTTTAACATTAAACTACTTGGTTAGATTTTAGAACACTACTAGATTATGTTTAGACATAAAAACTTCATGGTAAGGTTAAGGTAAAAACTACATGGTTAGCTTCAGACATTAAAACTACATGGTTAGGTTTAGACATAAAACTACATGGTTAGTTTTAGACAAAAACAACATGGTTAGGTTTAGATGTAAAAACTACTAGGTTAGGTTTAGATATAAAAACTACATGGTTAGGTTTAGACAACAAAACTACATGGTTAGCTTTGGATATAAAAACTACATGGTTAGGTTTAGACATAAAAACTACATGGTTAGGTTAAGACAGCAAAACTACATGGTTAGGTTTAGACATAAAAACTACATGGTTATTTTTAACATTAAACTACTTGGTTAGATTTTAGAACACTACTAGATTATGTTTAGACATAAAAACTTCATGGTAAGGTTAAGACAAAAACTACATGGTTAGCTTCAGACATTAAAACTACATGGTTAGGTTTAGACATGAAAACTACATAGTTAGTTTAAGACATAAAAAATACATGGTTAGTTTAAGACATAAAAACGACATGGTTAGTTTTAACATTAAACTACTAGGTTAGGTTTCAGAATAAAAACTAAATGGTTGGTTTAAGAGATAAAAACTACATGGTTTGTTTTAACATTAAACTACTAGGTTAGGTTCAGACAAAAACTACATGGTTAGCTTTAGATGTAAAAAAAACTACATGGTTAGGTTTAGACAAAAAAAACTACATGGTTAGGTTTAGATATAAAAGTACATGGTTAGTTTTAGAGATAAAAACTACATGGTTAGGTTTAGACATATAACTACATGGTTCGGTTTAGACATTAAAACAACATGGTTAGGTTTAGACAACAAAACTACATGGTTAGTTCTAGACATAAAAACTACATGGTTAGGTTTAGACATAAAAAACTGCATGGTTAGGTTTAGACAACAAAACTACATTGTTAGTTTTAGACAACAAAACTACATGGTTAGTTTCAACATTAAACTACTAGGTTAGGTTTCAACATAAAAACTACATGGTTAGTTTAAGACATAAAAACTACATTGTTAGTTTTAACATTAAACGACTAGGTTAGGTTTAAACAAAAACTACATGGTTAGCTTTAGACGTTAAAAAAACAACATGGTTAGGTTTAGACAAAGGAACTACATGGTTAGGTTTAGACATAAAACTACATGGTTAGTTTTAGACAAAAACAACATGGTTAGGTTTAGATGTAAAAACTACTAGGTTAGGTTTAGATATAAAAACTACATGTTTAGGTTTAGACAACAAAACTACGTGGTTAGCTTTGGACAAAAAAACTACATGGTTAGGTTTAGACATAAAAACTACATGGATAGGTTAAGACAGCAAAACTACATGGTTAGGTTTAGACATAAAAACTACATGGTTATTTTTAACATTAAACTACTTGGTTAGATTTTAGAACACTACTAGATTATGTTTAGACATTAAAACTTCATGGTAAGGTTAAGACAAAAACTACATGGTTAGCTTCAGACATTAAAACTACATGGTTAGGTTTAGACATAAAACAACATGGTTAGTTTTAGACAAAAACAACATGGTTAGGTTTAGATGTAAAAACTACTAGGTTAGGTTTAGATATAAAAACTACATGGTTAGGTTTAGACAACAAAACTACATGGTTAGCTTTGGACATACAAACTACATGGTTAGGTTTAGACATAAAAACTACATGGTTAGGTTAAGACAGCAAAACTACATGGTTAGGTTTAGACATAAAAACTACATGGTTATTTTTAACATTAAACTACTTGGTTAGATTTTAGAACACTACTAGATTATGTTTAGACATAAAAACTTCATGGTAAGGTTAAGACAAAAACTACATGGTTAGCTTCAGACATTAAAACTACATGGTTAGGTTAAGACATTAAAACTACATAGTTAGATTAAGACATAAGAAATACATGGTTAGTTTAAGACATAAAAACGACATGGTTAGTTTTAGACAAAAACAACATGGTTAGGTTTAGATGTAAAAACTACTAGGTTAGGTTTAGATATAAAAACTACATGTTTAGGTTTAGACAACAAAACTACGTGGTTAGCTTTGGACAAAAAAACTACATGGTTAGGTTTAGACATAAAAACTACATGGATAGGTTAAGACAGCAAAACTACATGGTTAGGTTTAGACATAAAAACTACATGGTTATTTTTAACATTAAACTACTTGGTTAGATTTTAGAACACTACTAGATTATGTTTAGACATTAAAACTTCATGGTAAGGTTAAGACAAAAACTACATGGTTAGCTTCAGACATTAAAACTACATGGTTAGGTTTAGACATAAAACAACATGGTTAGTTTTAGACAAAAACAACATGGTTAGGTTTAGATGTAAAAACTACTAGGTTAGGTTTAGATATAAAAACTACATGGTTAGGTTTAGACAACAAAACTACATGGTTAGCTTTGGACATACAAACTACATGGTTAGGTTTAGACATAAAAACTACATGGTTAGGTTAAGACAGCAAAACTACATGGTTAGGTTTAGACATAAAAACTACATGGTTATTTTTAACATTAAACTACTTGGTTAGATTTTAGAACACTACTAGATTATGTTTAGACATAAAAACTTCATGGTAAGGTTAAGACAAAAACTACATGGTTAGCTTCAGACATTAAAACTACATGGTTAGGTTAAGACATTAAAACTACATAGTTAGTTTAAGACATAAGAAATACATGGTTAGTTTAAGACATAAAAACGACATGGTTAGTTTTAACATTAAACTACTAGGTTAGGTTTCAGAATAAAAACTAAATGGTTAGTTTAAGAGATAAAAACTACATGGTTTGTTTTAACATTAAACTACTAGGTTAGTTTCAGACAAAAACTACAAGGTTAGCTTTAGATGTAAAAAAAACCGCATGGTTAGGTTTAGACAAAAAAACTACATGGTTAGGTTTAGATATAAAAGTACATGGTTAGTTTTAGAGATAAAAACTACATGGTTAGGTTTAGACATATAACTACATGGTTCGGTTTAGACATTAAAACAACATGGTTAGGTTTAGACAACAAAACTACATGGTTAGTTCTAGACATAAAAACTACATGGTTAGTTTTAGACAACAAAACTACATGGTTAGTTTCAACATTAAACTACTAGGTTAGGTTTCAACATAAAAACTACATGGTTAGTTTAAGACATAAAAACTACATTGTTAGTTTTAACATTAAACAACTAGGTTAGGTTTAAACAAAAACTACATGGTTAGTTTAAGACATAAAAACTACATGGTTAGTTTTAACATTAAACTCCTAGGTTAGGTTTAAACAAAAACTACATGGTTAGCTTTGGACATAAAAAACAACATGGTTAGGTTTAGACAACAAAACTACATGGTTAGGTTTAGACATAAAAAACTACATGGTTAGTTTAAGACATAAAAAATTCATGGTTAGGTTTAGACATAAAAACTACTAGGTTAGGTTTATACACAAAAAGCTTCATGGTTAGGTTTAGACAACAAAACTACATGGTTAGATTTGGACATAAAAACTACATGGTTAGGTTTAGACAAAAAAACCATATGGTTAGTTTTAGACATGAAAACTACTAGATTATGTTTAGACATAAAAACTTCATGGTAAGGTTAAGACAAAAACTACATGGTTAGCTTCAGACATTAAAACTACATGGTTAGGTTTAGACATGAAAACTACATAATTAGTTTAAGACATAAAAAATACATGGTTAGTTTAAGACATAAAAACGACATGGTTAGTTTTAACATTAAACTACTAGGTTAGGTTTCAGAATAAAAACTAAATGGTTGGTTTAAGAGATAAAAACTACATGGTTTGTTTTAACATTAAACTACTAGGTTAGGTTCAGACAAAAACTACATGGTTAGCTTTAGATGTAAAAAAAACTACATGGTTAGGTTTAGACAAAAAAAACTACATGGTTAGGTTTAGATATAAAAGTACACGGTTAGTTTTAGAGATAAAAACTACATGGTTAGGTTTAGACATATAACTACATGGTTCGGTTTAGACATTAAAACAACATGGTTAGGTTTAGACAACAAAACTACATGGTTAGTTCTAGACATAAAAACTACATGGTTAGGTTTAGACATAAAAAACTGCATGGTTAGGTTTAGACATAAAAACTACATGGTTAGTTTTAGACAACAAAACTACATGGTTAGTTTCAACATTAAACTACTAGGTTAGGTTTCAACATAAAAACTACATGGTTAGTTTAAGACATAAAAACTACATTATTAGTTTTAACATTAAACGACTAGGTTAGGTTTAAACAAAAACTACATGGTTAGCTTTAGACGTTAAAAAAACAACATGGTTAGGTTTAGACAACAGAACTACATGGTTAGGTTTAGACATAAAACTACATGGTTAGTTTTAGACAAAAACAACATGGTTAGGTTTAGATGTAAAAACTACTAGGTTAGGTTTAGATATAAAAACTACATGTTTAGGTTTAGACAACAAAACTACGTGGTTAGCTTTGGACAAAAAAACTACATGGTTAGGTTTAGACATAAAAACTACATGGATAGGTTAAGACAGCAAAACTACATGGTTAGGTTTAGACATAAAAACTACATGGTTATTTTTAACATTAAACTACTTGGTTAGATTTTAGAACACTACTAGATTATGTTTAGACATTAAAACTTCATGGTAAGGTTAAGACAAAAACTACATGGTTAGCTTCAGACATTAAAACTACATGGTTAGGTTTAGACATAAAACAACATGGTTAGTTTTAGACAAAAACAACATGGTTAGGTTTAGATGTAAAAACTACTAGGTTAGGTTTAGATATAAAAACTACATGGTTAGGTTTAGACAACAAAACTACATGGTTAGCTTTGGACATACAAACTACATGGTTAGGTTTAGACATAAAAACTACATGGTTAGGTTAAGACAGCAAAACTACATGGTTAGGTTTAGACATAAAAACTACATGGTTATTTTTAACATTAAACTACTTGGTTAGATTTTAGAACACTACTAGATTATGTTTAGACATAAAAACTTCATGGTAAGGTTAAGACAAAAACTACATGGTTAGCTTCAGACATTAAAACTACATGGTTAGGTTAAGACATTAAAACTACATAGTTAGTTTAAGACATAAGAAATACATGGTTAGTTTAAGACATAAAAACGACATGGTTAGTTTTAACATTAAACTACTAGGTTAGGTTTCAGAATAAAAACTAAATGGTTAGTTTAAGAGATAAAAACTACATGGTTTGTTTTAACATTAAACTACTAGGTTAGTTTCAGACAAAAACTACAAGGTTAGCTTTAGATGTAAAAAAAACTGCATGGTTAGGTTTAGACAAAAAAACTACATGGTTAGGTTTAGATATAAAAGTACATGGTTAGTTTTAGAGATAAAAACTACATGGTTAGGTTTAGACATATAACTACATGGTTCGGTTTAGACATTAAAACAACATGGTTAGGTTTAGACAACAAAACTACATGGTTAGTTCTAGACATAAAAACTACATGGTTAGTTTTAGACAACAAAACTACATGTTAGTTTTAACATTAAACTACTAGGTTAGGTTTCAGAATAAAAACTAAATGGTTGGTTTAAGAGATAAAAACTACATGGTTTGTTTTAACATTAAACTACTAGGTTAGGTTCAGACAAAAACTACATGGTTAGCTTTAGATGTAAAAAAAACTACATGGTTAGGTTTAGACAAAAAAAACTACATGGTTAGGTTTAGATATAAAAGTACATGGTTAGTTTTAGAGATAAAAACTACATGGTTAGGTTTAGACATATAACTACATGGTTCGGTTTAGACATTAAAACAACATGGTTAGGTTTAGACAACAAAACTACATGGTTAGTTCTAGACATAAAAACTACATGGTTAGGTTTAGACATAAAAAACTGCATGGTTAGGTTTAGACATAAAAACTACATGGTTAGTTTTAGACAACAAAACTACATGGTTAGTTTCAACATTAAACTACTAGGTTAGGTTTCAACATAAAAACTACATGGTTAGTTTAAGACATAAAAACTACATTATTAGTTTTAACATTAAACGACTAGGTTAGGTTTAAACAAAAACTACATGGTTAGCTTTAGACGTTAAAAAAACAACATGGTTAGGTTTAGACAACAGAACTACATGGTTAGGTTTAGACATAAAACTACATGGTTAGTTTTAGACAAAAACAACATGGTTAGGTTTAGATGTAAAAACTACTAGGTTAGGTTTAGATATAAAAACTACATGTTTAGGTTTAGACAACAAAACTACGTGGTTAGCTTTGGACAAAAAAACTACATGGTTAGGTTTAGACATAAAAACTACATGGATAGGTTAAGACAGCAAAACTACATGGTTAGGTTTAGACATAAAAACTACATGGTTATTTTTAACATTAAACTACTTGGTTAGATTTTAGAACACTACTAGATTATGTTTAGACATTAAAACTTCATGGTAAGGTTAAGACAAAAACTACATGGTTAGCTTCAGACATTAAAACTACATGGTTAGGTTTAGACATAAAACAACATGGTTAGTTTTAGACAAAAACAACATGGTTAGGTTTAGATGTAAAAACTACTAGGTTAGGTTTAGATATAAAAACTACATGGTTAGGTTTAGACAACAAAACTACATGGTTAGCTTTGGACATACAAACTACATGGTTAGGTTTAGACATAAAAACTACATGGTTAGGTTAAGACAGCAAAACTACATGGTTAGGTTTAGACATAAAAACTACATGGTTATTTTTAACATTAAACTACTTGGTTAGATTTTAGAACACTACTAGATTATGTTTAGACATAAAAACTTCATGGTAAGGTTAAGACAAAAACTACATGGTTAGCTTCAGACATTAAAACTACATGGTTAGGTTAAGACATTAAAACTACATAGTTAGTTTAAGACATAAGAAATACATGGTTAGTTTAAGACATAAAAACGACATGGTTAGTTTTAACATTAAACTACTAGGTTAGGTTTCAGAATAAAAACTAAATGGTTAGTTTAAGAGATAAAAACTACATGGTTTGTTTTAACATTAAACTACTAGGTTAGTTTCAGACAAAAACTACAAGGTTAGCTTTAGATGTAAAAAAAACTGCATGGTTAGGTTTAGACAAAAAAACTACATGGTTAGGTTTAGATATAAAAGTACATGGTTAGTTTTAGAGATAAAAACTACATGGTTAGGTTTAGACATATAACTACATGGTTCGGTTTAGACATTAAAACAACATGGTTAGGTTTAGACAACAAAACTACATGGTTAGTTCTAGACATAAAAACTACATGGTTAGTTTTAGACAACAAAACTACATGGTTAGTTTCAACATTAAACTACTAGGTTAGGTTTCAACATAAAAACTACATGGTTAGTTTAAGACATAAAAACTACATTGTTAGTTTTAACATTAAACGACTAGGTTAGGTTTAAACAAAAACTACATGGTTAGCTTTAGACGTTAAAAAAACAACATGGTTAGGTTTACACAACAGAACTACATGGTTAGGTTTAGACATAGAACTACATGGTTAGTTTTAGACAAAAACAACATGGTTAGGTTTAGATGTAAAAACTACTAGGTTAGGTTTAGATATAAAAACTACATGGTTAGGTTTAGACAACAAAACTACATGGTTAGCTTTGGACATAAAAACTACATGGTTAGGTTTAGACATAAAAACTACATGGTTAGGTTAAGACAGCAAAACTACATGGTTAGGTTTAGACATAAAAACTACATTGTTATTTTTAACATTAAACTACTTGGTTAGATTTTAGAACACTACTAGATCAGGTTTAGACATAAAAACGTCATGGTTAGTTTAATACAAAAACGACATGGTTAGGTTTAGAGGTAAAAACCTACATGGTGAGGTTTAGACAACAAAACTACACGGTTAGATTTAGACAACAACAATACATGGTAAGTTTTAGACACAAAAAGTGCATGGTTAGTTTTAGACATAAAAACTACATGCTTAGGTTTAGACAACAAAACTACATGGTTAGCTTTAGACATAAAAACTACATGGTTAGGTTTAGACAAAAAAACTACATGGTTAATTTTAGACATAAAAAATTCATGGTAAGGTTAAGACATAAAAACTACATGGTTAGGTTTAGACACAAAAAGCTTCATGGTTAGGTTTAGACAACAAAACTACATGGTTAGCTTTGGACATAAAAACTATATGGTTAGTTTTAGACATAAAAACTACTAGATTATGTTTAGACATAAAAACTTCATG
Organism: Echiichthys vipera; assembly: GCF_963691815.1. Classification (NCBI taxonomy): domain Eukaryota; kingdom Metazoa; phylum Chordata; class Actinopteri; order Perciformes; family Trachinidae; genus Echiichthys; species Echiichthys vipera. Next base: position 33,550,258 of record NC_139830.1, read on the forward strand.
GTAAGGTTAAGACAAAAACTACACGGTTAGCTTCAGACATTAAAACTACATGGTTAGGTTTAGACGTAAAAAACTACATAGTTAGTTTAAGACATGAAAAATACATGGTTAGTTTAAGACATAAAAACGACATGGTTAGTTTTAACATTAAACTACTAGGTAAGGTTTCAGCATAAAAACTAAATGGTTAGTTTAAGAGATAAAAACTACATGGTTTGTTTTAACATTTAACTACTAGGTTAGGTTCAGACAAAAACTACATGGTTAGCTTTAGACGTAAAAAAAACTACATGGTTAGGTTTAGACAAAAAAACGACATGGTTAGGTTTAGATGTAAAAACTACTAGGTTAGGTTTAGATATAAAAACTACATGGTTAGGTTTAGACAACAAAACTACATGGTTAGCTTTGGACATAAAAACTACATGGTTAGGTTTAGACATAAAACTACATGGTTAGGTTAAGACAGCAAAACTACATGGTTAGGTTTAGACATAAAAACTACATTGTTATTTTTAACATTAAACTACTTGGTTAGATTTTAGAACACTACTAGATCAGGTTTAGACATAAAAACGTCATGGTTAGTTTAATACAAAAACGACATGGTTAGGTTTAGAGGTAAAAACCTACATGGTGAGGTTTAGACAACAAAACTACACGGTTAGATTTAGACAACAACAATACATGGTAAGTTTTAGACACAAAAAGTGCATGGTTAGTTTTAGACATAAAAACTACATGCTTAGGTTTAGACAACAAAACTACATGGTTAGCTTTAGACATAAAAACTACATGGTTAGGTTTAGACAAAAAAACTACATGGTTAATTTTAGACATAAAAAATTCATGGTAAGGTTAAGACATAAAAACTACATGGTTAGGTTTAGACACAAAAAGCTTCATGGTTAGGTTTAGACAACAAAACTACATGGTTAGCTTTGGACATAAAAACTATATGGTTAGTTTTAGACATAAAAACTACTAGATTATGTTTAGACATAAAAACTTCATGGTAAGGTTAAGACAAAAACTACACGGTTAGCTTCAGACATTAAAACTACATGGTTAGGTTTAGACGTAAAAAACTACATAGTTAGTTTAAGACATGAAAAATACATGGTTAGTTTAAGACATAAAAACGACATGGTTAGTTTTAACATTAAACTACTAGGTAAGGTTTCAGCATAAAAACTAAATGGTTAGTTTAAGAGATAAAAACTACATGGTTTGTTTTAACATTAAACTACTAGGTTAGGTTCAGACAAAAACTACATGGTTAGCTTTAGACGTAAAAAAAACTACATGGTTAGGTTTAGACAAAAAAACGACATGGTTAGGTTTAGATATAAAACTACATGGTTAGTTTTAGAGATAAAAACTACATGGTTAGGTTTAGACATATAACTACATGGTTCGGTTTAGACATTAAAACAACATGGTTAGGTTTAGACAACAAAACTACATGGTTAGTTCTAGACATAAAAACTACATGGTTAGGTTTAGACATAAAAAACTGCATGGTTAGGTTTAGACATAAAAACTACATGGTTAGTTTTAGACAACAAAACTACATGGTTAGTTTCAACATTAAACTACTAGGTTAGGTTTCAACATAAAAACTACATGGTTAGTTTAAGACATAAAAACTACATTGTTAGTTTTAACATTAAACGACTAGGTTAGGTTTAAACAAAAACTACATGGTTAGCTTTAGACGTTAAAAAAACAACATGGTTAGGTTTACACAACAGAACTACATGGTTAGGTTTAGACATAAAACTACATGGTTAGTTTTAGACAAAAACAACATGGTTAGGTTTAGATGTAAAAACTACTAGGTTAGGTTTAGATATAAAAACTACATGGTTAGGTTTAGACAACAAAACTACATGGTTAGCTTTGGACATAAAAACTACATGGTTAGGTTTAGACATAAAAACTACATGGTTAGGTTAAGACAGCAAAACTACATGGTTAGGTTTAGACATAAAAACTACATGGTTATTTTTAACATTAAACTACTTGGTTAGATTTTAGAACACTACTCGATCAGGTTTAGACATAAAAACGTCATGGTTAGTTTAATACAAAAACGACATGGTTAGGTTTAGAGGTAAAAACCTACATGGTGAGGTTTAGACAACAAAACTACACGGTTAGATTTAGACAACAACAATACATGGTAAGTTTTAGACATAAAAAGTGCATGGTTAGTTTTAGACATAAAAACTACATGCTTAGGTTTAGACAACAAAACTACATGGTTAGCTTTAGACATAAAAACTACATGGTCAGGTTTAGACAGAAAAACTACATGGTTAATTTTAGACATAAAAAATTCATGGTTAGGTTAAGACATAAAAACTACATGGTTAGGTTTAGACACAAAAAGCTTCATGGTTAGGTTTAGACAACAAAACTACATGGTTAGCTTTGGACATAAAAACTATATGGTTAGTTTTAGACATAAAAACTACTAGATTATGTTTAGACATAAAAACTTCATGGTAAGGTTAAGACAAAAACTACACGGTTAGCTTCAGACATTAAAACTACATGGTTAGGTTTAGACGTAAAAAACTACATGGTTAGGTTTAGACATAAAAACTACATAGTTAGTTTAAGACATAAAAACTACATGGTTAATTTAAGACATAAAAATGACATGGTTTGTTTTAACATTAAACTACTAGGTTAGGTTCAGACAAAAACTACATGGTTAGCTTTAGACTTAAAAAAACTACATGGTTAGGTTTAGACAAAAAAAACTACATGGTTAGGTTTAGATATAAAACTACATGGTTAGTTTTAGACATAAAAAACTACATAGTTAGTTTTAGACATAAAAACTACTACATTAGGTTTAGACAACAAAACTACATGGTTAGCTTTGGACATAAAAACTACATGGTTAGGTTTAGACATATAACTACATGGTTCGGTTTAGACATTAAAACAACATGGTTAGGTTTAGACAACAAAACTGCATGGTTAGTTCTAGACATAAAAACTACATGGTTAGGTTTAGACATAAAAAACTGCATGGTTAGGTTTAGACATAAAAACTACATGGTTAGTTTTAGACAACAAAACTACATGGTTAGTTTCAACATTAAACTACTAGGTTAGGTTTCAACATAAAAACTACATGGTTAGTTTAAGACATAAAAACTACATCGTTAGTTTTTACATTAAACTACTAGGTTAGGTTTAAACAAAAACTACATGGTTAGCTTTAGATGTAAAAAAACAACATGGTTAGGTTTAGACAACAAAACTACATGGTTAGGTTTAGACATACAAACTACATGGTTAGTTTTAGACATAAAAAACTACATGGTTAGGTTTAGACAGCAAAACTATATTGTTAGTTTTAGACATACAAACTACATGGTTAGTTCTAGACATAAAAACAATATGGTTAGGTTTAGACATAAAAGTACTTGGTCAAGTTTAGACAGCAAAACTACATGGTTAGGTTTAGACAGAAACACTACATGGTTAATTTTAGACGTACAAACTACTTAGTTAGGTTTATACAACAAAATTACATGGTTAGTTTTAGACACAAAACCACTTGGTTAGGTTTAGACAGCAACAAAACATGGTACGGTTTAGACATACAAAATTACATGTTTAGTTTTAGACAACAAAACTACATGGTTAGTTTTAGACAGAGTAACTACTAGATCAGGTTTAGACATAAAAACGTTATGGTTAGGTTAAGACAAAAACTACATGGTTTGGTTTAGAGGTAAAAAACTACATGGTTAGGTTTAGACAACAAAACTACATGGTTCGGTTTAGACATAAAACAACATGGTTAGTTTAAGACATAAAAACTACTAAGTCAGGTTTAGACAACAAAACTACATTGTTAGTTTTAGACATAAATCTACATGGTTATGTTTAGACATAAAAACTACTTGGTTAGTTTTAGACATTTAAACTATATGGTTAGGTTGTGACATAAAACTACATGGTTAGGTTTAGACATAAAAACTACAGTACATGGTTTGTTTCAGACATAAAAAACTACTAGGTTAGGTTTAGACATACACACTACTAGGTTAGGTTTAGACAGCAAAACTACATTGTTAGTTTTAGACATACAAACTACATGGTTAGTTTTAGACATAAAAACAATATGGTTAGGTTTAGACATAAAACTACTTGGTCAAGTTTAGACAGCAAAACTACATGGTTAGGTTTAGACAACATAACTACAGTTTCAGGTTTAGACAAGAAAACTACATGGTCAGGTTTAGACGTAAAAAATGCATCGTTAGGTTTATACATAAAAACTACTTTGTTAGCTTTAGACCTAAAATCTTTGTAGTTAAGTTTAGGAATCTACACTACTTAGTTAGGTTTAGGAAATTATAGAGGGGGTTAAATAAATAAAAAATATACTGTTATGTAATCAAATTTGGTGTTGACAGTTGATTATTTGGCGTCGCTGGTCAAAAAAAGCCACAATAATCTCACATACAAGTGTTCTGAGAGAAAACTAGACTTCTGCCCCTCTTCTTGGCTCTGTTTTTGGGCTTTGGAAAATCTAGCGATGATTGGAGACTTTGGCCAGTCACAAGTCATTTCAGAAAGAGGGAGAGGCAGAGAGACAGAGAGACAGAGACAGAGTGTTCCTATTGGCCCAGGACAGAGAGGGGAGATCCGCAAAAAGAGGTGTCACTCTACTTCAAATTCTAGAGTTACGTTTCTTGCGTTTTACCTACTGCAGTCCACAACATGAAAGTCTTACTTCCGGATCACTTTCTGTCAGCTGAAAATGTGAAGCGTGTCAAACAGATTCTACAGGGTACCAAAAACTCCATATCCACGTATCAGTGGTTTGCAGAAATGTACAATATCAACATTTTTTTCTGGCAACCAGGCTGCTCTGATCATCCCCAGGGGGCAACTAAAGTTGGAGGATCTTCCTCTGTCCTTGTATTATATTTTTGTTATCTTTGAATCTTACTTTTGGAGATAAAAATCGCCATGCAGGATGCAAAGGTGTATCCATAAGAAATCAGTGTGATTAAATTGTGTGCTTTTACTAATTTTAACACATGCCGCCTGCCTGCTGTTATCGGTGCCAGCTGTATAACGTTATAATGTGGAGTGCTACACATCACTAAATCTCAACTCATCTTGCTTGTATTAGTTTGTTGCCTCGCTGCTGTGCTTTATCCTTTGGGATGCAGATAGTTTTAATCTGAGGCCTTAGTCACTGTGTTGTTCTGTTCCTGCTGTTATATTAGGATGATTGGACATCTGCTGTGGGGGTGCTAAGCTGGGAACACTAGTCCAATCTGCAATAGGACATTTGTCTGACGCCAAAGCAGCATCATTCCGGAGTGTGTTTATGGTGCAGTCGGTCTGATATAATGACAACAATACACACAGAGTTGGTTTACTATCTGAAACTTGGAATATAAAATTAACGTGCAAAAATGAACTGATTTACTGTATATGATTGAGCATTTTGTGTCTGGAGCATGTTTTGTTGCAGTTCACTTTTGAGAACTGAGCACCATCTTTCTCCATTTAGTGTAATTAATACCCTGCCTTTCCACTCTTCATGGATTTGCTCGCCTTTATCTAACCCCAACTAACAACAACAAAAAAGGCTTTATGAGCTCAGAAGAATAACATACTAGCACAACGCACACATGCCGCGAAAGGTTCAGCATCAAAAAGCCACAATTAGCTCATTTATATTTGCTCGACATTTCTGAACCACATGAATTGGACAGGAAGCAGGTCATTTCTTTCCCTGCTACATGCTCCAGCAGCAAAAGTTCAGTGGGAGGGCTCATCTCATAAAGCCTCCAACATGAGCCTTTTTATTTGTGGATACTTGACCCCCCAGACCCAACTTTCCCCTATCTTTACAAAAAAATAAACTAGGCTGTGGATCAGTCATTTTAATAGCTAGGTAGATATGAAGGGAGAAGTTGAGCATCGTTAACAGTGAGTTGTGTTAGAGCTTATGTGTTCAGGGTAAAGACCACAGTGAAGGGCAACAGCATCCAGTATAGAAACAGAATAGCTATCTATTATTATTATTATGATTATTATTATTTAGTCTATACTTTTTGAAATCTGATGACGTGATAATAGGGAAGTGAGTGGGTCCCAAAACACAGAACCTTCACCCAGGGCACTGTTATTTGTGTCCCAGAAGTACTAAGCCAAACCATAACCTTTTTTCTAAGTCTTTTGTTGCCTAAACTTAGCCATCATGGTCACCTACTGGTCCCTGTTTTATAGTGTTTAATAGAACATCGTATTTCATAAGATTTCATGATAATTGTTGTACATAAGATTTAATGAACTATAATATTTACCTATTGGTGAGGATAGCTTACTGGAGGCCTTTGTTGCAAGTCATGGAGGGGGAATTTTCCGCTTCAAATACAACAATTAATTTGTTGTCAAAACTCTGCTGATTAATTTTCTGATTGTTGATTAATTGTTTTAGCTCTGAATACCCTCTCTATCTCCCCTTGTTTTTTTGTTTTTTCTAAATCATTGTGTCTCCTCTCTACTAACCACTATCAAAATACAGAAATCTTCCAAAATATATGTATCTTATTTCTTGGCCATGCAGACAGTTTTGTTTTGATTTTTCCAAATTTTGAAAGATCTCTCTGATATCTCTCCCTTAAGCCCAATACAATGGAGGTGAATGGAGAATGAACAACCTTTTGACAAAACAACCCTTTACTCTCTATAATACACAGAACTTACTGTTTACTGCTTTCTTAGGAACTACTTTTTTGGTAGAAAGTAGTTCTGATTAAACTATTGTGCACTTCCATTGGATTGGGATGGAGGGAAGACTTGGTTAAAAAGAACCAAAACTATCTGGATGGCCTTCTAAATAAGTCACAGTGTTTTTTATTGAAACATTTTGCTTAACTGGTCTGTTAAATGTCCATTGCCTAACCCCATGTTATACAATGACAGAGCACTTTTTATATATTGTATATCTTACATATTGCACACACGTTACTGTTATTGAGTCTACCCTCTGTATTAAGAGATCAGTCATCTCACTCTGGATAATCCTAGTGATTATAGCTATACCATATCTCAATACATTTATATCATGTAATCTACTGTTGCTAAACATACTGCATGCTAAAGTACCTCAGGCAAACCTCTATTGCAGACCCACAGATGCTTTTTGTGGATCAACTAAATTCAGGAATTAGACAGTCATCAGAAGACTGACTCACCATTAATGATATTTGGTACACCTGTGTTTCTCCTACTCCTACTCTTCATGTTCCCCCCTCTGTCTCCCTCATTCACCCTTTTTTACTGGAGTGATTCATTAATGTCTCTCCTACAGTCATATTTGTTTATTCTGACAAACCTAATGACCTTGGTTGCCTTGCCAACTTCTAAAGACACTGTGTGTGTGTGTGTGTGTGTGTGTGTGTGTGTGTGTGTGTGTGTGTGTGTGTGTGTGTGTGTGTGTGTGTGTGTGTGTGTGTGTGTGTGTGTGTGTGTGTGTGTGTGTGTGTGTGTGTGTGTGTGTGTGTGTGTGTGTGTGTGTGTGTGTGTCTCACACTAATGGCTATCGAGTTATAGTTGTTTCATTTAAGTCAGAGTTATGAAGTGTTATGGAGCCCTTTTAGGGTTCAACCTCCCTTGGCAGCAGTTAGGATCTATATTACAAAGGTTAGAAGGCTTGACAGTCACAGTTTTGCTTTCTTTTTCCTCCTCGTGCAACAATGTACACACAATCACACACACTTGAAGGAAGCTGCACTTGCCATGGCCTTTATACATGAGCTGTACTCAAATTTAATCAAAAGTCCTAATGGGCTCTATGTGGGACGCTTCCTCCTTTGTGTGTGTGTGTGTGTGTGTGTGAGTGTCTGTGCGTAGAAAGGCCAAAAGGGGCCTTAGAGGCAGCAGCGGTTGATTGGAGGGCACATGTGTGATGTGGCTGAGAGATCAAACACATACTCTTGATAAATGTGAGAGCAGAGGGGCAGTGCTCCTTTTTTTTCTCTGCTTCTGATCAAGGTTGGGGTGTTTTTGGTTCACTACACACACGCATGCTCACACACGCACACACACCATTGCCATTAACAGTAAGAATACTGGTGAAGCATTTATATTTTTTTCCACTTGCATTTCTGCTGTGTGTGTGTGTGTGTGTGTGTGTGTGTGTGTGTGTGTGTGTGTGTGTGTGTGTGTGTGTGTGTGTGTGTGTGTGTGTGTGTGTGTGTGTGTGTGTGTGTGTGTGTGTGTGTGTGTCTGTTAGTTTGTGAGCTTGTTGCCAGTAATGAGGTCAATCTCCTGTGTGGAGCTAAAACCTCTGTGTGTCTTTATCTCTGTTACATGGCTGGGGATTATTCTGATCACTCTCAACATCACTTTCACTCTCAGCCCTCTCTCACACTCCCTTACTGCACACATTCAGCAACCACTTCTCCTGTTCCTGTTGACTCACAATTAAACTCAGTAAATGAATGCCAAAAAAGGTTGTTGTCTCCCCTAATGCCTCAGTTTCAATCCACATATGTTGTAGAATATCTGACAGCTTAATTGGTTGGAATTTTGTTAATGTTGTGTGCCTAATTTAAATCATCAGTCATCAATAAAAATACCTGCTGACCACATAAACAAAACAAAACAAAGTATGAAAAACTATTATTTTTCATACTTTAAGTTAAGTACTTAAAGAGAAATTTGCTACTTTTTTGTGGAAGTCCATTCAGTGTTGATGGTAAATGTAGTCGATTGAAGCAAGTAGTCAGTGCTGTATTGACTGATAAAGCTGACCTCTGTTCTTCTTCCTGCATCCAGGGCTGTCATTTGATGTGACAGTGACGTAGTAGGCAAGGAAGAACTACAGGGTATTCAGCTCAGATTTCCCCTCCAGGTAGCCTGAGTGTGTGATGTAGATGTCGCTCGAAAGCAGAACTTCATCTTTTTCTTCTCTTGTATTGCAAATGAGTTGTTTCCAACAGCGAAACTGGCATCCCAAAATCTGAGCGTAGAGGATGTCATGGACAGGGATACACTTTGAGTGACTTGAATATTTAGCTGTATTTATCTGAGCCAGAGTATAAGGCTGAACAAATGCAGCAGAGAAAGTCTGCTGCTGAAGTGGGGAGGTTATGGCAGGCAGGGGCGCTCTTCAGATACTGAGTTGCTTGAAATTTTTGTAACTTAACTTTATATAGTCTAATTTGCCCCAAATTTCAATTCCTTGATACGTGAGAAGTCAGCCTTGTGACAAAAATTTGCTGATTTTACAGGAAGTTTGCATGATGATTTACACATGATATATAGCAACATGATGTAGCTGTATGCCACTATAACTAGCGCTACATGGTGGACACAGGAAGTTGTGCAATATTTGCAATATGTTATTTCCAGTGCCACATACTCCAGGCAGGAAATAACATCTTTATTTTGTGTGCTGTATCTGACAGTCACAACATTGCATGGCAGCGTGAACTGGCTTCCCATCAGTGTGGGCAGATTGACAGAAACAACTGTCTGCTGGCCACTATACCCGACTTTAAAAACACATGTGGTTGACCTCAGTTGACCCCTTGATTAAAGAGCAACTCCCTCTTTCTTTGCCATGGAGGTCACACATGCTGTTTTTGCTTCAGAAATTGCTCAGTGCAATTGTCAACCAATGCCACTGGTGCTCTTCAGGGAATTGAATGGTGGCATATCTGCGTTGTTTGTGCCCTCCAGCTGGTTTGGAGAAGATCGTGTCTTGTGGAGGGTCTTACAAGCAGCAGAGCCAGAACATTTTGCTGTTGATCCAGTAGCTTCTTCTTTTTAAGCGAAGCGTTTGGATCTTACAGATGCCTTGTGTGTTTCTCAGGAAAGATAGAGACTATGTGGCTGTCTTCAATGTTGGCTGGTTGTCCACATGGCTCTTCCGTCAAGAGTGAAAGGTTGTTTTGGCTGATGCTCTGCTAGTATTTCTGTACATGCCCCTGTGTACCTTTTTTGTTGTACACACACACACACACACACACACACACGCACGTGTCAATCTCCCTTTGCAGTCTGTTCAACATAATTGCTAACACCCCCCTGCCCTCTGTTCACTTCACACATGACGTGGCCCACCTTTTCACCCATCTGTCGGAACTAGTGTGTTTGTGTGTGTGTGTGTGAGTGTGTGTGTGTGTGTGTGTGAGTGTGTGTGTGTGTGTGTGTGCGCGTGTGTGTGTGTGTGTGTGTGTGTGTGCGTGCGTGCGTGCGTGCGTGTGTGCATTGTGAGCTGTCATGCGAGGCTGGAGCGGTGTTGATCAACGGGCCAAGCCGATGGCATATGGCCGTATCCTGGGGTGCTGTGGCATGTAGGAATGCGGGATAGCAAACTGAATGTGTGTATGTGTGTGTGTGTGTGTGTGTGTGTGTGTGTGTGTGTGTGTGTGTGTGTGTGTGTGTGTGTGTGTGTGTGTGTGTGTGTGTGTGTGTGTGTGTGTGTGTGTGTGTGTGTGTGTGTGTGTGTGTGTGTGTGTGTGTGTGTGTGTGTGTGTGTGTGTGTGTGTAAGGAGTTGTCTGTTGAGTCAATACATTGGGTTTGCTGATGTCTTCTTGGTCTGAGCTGTCAGTGTCATCTCCTCACATCAGGTAGGCTGCACAGTTGTCTCACATAGCCAGAGCAGTGTCAGTGGTCTGGATGCCTTGCTTATCAATAAGATGTGGATAAGGGGTAAGAAACTCTGGCTTGTTTGTATTCTTTAAATCATCTCGGGTTGTGATAAGCTGATAGTGAAGATAGCAGAAGTGGAGGAGAATATCTGACATGTGATAGACATGTTGAATATCAGGCTTAATCCCATCAGCAGCACAGTCAGCATGAGCACACACAAACTATTGTTCTCCACAAAACTATTGATTATTATTATTTATGTCTTTTAAAGTAGCTGTAATTAAACCTCTTCTTAAAAAGCCCAGTCTTGATCCTGAGATACTAGCCAACTATAGACCTATATCTAACCTTCCTTTTCTCTCTAAGATCCTCGAGAAATTAGTTGCCAATCAGTTGTGTGACTTTTTACATAATAATGAGTTATTTGAGGATTTCCAGTCAGGATTTAGAGCAAATCATAGCACTGAGACAGCACTGGTGAAAATTACTAACGACCTTCTAATAGCTTCAGACAAAGGACTTGTCTCTGTACTTGTCTTACTAGATCTTAGTGCTGCCTTCGACACTATTGACCATCACATCCTGCTACACAGACTAGAGCATCTGATCGGCATTAAAGGAACCGCACTGAGCTGGTTTAAGTCATATTTATCAGATAGATCTCAGTTTGTACATGTTAATGACAAATCCTCCATGCACACTAAAGTTAGTCACGGAGTCCCACAGGGTTCTGTCCTTGGACCGATTCTTTTCACCTTATATATGCTTCCCTTAGGAAATATTATAAGGAAGCACTCCATTAACTTTCATTGTTATGCTGATGATACACAATTATATTTGTCGATCAAACCAGAAGAAACCCATCAGTTAGATAATCTTCAAATGTGCATTAAGGAAATAAAAAGCTGGATGACCTGCAATTTTCTGATGTTAAACTCAGACAAAACTGAAATTATTGTACTTGGCCCCAAAGGCCTCCGAAATTCAATAGCTAAAGACATTGTTACTCTGGATGATGTTGTGTTGTCCTCCAGCACCACAGTAAGGAATCTGGGTGTTATTTTTGATCAGGATATGTCCTTCGATTCTCACATAAAACTAACAACAAGGACTGCATATTTTCACCTGCGTAATATTGCAAAAATTAGGAACATTGTGTCTCAGAAAGATGCAGAGAAACTTGTTCATGCATTTGTTACTTCTAGGCTGGACTATTGCAATTCCTTATTATCAGGCTGCTCCAATAAGTCTGTTAAGAGTCTCCAGTTGGTCCAAAATGCTGCAGCTCGTGTACTAACTAAAACAAATCGAAGAGAACATATTTCTCCTGTATTAGCTTCTCTGCACTGGCTACCTGTAAAATCTAGAATAGAATTTAAAATCCTTCTCCTTACGTACAAAGCTCTTATTGGTCAGGCTCCGTCGTATCTTAAAGAGCTCATAGTACCGTATCACCCAACTAGATCTCTGCGCTCTGAGAATGCAGGGCTACTCGTTGTTCCTAGAGTCTCCAAAAGTAGAATGGGAGGCAGAGCCTTCAGCTACCAAGCTCCTCTCCTGTGGAACAAACTCCCAAATGTTATTCGGGAGGCAGACACTGTCCCCATATTTAAGAGTAAACTTAAAACTTTCCTTTTTGATAAAGCTTACAGCTAGGGCTTACGATGAGACTTTATTCTGCTTAATTATGCTGCTATAGGCCTAGTCTGCCGGGGGATAATACTTTTCCTGATACTCTGAGCTTCTCTCCTCTCTGTCTGAATCATTCATGTCCCATCAATGCATGTTACTGATTCAGCTTCTTCCCCGGAGCTGTTTGTGCTTTGTCGTCTCGCAGGTCTCTGCTGATCGTGGTGGTGCTTGCTACTATGGTCCTACATGACGCTTCCTGCTGCTATTGTCACTGTTACTCATATATACTATCACTAGTTTAATAAACTATAAAATTTGTAGCTGTATCGTAGCTGCTATTGCCACTACTCATCATTGATCATGTTTGCCACCATAATTATTATCATTTTCATATTCTGTCACCTTAGCTGTGCTTGTTTCTACTATTCTGTTGTATTAACTGCCTTAACATATACGTTATATTCACATTACTATAAATATTATAGTTACTGTTAGGCTTTGCTTGCATCTCTGGAAGTGTGTCTGTCTCTCTCTGTCCATCTGTGTGTCTTTTCTCTCTTTCTCTCTCCTTTTCTTCCTCCCCAACCGGTCAAGACAGATGGCCGTCCTCCACAGAGCTGGGTCTGTCTGACGTTCCTGCCTGTTATAGGGAAGGTTTTCGTTGCCACTGTACTCTACGGAGGAATTGTTGGGTCTATGTTAATCATAAATAAGTCATTGAGTGTGGTCTTTACCTACTCTGTAAAGTGTCCTGAGATAACTTTTGTTATGATTTGACACTATAAATAAAATTGAATTGAATTGAATTGAATTGAATTATTAACACTCTCTTAAATAAGATGTCAGGATGCGTTAGAGATGCGCTGACACAAGAGTTTAACAGTTGGGCATGCTTTAAATGAAGTGCATATGGTATCAACAAACACCATCTTTGTCAAGGTTGGAATCTGACAATTTCTGCGCCTTTCTGAGACTTTAGTTCCTGCAGTGATTAGCCAGGTGTGTGCAGGTGTAAAAGTGGGCAGGATCTTTTCTCGACCTACTCTCAAGCTCACTTTTTGTGTACCACACCCTGTGCCTTTGTGGAGAGATTGTATTAAAGTGTGCACCCTTAGTACCATTGTACCATTCATTTGATTGAGACTACGAAGAAACATAGCTCTTGAAAAGAGATCCGGAAGGCAGTAGAATGCAGCCAGCAGGGAGCTAAGACAAACTTACTAGCACTTACAAGCATGTTATTAGGATGAATAAAGAGCTCCTTCTACCTGTTCACAAGTAAGTCACCACTTACTCCCCATATTTAGTAAACAGAGAACACAGGTGTCTTTTTTTGTGTCCCTGAGATAGAATTTAGAATGTGCTGTAATGTGCAGTGTGCGTCCCATGGTATGAAACACTGCAACACAAAGGCTTTCTTCCCTTAATATGTACAGTATTCCTATTGACTGATTGAATGACTGATTGAGAGAGTGTGTATACTCTATATCCCATATGCATAGGCTAAAAGTCTTTGGCGCAACTGCCCAGGTTGGACTCCAACCCTTTGCTGCAATCTTAAGCTGTACAGAGAAAGAAAAACCTAAAAAGCCAAAGAATTATCCTTAAAAACAAACAAACAAACAAACATCAACAAACACAACCCTATCATTGTAGCTTCCTTGAAATCTGTTTTTGCAAATTTGCAGTGATTTTATGCGCATGCTAAGTGTACTAAGTGTGCTGTCAGGTATCTTTCTTTACAAAAGAAAGTAATATAATAATCTTCTTTTTCAGTATATCCCGTCCTCTGCTGTTCAGTGTTGTACATTGGGATGTAAATTGAAATCCTCATTTATAGAGCAAATTAAATCCAGTCTGGCACTGGGAATTATGCAATATCCACATTTGAAAAACTAAAAAAGAATAATTTATCTGAACTTTGAATGGTGGATTTTTCACATTTGTCTGAAAGATATGCCGAAGTTTTCATTTTTTCATTTTAGCCTCTATTATTTGATTTTGCTTCTGTTTAATAGATAACTGGTATTGCATTTTTCTGCCTTAGCAGTAGTGATTAATTTCCTCTAACCTAATGCAGATTGCTGGTCCAGATTTTTAATCCAGTGATTTTACAATGGCAGTATTATAATGATGCTTACAAAGGGATGGAATGTGGGAGCAAGTAAAAGGGAGAACATTGGCATGGCAAGCGATAAAGTCTTAACCCTTGCTCCTCTGTGTAGTGGATTAAATGTAGCCTGTTTATTACGAGCTGGGTTTGGGGATAGAGGATTAAGTGGTCCCTCACCTCTACAAAAACAGCTCCAGGATTGTCATGGGATAGAGCTGATGCATTAGGGCTTGGTACTTATCATGCTGTTCACACTGGGAGCACAGAGAATGTGATCACTGAACATGTTGACTTGACCTTCCCTTTAATTAGGATTTCAGGAAGGTTCAAATTGGACAAAGGCCTAACAAAGAAGTCCTGGTCTGATTTACAGATATCCTGTGTCATGGTGTGTCTAGCAACAGGTTTTCTATGGACTGGTGACAGCAGGTAGCTCATGGCTGGTAAACCCTAAGGGCAGAATAGGAAAAAGTGTTTTCTTCACTGCCTAAGGCAGAGACAGACTGATATATCGGTCAGTCGATATATCAGTCAATATTGGCCTATCACAGAGATACCCAGATCTATTTGGATCTGTGTATATGTTATCTGAAATGCACTGATGCACATTTTTTACAGATCAATGCAGAATGATTAAGAAATGGAGTCATGCAGCCATTTCATTTATTTTAATGTATTCTTATTTCAATTGACTGATACTGATTATTATGTTTATTTAGCTATTTTTATTTTTATCTCTGCTTTATTTTCTAACTGTTCATTTCATTTTAGTTTACAATACTACGCAAGTTCTCAGGCCCTAGTGCATGATTTCAGGAATAATGGAGCTGTTTTTTTCACCTGGACAACTCACAAAACGTTTCTTGCTTCAATGCTTTAATGTAGTACATGGTGTGTGTGTGTGTGTACGTGTGTGTGTCCGTGTGTGTGTGTGTGTGTGTGTGTGTGTGTGTGTGTGTGTGTGTGTGTGTGTGTAATGGCAAATATGCTTTATAAAAGTTTGTTTAGGAAAGTAGGTTTTCCAGTCATGTAAAAAAGGTCTATTTGTATTGCATCATAAAAATCGGTGTACCATTACTAGGAGGTTCATCTATTCACATGGTTACACTGGCTGTTAGCTTGGTCAGGACCCCCTCAGATGTGTTACTTGGTAGAAAAAACAAAAGTACTTGAGTATCTTTCACACAAAGATTTTGCAACAGCGCTGTAATGAAGAACATAATTCACACAGAACCAAAGGCAAAGGCAGCAACATTAATCAACCACTTAAACCTGACCCGACCCGCCAACCGCCAACTTTATACTTCATAGTAACACAACTGTCAGTATAGAGAAGGACAGAGACTGACTGACCGCCCGGCACTGGTACGTGTGTGGTTATTGGAGAAGGAAAAGAAAGAGGGGAAGAGATAGGTGGACTATTGCACACAATCTGTAAGTTATTAATAACTTAGGCTACTCAAAACGCCACTTTGCCACTTTTTACCCTCCTGCAGGTCGACTCACGCATCACTATTGCTTATAGTCCCGCCCTGTGCCCTTTCAAACAGACTCCCCCAAGTGCTGGCTTAATGTTCCTGTCAATTTGCATCATTTAGTGCTTTTAAGAAAAGTTTAACAGGCTAACAATTGAATATTTCGCTTATTTGAGTTGATAGGAGAGCTGACTGATGGAAGATTATAGATAAAATAGCCAGCATTTTAAAAGGAAATGCTGTTGTAAGATGTTTTTTTCTTTTTACTAGCAAGGTGCAATGAATCTGTGTGGATGCATGTGTGTGATGTGTTTGTGTCTGTAGGTCCTAAATGTGTTCTTTGGCCCAACTCTGCAGAAACAAAGGGAATGTGTGCATGTGTGTCTGATGCTGTCTTTAACTGTTTTCCTCTGAAGCCTTGTCAGACATGCCATACTAAACGCACACACACTCACAGAGCCTCAGAGCCATTGTTTCACACACAGCAGGGCACAGGGTCGATTGCCGGTTGTGAAGCATTATCAGCCTCCCTGTGTTAGCTGGTGTGTGTGTGTGTGTGTGTGTGTGTGTGTGTGTGTGTGTGTGTGTGTGTGTGTGTGTGTGTGTGTGTGTGTGTGTGTGTGTGTGTGTGTGTGTGTGTGTGTGTGTGTGTGTGTGTGTGTGTGTGTGTGTGTGTGTGTGTGTGTGTGTGTGTGTGTGTGTGTTTTTGTGCAGACATGCTCTCAGCTGAGGGAGCTGGTTCACGGGCCGGTCAGAGCCGCCTTATTTCCTTTTAATTGACTTAAGATGGGCAAACAAGACCTCGGCAAGCACACGGTACCCATTACACTCACACACAAGAAACACACAACGCCAAGATGCACATTAATGAAGCGCACGTACTGACACACACACAGGCACAATTATTGTTGCGTGTGTTAGCTGCTTTACAGTTCCATCAAACTAAATGAGGAGGTTGTGTTTTCCGAGTCAGCATTGTTGCCTTCTAGCCGCCTGCCGCTCTGCCAGACCTCATTCATGATTAGTACAATTTTTAGTCTCCTTGCTGCATCATGTCTGCCTTGGTTTAATTACATGCACTCCAAGCCAAGGTCATAGAGCAACAATCAGAGAGGAGACTGTCCTGTTGCTTTGCAAAACTGAGTTTCACAGACAGCTTGCAAGCTTTCTGAACCCCATTTCAAACAGATTGAGTGTTGTGGCTCTAAATCCTGGTGTAAGACAGTGTTTTTTGGGTATTAATACTTAACGAGAGCTGCAAGGATTAATCAGAAATCAATTAACTGTCAACTGCCAAGTATTTTTCGGTGCATTAATTGATTCATCCATTTGAGTCATTCAATAAAACAAAGTATCCAAATCGTCTTATTCCAGCTTCTTAATTTTAAATAATTTCTGGTTTATTTTCTCCTCTTTGACAGTAAACTGAATGTCTTTGAGACAAAACAAGACATTTGAGGACGTTATAATGGAATTTGGGAAACACTGATCCACATTTTCAGCGCTATCTGACATTTTTTAGACCAAACAACTGATAAATGAATCAAGAAAATAATGGATACATTAATTGACAGTTAACACAACTTTTAGTTGCAGCCCTACACGTATGGCTAACAGTTGGCTAACCTATGGCTAACAATTCCATGTTGACTTCTATCGCACACCGTTCTGAGGTGAAGTTGGAAAAACAGCAATTTATAAAATAATGAAATTCTTGATTCTCTCCCAGGTACCTCAGTGACTCAAAATGTATCTCCATGGTTCCATTACTGATCAGCAGAAGTCATTAGTAAAAGTTGTCTGAGCACACTGTGAACCCTACATGCATTGCCACATTGGGCTTTGATAAGTTAACAAGTATGCTCACAAAAGAACAACACATATACATATATCACTAGCATATATTTAAAACCAAACTTTATTTCCTGTTTGTCTCCTGCAGGTTATTCCTAAAAAGGAAGCCGCTCGCTCTCCAGTTTACCATTTCAAATTATTTATTTTTTGCTTTGTTTCCTCACAAGCATGCCTACCATTTTCACTGCCCCTTAATTCATCCATCTATTCATCCGTCCGTCCCTCTCTCCCTCACTACCTAATCATTGTTTTATCATTGGTGTGTGAGAGAGAAGAGGACAGGCAAAAGGAGGAGGAGGAGGGGAAGGAGGAAGAGAGGAAGATGGCCAGCTTTCTACTTGTCTGTCTTTGTTTGTCCGTCTCATTTTTGTCCAGGTATGTCCTGACAGAAAGTGGTCGCCCTGAACCCAAGTCCATTTGAAAAAAATCTAAAAAAAGTTAAATTTTCATTAAAAAAACAGAATAACAACACATTACCAAGGACATGTCAATATGTCTTTCTATTCCGATTGCTCAGGATTGTCGAATGTTATACCAGTCATCCAGATTTGGTGTCCACACGTAATAATAAGCACATGCATTGTGAAAAATACCATATATTGCTGGTGCAATCACACTAGCACAGTGCTCACACTAATATGGCTGCTAATGTCACTAATAAGGGAGCATTGCTACTATCTATCATAGCTGTATGCTGTTACAATAGCTTACAATGTTTCATTACATAAATATCCTGGAACTAGGGAAATTATTACGATAGATAATAAAACTTACATATAATGACTATGTTTACATGCACAAAATATTCTGGTTGTTGCACTTATTCTGAAAAAGACACTTTTCCTACCAAGCTGTTTACATGACTGATGAAAATTAATATCCCATTTACATTCCTGTTACATGCGGCCGAAAATTCCCAGGTGTTCCAGTGTCCAAAGCAAGTCAGTGATAGTTCAAAAGTAGTAGTCTTTCTCCTTCTGACTGACCTCACCTTTGTTCCACAGACCATCTAAAAAGTCGTCATTGCAAACTGATTGGGAAAAAGCAGGCACTTTCAAAACATACCTGGTAGGTGATTGGATGAACTATCTGTCTATCAAACTCTCAATAAAGTCAATCAGGAGAAGAGAGATGTTGGGTTCTTTTTCAAGAAAAGGCAGAGTACTTCTTAAAGAGTTTTTTTTAAATAAAAACAGCAGCAAAGAATTTTCAGCATGGCCAAGGATTCTGAGGCAGAAAGAGCACTGAGCCCCTCCTTCACAAAGAATTTATAGCACAATAAAGTCATTGAGTTGTTGTGATTGGTTTGGAATGTCGCTAAGATAGTTCCTGGTTCCTGGTTCCATCACTGCAAGACAGGCTCTCATTCATTCATGAGTTGAATCCTCTGCCCCCTGGTCACACGGTTCCTCCAATGATCCACCAGCTCCTGTCGAAAGAACACTCCCTACTGTAGCTTCACGTCCTCTCTCATCTGACTGTACCCAGTTAAAAATGTAATCTGCAACATCCTTTGATTAAGCCATCTTTTTTAAATTGATAATAATTATTATTCAACCTCTATATGTGCAGAATGAGTAATAACAAAACATCAATTATATTGTGACAAAATTCAACTCTTCATGTTTTAAATGACTGCAAGATGTAAATATCACATATTGCAGTAAAAATGCCAAATGTTGTCCCACGTCTTGACAGTAAAAATGCTTTATTTGGAAAAAGGCCTTATTCTGAATATCTAAACGGAATATGCTGTTTACATGAGTTGTATCAAATTCTGAATATTGTCATATTTGGAACAAAAGTGGCCTATTAGTGTGCATGTAAACATAGTCACTGTTATGGTCGGACAGCGGATGGCGCGGGATTTTGTAGTAGAAAGTAGAAGAAAATAACTGTCAAAAGGATGGCCAACCAAAACATTACACTAACCACTAGGTGGCCAACTATAGTCCAGGAGGTCTGTGACAGGAATTCATTAATACTACGCTGTGCAGCTGAACTAGCTACTTACAGGCAACCACATATTCTCAGTGCCATTTATTGTTTATGCTAAATAAAGGACGTGGGCCTCACCTGAACCCCAGAGAGTCTAACTCGTCTTCTGGGATCGCATCAGGCCTGATGCAGGGTAATGTACAAGGTAATGGTAGCAATGTATACTTTTGTTATTTACCAACTAAAAGAGGAAAAAGAAGAGATTTAGACATTTTTATCATTTAGCCATCATCATTTTGACATATTAGTTTGATCATTGAATTAAAATGTCTCTGAACAACTCTGTGACGGCAATAAATTAACTACTTTATATTTTTATTTGTACACATATCTAATACCCCTAAGTTTAGCAGATCTATGTTGGGTAATAAAAGGTTAATGGAATACACCCCTCTGCAGTCCTAAAGTTCACGTTTGAGCTAAATAATAACACATTTTGCATACTGTAGGTGTATTTAACTGCAGTATTTTAAGTGATGGACGACAAACATAGATTCACAGAATAATACGTGCAATCTGTCCCTCAAATGACTCACCATTATATTAAACTTTAAAAATCGAATCTCAAAGGGGTTTGAATGTTGGAGATACTTGGACCAGCACCTCCAGCAACAACAATCAAATCACAATCCAAGTTACTTTGATCAGCAGCTTGCCCATTCTGTCATGATGCAGCTAGGTGGTCCCAGATACCGGACAGTGATCAGAAGGACGGGCAGTGATGAAGTGAAGAGGCTAGAAGAGGCAAATGATTGAAATGAAATGAGCTGGTTTGACTATTGAGGTACAAGAGACAGCTAGCCTGACTGGAGTTTTAGTAGGACACAGACTGACCCCCGACACATCTGACCAATAAGCGGAGTAAATGGTCTTCAGTGGTTTGAAGTGATGCGTTCTGGTTCACTTGGATTTTTCTCCATGCGAAAAGAAACTGAACCACAAGGAAAATGCTTGACTCTACAAACTTATCAAGTGAATCAGACCAGAGCAAACAAACTATAGTTGTGAAAGCGCCCTAAGACTATCATTGTAGCTGAGTCAACCATCTGGCACCGGATATGTGAAGAGCCGGGGTTGAAATACTGCAAGGCCTGATCTGATGAGGCAGCCGAGCAGACTGCAGAGGTGATGAGCTGATTGATGTCAGGTACACAGGTGAACAGGGATTCAGCAGCCAGGAGAATAAGTGGCAGGACAGGAACGAGAGACACACACACACACAAAAACAAACAGATGGCTCATCGTATTGGGCATTTCACATTTTCCAATTCCCTGCCTCCTCGTCTCCTCGATCTTCAGGCTTTTGACGCGGAAATCAATCTCATGGCTCCATTGTGAAGCATATCCCAAATCTGAAAATGCATCTTAAGAAGCCAATTTCCCAACAGTGCCCCAAAGAAGAATGATATATATTATTTACACAGAAACAAACTCATGTCACTTATACAAGAAATACGGCTGCCCACATATTTATTTATGTTTATTATAAAAGATACCAATTATTTAGCCAGTAAAATATGATTTGATGAAGACATTAGGTCCCCACAGCCAGAATTACTGCCTCATTAGAAGCAGTTACACAGTCCTCGAGCCTTCAGTTGATTTGAGATTGAGATGGAAGTGCACTGGGCTCAGCTGTCTCTTGTAGTGCGGTACAGTTTTTCTATGGAGCGACTCGCACAAATACACACTCATCACACTCAGCCGCTTTTGCCCTCTAGGCAGAGAATAAAGCTGGTATTATACATCCAGCTCAGGAGGAGATGGGAAGGAAGGTTACATTATGAAGGAGGAAATGCCCTTTTATATGCAGAGGGCCAGGCAACATGGTGTGTGTATGGGGCTCCCACAGTGTTCCCTTGTTGTTCTCTTCAAACTGCCCATATAAATATGCATACGGTACCACTTTGAATAAATGCAGAAGTATATATAGAAGCTTTAGCTTAATAGTCCTGTTGGGGAGCTTAATTACATACAAACTTCATCTTATCTGACTATAGTAAGATTCACTTCAATAGAGATGGATACTATCTTTAGGTTTTTCACCATCCTTTAGTTCAAACATTCACATCAGCTGATTGTTATTACAAAGGTTACACACCCTCAACATTCCAAACCTCCCCATTTTTGCTTTATTGGAATATGTTCCGTTTAAATTTCACAAAATACAAAGGTCAAAAGGTTTTAGTTGTTATTTTTAAACAGAAATATTATCTAAAAAAAAAAGAAAGAAAGAAAACCTAAACCAAAGAAATACCAATTCAGCTCTTGTATTAGTGTAAGCATGGAGCCTGATATCATTCTGCATGATTTAGGCTAACCTTTCAGTAAAGAGTACATGGGAGATTAAATAATCTGGTTGTTTTTTTTTTATCATAAAGTTGAAGAGCTGACCAATTGGGCGATCTTTAATAACCTTCAATATTCTCCTCTATCTCTTGTTGTTATTGTACTTATGTGTCAAATACATTTCTTGTATTTCAGACCCTGCATTAAGGTCTAGTTTGTTTTAAACAACCGATAACTTAATCATGTCTGTGATAACCAGTTGAAGTCCTTAAAGTTGTCTTTCTGTATATATGTATAAAACTTAAGTTTACATGTCAATATGCTCTGAGCCATTTGTATTGTTTTGAGTGAAAGTTCCCATCTCAATTCTACATTAAACAATGTTACACCTTAAGCTGGGAGGTTTTAACTATGTTCCTGGACTCACGTGCACACTGCCAGCCACACTACACCATCTTTTCTTGATTCCAGCTCATTTGAGCATAACACCAAACTTGTATGTGAGGACAAAAGACAACCTCACATCATGTAGGCCCCTGGAGCTGTGTGTTTGTGTACATCGTCCACACAATGGAAGCCAGGAATGGTGTTTGTGTGCATGTGTGTTTTGTATTATTCATACATATGGATGAAGGAATGTTTGAGGGGTCTTTGGGGGTCTTTGTTTAAACTAAATACATAAATGGTTGTGGGATGCCCACACAAACACACACACACACACACCCATACACACACACGCGCACACACACACACACACACACACACACACACACACACACACACACACACACACACACACACACACACACACACACATACACACAGAGAGAGAGTCATATACCCAATTTAATGTAATTTATTCCATACAGTAAATATCCATTGATTTCATACAGTGTGTATGATTTTATTTATATTGTCATTGTTTCAGTATTTCTTAAGTGCTGCTGCTTACCATGCTCTGGTAGTCTTATATTAGGTCTCCTGTAGCCATCCTTACCTCTCCAGTTCATTTTTCATTGAATCAGTTACATTTTATATCTTAAACGTCCCAATTCCCTTAATCTCTTTTCACTCTGGTATCCCCCCAAGGCAATTCCAGTCAAAAGCTGACTTTTGACTGAAATTGCTTTGGGAAAAACAATGACCTGGACGAATGAGAACATTCACACACTCTGGTATACTTTACAGTATATACTTGCTTCTAACTCGTTCCTATTTCACTTTAAAATCACTTTACTGTTACATCATTCAAATTGCTGCATATCTACTTGTGTAAAACTTGGACCTTTTTTATTTGAAGGGTAGTTTATAACCATCATGTGTGAAACACCAGAAAAACAATGAAAAACTATTTGTCATTTGTCTATTTTGTGTTTATGTGATTTTTCTTTTAGAACTGATCCTTTTAAATGATCTGAATGTGTAAAGTTCTGTATAAATAAGGGCGTGGCTGCTTTTGTTGGGAGGTGCCTGCCATTAGAGGGGCTGTGGCTGCTCTGCCAGGACACCTCAGTTTCAGCCGTGTTTGTGGTGTTATTGCATACATGATTTTTTTATGCAAATATTGGACAAATGGGCATTTAATTATACTAAAGGATTGTTTGTGAAGTATGTGCTCCATTTTCTTCAGTGAGTGAAAGTTTTATATTAGTTTATTTATATGTTAGCATTATTATTTCTTTACAGTCAAGATAATTATCTTACATGGTGCTGTCGATAGCAATGTAACGCATCAATTTCAGTCCCCCACTGTCTCCTTTGTGTCAAAACTATATGATAATTGTCAGGAATTATAATCTTATTATGCTCCCTATCTTGCAGGTCTCCCTTAACAAAGAGATCTCAATGGGACTTAAAAAAACGTTTTATCTTGAATTCAATCGTAGTTAGTATCTTGGAGGCCCTAAAACCTGAACCCTGTGGACACCCTGTTTCCCCAAGTTCACTGTGTACAAGTTGGCATTACACTCCTCTCCCAATTTGAACCATTACTCTCCACTTTGTAATCAGCTCCAACAATTATAACCTAGCAGTGTGCCTCTGATTACTGTCTTGGTGTATTTTGGACTGTTCCGGGAATGAAGAAAAAAAAACTGATACTGGTCCTAGCAGAACTCTAGGTTACATACATTTACAGTAACCCTGTCTGTGTGTGTTTGTGTGTGGGTTGTTGTTCGTTTGAAGTGCTCATTCCCCCCAAATTACAGTGCTGCCATAATGAAGTATTACCATGTGATACAAACCAATACAAAGAGTGCATGTGTGTGTGTGTGTGCGTGTGTGTGTGTGCGCGTGTGTGTGTGTGTGTGTGTGTGTGTGTGTGTGTGTGTGTGTGTTGTGTGTGTGTGTGTGTGTGTGTGTGTGTGTGTGTGTGTGTGTGTGTGTGTGTGTGTGTGTGTGTGTGTGTGTGTGTGTGTGTGTGTGTGTGTGTGTGTGTGTGTGTGTGTGTGTGTGTGTGTGTGTGTGTGTGTGTGTGTATGTTTACTGGACACTTGAGGTAAAAGTTCAAATGGGATGCCCAAGGTATCAAAGTATCTGCCCAGCCAAAGTGTGTGTGTTTGCATGTTTTTTATGACGCAAGTAGAAAACTAGCTTTTGTGTGTGATGTTGTCCCACTGTGCCGAGGAATGTGTTTGTGTGCGACAATGGGTATGACTCTGACTTCAACAAAGTCAGTTGCGTGAGTGTCTTCCCAGTTGTGTTTCTAAATGTGTGGATCCACCAGGCAGCTGTGACAAAGCACAGTTTGAACTCCTAGACACATGGAGGGGCAGGCGTCTTTGGCTGCAGGCTGTGCTGGCCTCACCTACGGCCTCCCTGGCCTGCTGAATGTTGCATGAAGCCCAGACGCCTCATACATAGTGCATCAGCACAAACATGCCATCAGATGATATACATACTGCATTGGCACCTGTACCTGCCTTCACTAACAAGCATCCAATTCATTTTTCATTAACACATGTAGTGGGACCAATGTTTGAGGACAGGAAAGTCAGAGGTGGGTGGTGGGAATGGGTGTTTTTTTTTAGGCTATTGTTTGTATGTTTGTTGAAGATGGTGTGTCTTATAGCTTTTGGCACTCTTCATTTCAGGTTTGCAGGACTTTTGGTTATTTTCTGCTGCTGCTGCTGCTGCTGCTTAAGGACTGAGAACTTATTTAAGCAATATTGTGTTTTTATATTTGCAATGGATGAATAAGTAATGTTATTGTTCATCATGGTTAGCCTCTTTTTACTAATTAGTTTGTTTTTTCCAGCCATCAAACCCCACTCTCATCAAGCTTATATCCAGTTGCTGTAGGTAGCTATTTTCAACAAAAAGGTTTGATTAACTCACTGATCAAGGTCTGATAAACTCACTGATCAAGGTCTGGTAATTTCACTGATAAAGGTCTGATAAACTCATTGATTAAGGTCTGATAAACTCACTGATCAAGGTCTGATAAACTTACCGATCAAGGTCTGATAAACTCACTGATAAAGGTCTGGTAAACCCACCCCCATTCGTGCTGTGATGCCTGTTGGTTGTTGGCTTTGACCCTCTGCAGGTCCAAATTCTGTAAGGATCTTCTTGTGCCTCCACCTGTATCAGCCTTCTCCAAATGCTTTGAGACATCCAGTAAAGATGTGATTCAGAGTGCAAAGGGTTGCTCCACACTGCTTTAAGAATGGGTCTTCTTTGCCCTAGATCTTTAGGTTATTTAGAGTAAGCAAGTGGCCCGCGACAGCATGCAGAAGGAAGGCCAACTTACCTTGGTCAGTACCACAGAGTTCCTCTCAGGACTTGGATTGATGGAGTCATCATACTTACATCATTCACAAAAACTATGCATCCTGCCATGATGCACAATGCTGCCTTTTGAGCCTCTGCCATTTGGTGGTAAATTTTCCCACAGTGAACCTCTTCAGCGAATCCATGTGTAACATCAGAAGCTTGACTACCTCTGATGGTACTTGGCTGTGCACTAATACATTTTTGATCAGCTGGTAGGGTATGCTTGGGTAGGCTTTGGCGAGATCTAACTATGCAACATATAGTGTGCTATTATTCTTGACTTCCTTGACAGACAGCAGCCTGCTACACATGAGCCAGAGATTTTGAACAACAATCCAAATGAGCTTCCCTGTTAAAATGAAACACCATATTGACGTACCTGCAAATGCTAACTGGGTCAGGTTAGATGCTGATGTGGTCTTCATTCTTCAATACAAGACAAGAGCAGACTAAATCTCTAAATCTTTAAGAGAGCTTCACAAAATAAAAGTCCGCAGGACAGACACTGAGCTGGTCTTCTCACTGTTACACTAGTCAGTGATATGAGCTGGCTTGCTATGCCTTGTGTTGTTGCACTTGCTTGACGTTTGACTTCGTTAGCAACAAGTAGTTTTTGATCATTTAAGTAATGTAATCATAACAAATTCACTTACCATGCACCCACATCCTCATTGGCTGTCAGATTGGGTGGTGACTAGCATATTCATACAAACATCCTCCAATTGGAGCTCATTGTAAAAAACAATGTCAAACAAATTAATAGTGGTCCAAATAGATAATAAAGAGCAACAAGTCAATTCTAGTCTGTCATACAACGACGGTTTGAGAGGTGACATGGTGTCAAGATATTGTTGTCATAGAAACAAAATCCAGTGGATGAAGCACTCCCCAGTGTCCCATCAATGCTTTCCTGCCAGAGCAAAAGCGGCAACTGATGCTATCGCAGCATCTACATTAACATATTTTGGAGCCATCATAGTTATTCAGAACAGTTATCTCTCTGAGTCAGCGTGTTGTAATTAATAAGTTGTGATTTTGCAGCTGAATAAAGCGAAATTATATAGTTACAACATAGTAATTAGCTTTGAATTTACACTCAAAATTAGAATTTAATGTAGTTTCAGCGGCTGAATGTCTAAATAGGCAACAATTACCTAACCTTTGGAAATAGACCACAACCTATGTTATAGTGTTAATTTGTCAATTCAATTGTGTTTGGCTTGTTCTTTTGTGCCTGGGTGCTTGAAAAGTCAATGAATTCTACAGTATAGGGATTTATAGTGAATTGCAGCAGCCCAAGCTTCTGTCAGACAGCTAGTGAAGCTACTTGAGCCTCAGTGCCTCCAGCTCCATCCCATAACACACAAGGTGCTGAAAGCAGCCGAGCTGTCACTATGGCTGCTATCATTAACATCTCTTGCTCCAAGCCAGTGACCTATCTAGCTTCTGCATTATAGCTAGCGTGCTAACAGCAGTGGGGCCAAGTACCCTTTAGCAAGTCTCCCCTGCAAACAGAGTCTCCTAAATGAAAACCATTCCCCTCCGCCTGCTTCCCGAGCTCTGCTCAGGGACAGGAGCCACGGGGTCAGCAGCTGGTGGAGGATATGGCAATTGTTTATGAAAAAAAAAATGCTTTCTCAAGCCCACCAAAACACACTTGGGAAAAAAAAAAGCCTCTGCCCCTAAACAGCCAACAGCTGGGAAGGGTTGGGAGTAGCCTGGAGGCTGGCAAGTCGCCCCCTCCCCAGTCCAGATGGGGGAGGTTAGGCTGAGGCTAGTTGTGGCCCACCCCACCCATCCCCGCTCCCCCTTTGACTTCCTAAACTTCCCATTCCCATTAAGGAGAGGCTGGAGATTGCGGAGGAAGGGAAAAGAGGAAGAAAAGCAAAAGAGCATAACTGTTCTGTTTTCACCCCCAACCCTGCCTCCGTCTTCAGCCTAATCAAATAAAGAAGGAAGCTTCCGAGACGGAAGAGGAGTGTTTATTGATATTTGCGTGAGCTCCTTCACCCCCTGTCCTGTCCCTGCTGTTTATTTTCTGTCCACCACTTTTGAAAATTCTGATATTGTCAATGTTTTCGGTTCATATATCATGCCTAACTGAATGTTTGAAAACTACTGAGGCAAAAAGGTTATGTTTCTTTCAGCTTATAACAGTATACCATTATCTTAAATTGAACCACTGGGAAATTACACACAAACTTGACATCCGTTGCAAAATGGCTATGACCAGTCAGTTTATTGTAATAAGAGGGTGTCATATGAAATAAAATGGTCTTAAATAAGAATTGATGACTCTCTCCATCTATGCCATTGGTTGAACATAAAAGAGCTCACACTGGAGCCAAAAAAAGCCTGTTGAGAGAATTGGTTTACTGCTGCTTACCTTCTAGTGCTTAAAAAGTGGAAATTGGCATGTTTTCGATTCAACTCAAAAGTGTCTGTAAAAGACTTTTAAGTACAAAACTATGTTGGGAGCTGAAGGACACCCTAGTGCAGATCTTTTGTGGAACAGTGTCAAGAGAGAAGCTCCATCATCCAATCCATCCAATATAAACGGTTGTCTGGTCTGGTTGACCAATATTGAATAATAAACATTGTGGTAGAAGTATCAAGTGAGTTGAACCCAAGCCAAACCCTGTCCCTTCCTATGTAAATGTATGAGAATAGACTACAGCAAGTTTCAAACTTTTATAAGGCCATATAAAACCCAAAAATAACCACTGGGTAGTTTAACTGATGTAAAAATCATCCGCTCAGCCAGGAAACCATATTCATTATAAAGCATCATATTCTATGACACACTTTATTGTTGTGATATGTAGTGTCAAAACAGATTATAGGCTAGGATGCCAGTCGGATGTCAGTTTCCAATTCCAGCATCCCGTAGCTGTCCCTTCAAAGAGCAGTGAACCGTAGTAAAACCAGTTTGGCACTGCTGAGTGGATCTGGTGTTTGAATGGTGTGCTGCTGCGAAGTTGCTTGGGTAACAAAGGGAAGCTTTTTCTTGAACTGCCACTATGAGAGCCTATCTTGTTAGTTTCAATGGTCCTTTTGTTAGAGGTCATTGAGAGGTGACAGCTTGATTTCCCCTCAAGTCATCCATGTGTGTGTGAGTGTGTGCTGCTTTCTGACATATTACTCGTCATACTATTGTGTATGTGTGTGTGTGTGTGTGTGTGTGTGTGTGTGTGTGTGTGTGTGTGTGTGTGTGTGTGTGTGTGTGTGTGTGTGTGTGTGTGTGTGCGTGCGTGCGTGCGTGCGTGCGTGCGTGCGTGCGTGCGTGCGTGTGTGTTTGTAGACAGAGTGCAGTAATCCAAGCCTACCTGCAACCCCTTGGGCTCACTGCTGACTGCTCCCTAAAGGTCAGAACTCATGACCTCTGAGGTCTGGGGCAGATCAGTTTCCTGGGGTGCTGTTGTCTCTCTCCCGTAGGCATCCCAACATACACACCAGATAACTTCCAATTCACACACGTTCACTTTGTACGTGAATGTTTACACACATCCTACATGTAGAGGCACACACTCAAGGAGTTGGATCCATGTTTACGGTTGAACACATATAATAATAATTTCTTGAAATGATACAGTTTAATTTGTAGAATGAAAATATCAGATGGTGGTGGTGAGGAAACAGTGAGACAAGCACTCACTTCTAAACTCAAACTCTTTTTTAATTTTAAATGGCATGTGATATAGCAAGTATGATCTACTGGTTATGTGATGCTGTGTATGCTGTGTAAATTCGTTAATCTTTTATTATTATGGAATTGAGAAATACTACATATGTCAACTAATGGAGGCCTCTAACCCCAGTTCTTATGAAAATTAATTAGCTTACAAAGAGTAGAAGTGAAATACTGTAAGGGATTTAAAATGGAGAACAGAAGGATTATTATGAAGAAAGAAAGAAGGAGTAAGAATGTATAAAGGAAAATGAAAGAAAATAAGAAATGAGGGCTAAAGGATAGAAAGGAGGGATAAAAGAAGGAGAGAATGAATGGAAGGAAGGAGGGAAGGATAAAAGAAAGAAAGGAGCAAAGGGAGGAAGAAAAAAGGGAAAAGTGGAGAAATTGTGATAGGGAAATAGGGAATGTTTGAAAAAAGGAAACAAAGAGGGGAAAATAAAGGGAAAAGGTATGGACACTTTATTGTCATTAAAATAAATGTGATTATGGCTTTTGGCCCACAACACTATATTTCAAATCAAGCTCTCTCTCTCTCTCACACACACACACACACACACACACACACACACATGCATGCACAGATAGAGTAGAGTCAACCATTTGTAGGATTTTATTGTGACGTAATGGAGGTTGGTCTGAGAGGGGTGAGAGCTAAAAGGTCAGGAGTGTGTTGTTGGAGAGGCCTCAGCCAGCAGCCAGGGATATGTCACATGTGTGTGTATGGACCAGTGTTTGTCAAGAATAACAATAGCCACGCCATTAAGCCCTTTGTTGAAAACACAAGTCAAGTAAAAAAAAATATGTTTTGCAATTTGTACATCACTTCATATTACCTCAGACCAGCCTCTCCTAAAGCCCAGCGGTGTCACACACACATACACAGGTGTAATTCTAGCCCTCCAGGTCTCCCTCTAAGCCTGCCTGCACTGCCACAGTCACCTCACCTATTAACATATGTAAGCGTGACAAGGTCTCACCTCTAATGAGAAAAGCCAGGGCGCCCTGCGAGTTCATTGGCCTTCAGCCATGTGGAATTAGGCACAGCGTAGCCCTGCGCTTTCTCACACTGCCATCCAACACTCAGCACGCTGCTCACTTACACGCTGAAGATGATGCTGTCATCTCTACAGATAGCACTGTCCTCTTCACAACACATTAACCTAAAACATATAGTGCTGGGTAAAAGAATTACCAAAAATTAGGGGAGGACACTTGTCACCTTGGCGAAATCTGCTGTGTTCTTGAATATGTTCATTCACGTGAATCTGCAAAAAAAAAGAAAAAACATAAATATCATACGTCATCACCCGAGAATCTGCCAGTCATCTCTGTCACTTCAGCTGTTGCCATAGCATATATTTGTGTTGCCATAGGAATAGACCCGTTCTATCAATTCAACCTGATGCCTAACTTTTAGATGCTTCAGAAAACTGAACATATTTACGGAATTAAGTTACATGAAACCTGAAGTATGGTTGTCACCTTTGTCACCCTTGACCAAAAGTATTTTTTTGTAGATTTTAATTTTTGTTTTACTGTAGTTTTCAAATCTAAAAATCATGAGATTTTATTAGTTTGAACTTTATGGATCTTTCACAGAGTCCAAGTACTGAGACAAGGAAATGCAGTTTAGCATCGTACAGAACACAAGTCATCAGAGAAAACATAATTTAATATCCAGACAGGGATCATGAGGTCCAGTGTTGGCAAGGAGAGCCCACTTAATAAGACACAATTCCTTTTTTCGACTTATTTGAACTTGGCCTCACAACCAAGTCCAATTAACAAAAAAATGAGAAAAAGAAACAATCATTCTTGCTGTTCCTTTCATGTAAGGGCGTACATCACTCAAAGCTGATTATCTGCCCTCTGTTAAATAGCGGTTTTAAATGTTAGGTCATATATATCTTTTACCTTTATCTGACCTGATAGGCACGTTTGGCTGCTTATTTTATGCTACTTAATTTCATAATTTCATCAGCCATATAACCATGGAGAAAAGACATTATTGCATTGCTGATCATAGACACTTAGAATAGAAGATAGTCAGTGCGTACTTCACTGCTCTTTTGTTGTTGTTGTTGTTACTGTTGTTGTTGTTGTTGTTGTTGTTGTTGTTGTTGTTGTTGTTGTTGTTGTTGTTGTTGTCCCTGGTTGTTGTAACCACCAGTGTCTGAGGGATCAGCTGACAGCGGGACAATAATAATTAAGATTTGAATTAATATATTATAATATGATATATTCCCATTACAAATAAAAAAAGAATAAATAATATAATATTTAAAAAAAATATGTATACATCTTTCTCTCTCTCTCTCTCTCTCCCTCTCTCTCTCTCTTTCTCTCTCTTTATACATACAGGTATATATATCTTTATACATATATATATATATATATATATATATATATATATATATATGGTGGAACATAGCCAAGTATATTTACTCAGGTTTTGTACTTGTCCAGTTAGTTTTTGTTTAATGTATTTTTAAAGATTTTTTTTTTTGTATTTTTATGCCTTTATTAGTCAATACAGCTGAAGGTGGTTAGGAAATGGGGGAGACAGAGAGGGGACAACATGCAGCAAAGGGCCACAGGTCAAAGTCAAACCCAGGCCCGCTCTACCATTAAGTACCAAATTTACTACATTTTTCTGATAATGCTTCATAGCTTTTATTTAAGTCAAGGTTTAAATTCAGGCCTTTGACTTGTAATAGAGTCTTTTTACACTTTAGAATTGGTACATTACTTAAGTAAAGGGTCTTAGTTGTTCTTTCACCTCTGGTGCTGGCAAGTTTTACTTGGATGGCAGCCTTTCAGTTGTTCACAATGACACGTTATTCTGAGTAATTGAACAAACCATGTAACTACCAAACATGTGCTCGGTGGTGAAGCAGGTAAATCCTGAAATCACTATAATTAAGTCAGTCCACCTCAGTAATTGTTTCAGGTGATATAATTATGAAGTAATGTCATTAAGTACCTAATGTTCAGAGTGTGCTAACAAACAAAGCAAATTAAATTACTCCACAGGCTGTACAAACCTTTTACTGTATGTTGTGTTTTTTGTAAGAATTCTTATAGAGTGATGCAAGGCATGCATATGTTGTGTGTGTTGGCGTGTGTGTGTGTGTGTGTGTGTGTGTGTGTGTGTGTGTGTGTGTGTGTGTGTGTGTGTGTGTGTGTGTGTGTGTGTGTGTGTGTGTGTGTGTGTGTGTGTGTGTGTGTGTGTGTGTGTGTGTGTGTGTGTGTGTGTGTTTGTGTTTGTGTGTGTCTTCTCTCTAAGCTCTGTGAATCAGCCTGTAAACGGACACCTATGAGCAGCTGGGCACTTGGCTCCAGCACAACTCCCAGAGAGGAGAGGAACTGTAGACCTCCACACATACACATATCCAGGCCGTGTATGCGTGCACCGACAAGCAGTACATCACCACACAGGCACACAAACATCCATAAACACACAGATCCACTCGACAACACACTCTCACACAAACACATTTCCCTCAGTTCCCACAGGAGACAGACACTGCCATGTTTACTGCCTTGCCGGAAACCTTCACAGGAAGGAGCAAGAGACCAGCGCTTATCATTCTCTCTCTCCTCTCTCTCTTCCAATTTTTTTGTGTCCTTGGGACATCTCTACATCAACACTTCGGTCAGTTTATTTGTCCAAGGCAACAACTCAGTAGGCTTTATTGCTCTCCAAATCTAAATCAGGAGGGGGCGTAGGGGACACATTTCCGGATGAACACGCCGGTGGACACACTCAGGAGAATGTAAACCGGGCCTGGAGCATGAGTGATAACAAATAAGAGATGTGCACTAGCTGTGAGTCGTACACTCCAAATGTTTTTGTTTGTACTCAGAAGGACACAGAGGAGTCTGGCTGGAGGTTCGGCCAGAAAAACGCTGAAGAAGCTTCCAAACACTGCCGTCCATTCTGTTTCTCCCTCAAGAAGTAGCTTGTCCTGGCCTCCACACACTCAGAGGAGTGTTTTGTTTTTTTATCTGGAGGCCAGGGTGATTCAGTGGATCTGATGATTTACTTGGAGCACAGCAGGAAGAATAGGATGGTATCCTAGGGCCAAGTTAAATAATATTTTTTTTCTTATTAAGTTTAGTTTTATAAATGAACCAAAATAACCCATCTGTAGTTGCAGTCTTTCCTTGTATTCAAAAGGAATAAATACAGGAAAGCAAGAAATTGTTGGATATGCAAAAAGAGCTTAACCAAATAAGCCCCAGTTTATATATAATATATATAAAAAATGTTATCATTGTTTTGTTTTGTTTTACAACTGAATAATAGGTGTTCTGATTGGTCATGCAAATAGTTTGCATTCTTTTTTTTTAATGTTTGGTAATTTGAATATGTGTATGGCTACAACCAAGTAATATTTTCATTACCAATTAAATGATGAGTCTGCAAGCTGTCAAAATCATAATAAGTTGTTAACCAAAAGTAATTTATTTAAAAACACAAGTATTCAGATAATGAAGCTGCTATTTGAATTAATACATTACTTAATATCACCTCCAGATTTAAGGCAAACAGAAATCCCTTTAAATAATTATTTGTGTCTAAAGTGGGTTTATTTCTTTTAAAGAAAAGTTGAATAGCATCTATCTCTTTTCCATTGTTCAAAAAAGTTGGCAGATTTATGTGATTTTTGTTTTTCAATTTTCATCTCTGATGGAGCAGAACTTGTAAATGTGGAGTGTGTTTCAATTAATTCCGCATATAAAGCCTTTCAACTTCAGCATAGCAGGGATGTTATGGCACAAAGACACACTGACGGACACTGACCTCCTCTCAGGCTCTTCATAAACACACATACTGTACACACTGCCTCAGGAACTGCTTCTTTCTCTTCTCTCAGTCTTCCTCCCTTCTGCTATCACCCTCTATTACAGTCTCTCTTCCAATTTTTTCATCACTCTTGAACAAAGTCTTTCTTTTCTTTTCGTCACTGCCAAAAAAATCCAGTTCACTTTCCCGTCAGCACCAACAGCAGTGCTCTCCATAATAACACTCCCAATTAGCTGCTGGTTGGAAATTTTGAGGTAGAATGTGTGTGCATTTGTGTTCCATGGTGGAATTAGTCTCATGACAGCACATGGCTCTCCTATAAGAATGGCATCAGGTATTGATGGCATATTTATTGTGAAAGATGATTTATGTATTGATTCTGTGGAGCACAATACAACTGTGTGTGCTTTTAGTTTCAGTGAGATAAAATCTCTGGTGGCTTTTGCACTCAAAAACAAATACAATTCTAGATAAAACTCTATCGACGTCTGAACCAATGAGCCTGAAATCACTGGTGCTCTCACCCTCAGGCCTCATGTACAGTCCCATGTGTTGCAGACCGTCTTGACAAGAAAAACTGTCAGTATAGGTCAATTGTACAAGCAGCTTACTACGACATATATTTGTTTGTAGTTTGTTGTTAGCCAGCGACCTAGGTATAGTGGCTGTGGTAATAATGAATGAGCAACAGAGGATCAGGTGATGTAGTTTAAACTATTTCACAGCGGTAAACAAACATTATATATAGTCCAGTTGTTTTTGACTGAAATTGCTTTGAGGATAACGATGACCTGGACGAATGAGAACATTCACAGGCAAACATTATAATTGTATTCCAGTTTATTTCCTGTTGCAGTGTAGTTAAATGACACGGACTGACAGGAAGTTAACAAAGACCCACGCTGTTGCCTAGCAATGGAATGCCATTGAAAAGGTCTATAGAGCTCTATAGAGACATATATAGATATAAAGCCCACATACAGGGGAGGTCGATGTGTCGGATGGGTCAAACAAACACAGGACTTTTACCCAGGAGACCGTTATTCATTTAAACATGTCCTCCATAAGATTTTCATCTATTTAATTGTCTTTTAAGTTTATGTCTATCACATAGTGAGTTAAAACAATTGTGATTGATCATATGACCCACTAATAAAAGCACTTGTTGCCATTTTGCTGAGTATTCCAATATGCTGGTGACAGTGGTTGGTCTGCTAGCGTTACTCGTCATTAATGGTTATGCTGTGTTCACTTGTAATCAGATATCGAAACTTCCAACTTGTGTCAGGACACTTATAGTAAGGACAGAAGTATAATAGGAACATGTGTGTGTGTGTGTGTGTGTGTGTGGATTTAAGAGGGTAACATATAGGGGATGGACCGGAAGTAGAGAGGTGAATGTGTTTGGAAAGTTTACAAAAGAGCACAAAATTAAAAATCTAAACAAATAGTCAACATGCATAGTGACTTTGAATGTAACAAGATGGAGGCTCTTAAAGAACATGCTTGTCTAAAGTTACATCTTACTGCCAAAGAGGCCGCTAGAAACAACATATCTAAAATCTTATGGAGTACAACTTTAAAACCACCACCAGGCAACCGTTACAACGTTAAATAGAACAGTCATATATGTTGTTTTGGGAGTCTTAGGCAAACAACGTAGTCTGTCGTTCAGGTATGAGGACATGTTGTTTGATGTGCACATCAATTTCCCATAATGCAAGTGGATAGTGTCTTTAATTAGACCCTCCCTCCTCCTCGATGCCCACTTTATTCAAACTCCTCACTTTCAGTTTTCTAAATAGTCTCAAAGATATAATTTACAGTACATTACATTACATTACATTACATTACATTACAGAAAAAAGCACTGACTTGTGAGAAAACGATTAATTCCTTGGGGACAATAAAGAACCTAACCTTACCTTCATTTGGTTCAGTGTAATATGGTGTAAAAGTCCAAAGCTATGCGTTCATTACACCATGCCTGATTTGCAGTTATCATTCAGTCTAAATATTTTTTAGGATAAATTTCTCATGCCTCATCATGCTTTTAAAACATCACGTTGCACAATGCCGATGATCTTAGCCAAGTGTGAATAGGTAGACAACAGCTTTTCTTGGTACTCTCCAGCCTGGACTTGGTGGACAGTAAATATTTGGACACTGAGTGTGATACAGGCCCATTGCACAGTGACGAGGACCTTGAACTCTTAGTTCTCCCACACAGGGCTTTAGAGGCCGAGCCAGAGGGGGGAAGAAAGGCCACCACACATGGCTGAACACACTAATGTAAACACTGACTGTCCTGTGTGTCACCCTGGTATCCTTCACACTCTCCTGATGCAAAGATAAATTCTCTGCAAATAAACATTTTCTTCATAGCAACAATTCAACGATGAATGAATGTTGTCCAGCAGTAAAGTAATCACAAGCCCTAACGTATCTTCCTGTCTAGTCGCTGTAACTCAGTGAAACTTCTCTTTGTTTCTCTCATTGTTTTCAGTCTCTCTGAAAAAAAGGTGAAACATTTTGTTGTGGTTTGCTAATCATATTCTGTTCAGTTTTACCACTCACTTACATCTCTGTGACCCTTAATACACACTTGCTGCATCTTCTTTTGTGTGAACCGGTGCTCTGGTAGTGTTGGAGGGGGGTGGGGGTTCATGCTCCAGGGCCAGGCTGAACTTCCTGTGAAGGTGTAAAGGATAAACGAAGAGAGGGATGCTGGGAAAGGGCGAGGCCGTGTGAGGAGATGAGAGTCTGAGCCTGGCTTAGACATCCTCCTTTCAGAGGCTCCGGACATCCCTACTGGCTATCATATTATCATCATATTATCATAACACACACACACACACACACACACACACACACACACACACACAAACATACACACTTTTTCTTGCTCTTTTCTTCCCCTTGTCCCCTTTTCCGACCCTGAGAGCTGCTTATACTGAGACCAGGGACACTCAGTGCTGTCGAACCACTTGTAAAAGCTTTGGTCTGTCACATTTTCTCTGAATACAGTGTGCATTAAAAGCAGAGGTTTAACAGTGCTGTTGGGCGCTGCAAGTCATGGCAAAGGGCAGGCAGGCTAAGTAAGGAAGTTAATCCTGCTCTATATTTGCGTTTACTGGCAGTTTAGATTGTGATGTAGGGAGAGTGATATTATGAGTTGTCCACAACATGAGTAAAGCTTCTTCTGAGGCTGTCCTGACCAAAAAGACTGACAGCGTTAGTGTTTGCCGTTCAAATACTGAAGACAATCTATGTTTTAAGTAATTATTTTAGTATCCCAGAGGTCAGAATGATATGATCAGGTTATTGTGACTTTGACAATGTAGACCATTATTCACACAACATTAGTTTCCTTTAACCATGACAGCAATATTTCCCTTACTGGAACTAGGAATGTGTGTGATTACATGACTATTCAATTACATTTTGCACCAGAAATGCTAACCTTGTGTACATGGCCCGGCAGCAGTGGCTTTCTCTCATCTGAACTCATCAGCTGCTCCAGACTCAGTTCCTACACCTCCTCTATTCCGAAATAGCGGCTGGTTACAACAGTCAGTCTGGTTCTCTGCTGTTACACTTGATTGTCCAGTAGCACACTGAAACTAGCTCACTAGCTAGCTAGCTGGCTAGCACATACTGTACATGTGTTCAACAGACTAAAGCTAGTGACAATCAATGAAGTGGGCTAGCACCAATGCTTGAGCTCAATGATTTAAACGTGCATGTTAAAATACTAAGTGGTGCCAAATCAATGACTCTTCTCAGACTGTAGTCCATGCTGGTGTTACATCAAATATTACTTCACACACCAGAGGCACATTCATTTCAATATGATTGCAAATGGCTCTTATAATACACCTCATTCTTCTTAACTCAATCGCTAACTGGAACATAGCTAAGATTATTAAGTATACCCAAATAGTTTTATTTTTCTAAACCTAACCCAAACCTTAACCATAGAGATTTTTGTGTTCCCCTCATCTGTCATGAATATATAATTTTTCTTGTTTTGTGTTTTACTGATAGATTGATCATCACTGTAACTAAGTAACCTCCAGGAGCCGTAACAATAGGTCATCAAGTGAACACAACAGGGTTTATGGGAAATGTAGTTATGAGAAACACTAATAAGTCTTAAGACCTTTTAAATGCGATATTAGCAAGTCAGTTCCTTTTAACTCTGATAATATTTATGAAGCAATTTGTTTGTTCACACTGGTAATGTATAACTCAACATGTCTGTTTTATTTTTTCTTTATCGGTAGTATTAGTGATATTGTCCTTAGTTGAAGTAAACTAGTGGTGACAGAAGTATTCAGATATTTAAGGTAAAAGTGAAAAATATCACAATTTAAAAATGCTGTATCATCGAGTAGAAGTCCTGCGTTAAACACAAAAAGTATGTCAGTGTTATCAGCAAAATCGATTTAAAGTGTAAAAGTAACAGTAGGCCTACTCAATATACCGTGTAGCTCTGTTACTGTTTTAATTATGCAGTTGGATAGATGTTATTGACACATTATTATATTAACACATTTTAGTATTGTAGCTGACTGGGGTAGAGCTCATTTTATTAATGTTATGAACTTTCAGATGGCTTAATTAACTTTATTACTATGTCTTTTAGACTTATTAAAGTTTTTTTTTATCTTTTTACGTCACTTTGTCTCACATTTATCATTTAACATCTGTATTTGTCAAGGTTTATAAAATATGAGGTATCATTTTATCTTTAACTAATTATATGAAGTAGCTAAAATGAGCTCCACCTCAAACATTTACATTTAAATGCAGCATGTTGAAAAATTAGTGATATTCATCCATCCATCCATCCATCTTCAACCGCTTGTCACTATCGGGGTCGTGGGGGGCTGGAGCCGATCCCAGCTGACATCGGGTGTGAGGCAGGGTACACCCTGGCCAGGACGCCAGTCTATCACAGGGCACATAGAGACAAACAGAGACAGACAACCATTCACACTCACATTCACACCGACGGGCAATTTTGAGTCATCAATTAACTTAACAACTGCACGTATTTGGACTGTGGGAGGAAGCAGGAGAACCCGGAGAGAACCCACATTGACACGGATAGAACATGCAAACTCGAAACAGAAGTGCACCAGCCAGGATTCGAACCAGCAACCCTTTTGCTGTGAGGTGACAGGGCACCGGGCCGCCCACCCAGTGGGTATATAAAATAATGTAACACTGACTGGGGACCAAACATATTTTCTTAAGGCTTTCAAAATAGTTACTGCTATGTTTTCCTCTCTCTGTATTCCATTCATTCATTTTCATTTTCAGCGATAGTTGACTGTTGACCTAATCATTTCATTGTTGTCTTGTCTCTTTTCCATGTGGTGGTGTCTTCGTGCCCTAAATTCATGGTAATACAGGTGAGTCATACTTTCAACTGCATGTCAATGAAGCACACAGTGCTCTCTCTGTCACACTTTGGGCCCCTCCTCAGGGTCAGGCCCTCAACACTCCCACCAAGAGGCCCTCCATGCTCTTCTGACACCCTGTCATTATTTTAATCAAATGCAATTAACAAAACAGGGTGGACAATTGAGTTTTGTTGACTGTCCTTTTTCCGTTACCTCTTGTCCCTGCCCCAGCCTGCCCCCAACCCAGCCCACCACAATAACAACAATACACACAGACAAGGACTGTCTTGGACAAGAGTTTAAAGTCTAAAAGTCAGGGAGGCGTGTGAGCTAGAGAGGACGGGGGGTGATTTCAAAGTGTAGGAGGGAGGGGTGCATTGCAGCAGGGGTGGAGAACTTGATTGAAGTGTAAAGGGAATCTTGTGTTTGGCTGGCCTGTCAAAACCCCACACAAAGTGTGTTTTAGAGTGTGTCTCTGTGTGGTTTTGGCGTATCATCTAGACGTTCTTTTGGTCGGCAGGTGAGCGATGCTTCGGAGTGGGGGGTATTGGGGGTTAAAAGACCGCCTGACGCTGCTGTAGGACGAGGCGTTAAACTGATTGCTTTTGTGCCAAGCAACAAAAAGATGCTCGTGCCAAAAGCAGCGCGCCTTTCATTATGTTTGCACCACTGCAAAATATGATTTCAGATCATCCCAGAAGAAGGGAAGACGGGGTGAGAGTGGGTGACGGTTGTATCTGAGTATGAAGGGAGGGAGGTGAGTAGGAGGAACAGCTGCTGAATAGCCTCCTGTGTAGTAATCAGCAGGCTGAGCCCCCCAGGATGGGGGAAGAAGAGCGGGATAAAGACTGTAAGTGTTCTGAAGATGTGACCGCCACACCAACGCTTCTTTTGCCTTGTGGGCACTAAGAAAGAATTCACAGATCTGTCATCTGCCAGACATTACCCCGACCGCCCCCCACCTCCACCCTTTTTCTTTCACGCACACACATCCCTCTTTTCCCAGCCATCCTCAAGTTTCCTTCCTGTAACTTTCGGTGACCTCCACCACAGCCCAGACACACAATAACCAAGTGGATCGCTCAGTGGCCCCCTCCTGGTGTGAGAGGACTTAGCCACTGTCTCAGAACCTTATGACTTGCCTTCAGGTAGACTGCAAGTGTGTCAAAAAGAGAATAAGGTCAGGTACGAAGCCATGGAGGAGCACTGAGGATGCTCGCCCCGCATAATGCACTCCAACAAGAAGGCAATATAAACATGACACACCAACAGGGTGGGGGAATTCCTCATGCATGGCTACTAACCAAACATGAAATGTTTATGTTGTCTGTGCATGGGAGGTGGTGTGGATATGCGCACTTTGAGAAAAACAAGGAACAAGGTTGACTCTGATCCGCCTGCAGAGCCTCCCACCGTTTCATGTATTCTTGCATCACAGCATGGCAGGAAGGGTGGCTGCCGTCCCCTGACCAAAGATGCGGATATTGAACAGGACAAGACATTAACATTTCACTAGCAGCTTTCCTCCCCTCTTCTTTTTCTCACCCATTTCTTTTTACATGGTGCTGGTATTCCCCAAAGCTGTAGCACACTCACAGTGTGCGGGGGGAAGTGCCACAAGCCGGGGGCACAATCACATAGCTACAGGAGATAGAGCAATGTAAGCTAAAGAGAGGTATCTCAGAAAATGAAAATATGGTAGAAAAGACTGAGCGAGCCTGCTTTAACCCCAGGCACCTGCCTCTCTGACAGCTTTTTAATACACTCTTTGTCGACCCTCACACATTGCTTTTAATGATCTAAACTCTGCTCGAAAAATTAGACAACAAAACACACTAAGGCGAGGCTACAGAAAGGTTGTCCTAACATGACTCCATCTTGGTTGTTATTGCTACGTTGTATATTTTTGGTGTCAGTATTTTTGCTTAGTTGTGTGCTCATTTATGTTGAGGTATGGTTGTTTGGATATCTACAGTCTACTGTGCTCTAGCTGTTTCTATTGATAGTTTTGTATTGTTATTGTGAAGTTACATATGATGAAGGAAGTGAAACAAGATTAGGAGGAATTTCAATGAATGCCATTGGATCCAAATGATCCCCCTTTGGGGGAATTTCATTTCAAAGTTTTGATAGTGCTGAAGATTTAAAAGAAAGAATATTCAGAGACTGAGCTAGAGAAATGTTAAAGTGGCCCAGAAATGACAGGGTCCAGGCAGCCTTTGTTGCTCTTGCTATATTTCTTTTGGTTTCTTAATAAAAGACTTGAGGTAGTTCAGGCCAGAAATAGAGTGCACTCTACCCAGCCCTGACCATCCCACTGTTTACTTTGAGCATGACATTAACACCCAGTGTACATATGTTAAGAGCCCTCTCAGAAAGTACAGTGTGTGGTCGAAGCAAGGGATTTGTTCAAATTAGGCTCTTAAAGATCATGTAACATAAGTGGAAACAAATGTGGATGCCTCTGCCATGTTATTCTTCCATTGCTCCGCCAAAGCCCTGGGCTCCGTGACAGCTCGTGTCTCAACTACTGAGGAAAACTGAGGCAGAAAAAGACAGAATTCAAGCTTTTTTACCTTATCCAAAGCGCTGTGCTACACTCCGGCTCATTTTATGAGACACCTAGGAGTGTTTAGAGAAGTCTGGCTCTCAGGCCTCCATATTAAAGCCTCTGAGAGTGTGTAGGAGGGCCAAGTTATGCCTAATGCCCAATGTCCATTGAGTTGTCTGTTATGCATGGTAATGAATGGTGGTCAGAGAACAGTGTCCTGTATCAAAGAGCTGAACTAACATGCCTTTCTCACAGAGCCAGAGAAATGGCCCTTTGTCATGGCAGACGCCTGCCATCTACTCCCAGCATCTTGCAAAATATGCCCCATTGTTGGAGAAGGCCAACTCCGTTTACAACTCTAAACCGAAAGCATTCCTGAAGTCAACAACACTAACCCCTCCTCCTATAACTTTCAAGGGTGACGGCAATGAATTACATTTACTTTTACCCCTTGACACTGAGTCTCATTTTTGTACTTTGTTTTTTGAGAATTGATTTTATCTATAATCCATTGATTTACTTACCCACACGGGGAAATTCAATTCAATTTTCACTCTTATTATCATACATGTTACACACACAGGCCCGAAATACACACATGCACAACCAGGACCTATACATGCAATTGAGGAGAGATGTTAGAGCGAGGGGGCTGCCAGTGACCAGCGCCCCGAGCAGTTGGGGGTTCGGTGCCTTGCTCAACAGCACCTCGGCAGTGCCCAGGAGATAAAGTGGCACCTCTCCAGCCACCAGTCCACGCTCCATACATGGTCCACACAGGGACTTGAACCAGCGACCCTACGGTTCCCAGCCAAGTCACCTATGGACTGAGCTACTGCCGCCCCAAAGCTACTGCTGCCCCAAGTGTGTGAGTGTGTGTCTGCGAGTGAAAGAGAGAGAGAGGTAAAGCTCAGGAAAGCATTTATTTATAGGTATCTGAAAGCTGCGGGGGCCTGAAACTCTGGGATGTATTATGACATGCCTTTGGAAAAGCAAAAACTAAACCCCTTACAGCCAGATCCAGCTTTTTATCACTTAGGTTAGCTCCCAATTGTACCCCACCCCCTTTGCCCACATTACCTTGTTAGTCCAAACTCTTTGTTTTAAGTGTGCTCAAAACCCACGCAGGTGTTCAGTGAAAGTATACATGCCAAGAATATCTGCCCTGTTAAGACAAGAGTTTTGGGCGTGAACAACACTTGCTTTCAGTGCTACTTGCTGTCTTGTCATCAATATCTGTCTTGTACAGTACTTGTTTATTGCTGATGCGTTAGTGCAGAAGCCGGTACTTCTTAGGTCCATATCTGTCCTAGTATATTGTCTGAAACGAATCACTACCCCTGGCGCTAACAAGTTTGATGATGAAGTCAGCACCTCTCAACATCTCGCACCTTAATGGAGTCTTCACTGCCTTTGTCCTTAACCATCCATTTCCATTAATTATTCAGGGGCAGAAAGGAAAACCGTTTGAGTGGGTAACACTGATCCAGTGTACTCAACCAATCTATGCAGTGTAAGTAATAAAATACCACGCACTCAGACGACACAATAAAAGAGATGGAGACAGAGGAGACGCTTGTTAAAAATGTAAGTAGACGGAAGCAACCTGAAGACAACAAAGGGAGGAGGAGGCGGCTCAGGAGTCAAAAGACACAGCAACAACATCTTAGTGTCTGGGATAATCAGCAAAACAGGCCGATAGCAGCTGGTGTTTCGCTGTATCTGCCCCGTCCATGGAGGGCGCCTGTCTAAGCAGAGTCTGAGTTGATGTGATGCACCCTCAGTGCAGCTGAGTGATGCTAATTGGAATTAGCGCCCATTGCGCTGAAGTGACACAAGACATTCCAGGGCCAGCCCTTCCAGACTCCACTCGCTGCACTGTCAAACTCTGGCGTATGTTTTCTTCTCGCCCTCGAGGCTCTGGAAAGATGCAGGGTTCAA
Organism: Echiichthys vipera; assembly: GCF_963691815.1. Taxonomy (NCBI): domain Eukaryota; kingdom Metazoa; phylum Chordata; class Actinopteri; order Perciformes; family Trachinidae; genus Echiichthys; species Echiichthys vipera. Next base: position 33,594,454 of record NC_139830.1, read on the forward strand.
AAAATAAATGCCAAGGAAAAGTGCGACCAAGAAAGAAAAGAGTGAGTGAGTATTTTTTTTAAAACCAGCCACCGCTCCGGCCCCTATGATAGGGTACCACTGTGTCGGCTGGAAAAGATCATGATGCACTTTTTAACTTTTACTCTGAATAAGGTTAACTTTCCCTGGCTGAAATGAAAGGCTGGAAATCCTTACGTCATCCTGCAAAGATGAATCCACTCAAGCTCTGCCACCAGACTCAGTTAGAGCTCCATTGATAAGAGGATTTTGCACCCTGAGTTTGATAAACCCACCCAGCCGGTCGGTGTGAAGAGAAGAGGTTGGAGAGATGATGATTTTTTTCCTTTTGGATTTTGGAGGGGGTCTTTTCTGAGGTATTAGATCCATGAACTGGGAGTGCTGTATTGAATATTTTATCGACTGTCTGCTTGCCCCGTGCTGACCTGCCTGACATGCTAAGTTCCTGGCTCGCTGGAGACGCCACGTCGCTTCGCATCAGCCCAACCACCCGTGAGGCTCTCCTGCATTTCCTGTGAATAAACTCGCACACAGTGGGGGAGGAAGAGAGGCCAGGGCACAGGGGCACTGGGGCTGAGATGAGGAGAAAACACACACACGCACATTCTTTCTCTAAAGAACAACACACACAACCTTGGCTACAGTATGAACTCCCTTGGTCAGAGCCTGATGAATCCTCTGAAAGCACCCAGTGAATTGAAACGACCTGAAACCTCTGTTTTAATTACAGCTTCACTGTCCATAAAGTTTCCTGCATCAAGGCTGGTCAGAGCTCGCTGTGGCTCTCCGTAATTAGATATGAACATGATGAAGACAGTAATCCAACCAGTCCTCATACCTAAAATTACTGATACAAACCTTTTCTTATCTGATATTCCAAATGGCTAGCATAGGACCCAGACAAATCTGTATGGTGTTTCATTTTAAACATTTGAGGGTGTTGCAACCACATTATTACAATATGGTAATATGCATAAAAGCATGATGTTGAATACCCTGAAAGGGTAGCAACTTATTGAGTTTGTGCCTATTTTAATTTGTTGTACTATGCTTCAACTCAATTTCTCGTGAGCTTGAAGGAGCTTGAAAGACAAAATTATCTGCAAATGCTTCTCAGGAAGTATGACTCCAATTGGCCACATGGTGGCACTGTAATTAATGCCCAAAAATGTGATTCTTTTTTTACTCACATCGTGAAATTTGTTACACAAATCCAGTTAATGTGCTCTACAAAAAAAGCCTCATGGACCATAGAAGTCCACTGTGGTGACAGTAATATGAATAGACTTTTTTTACTCTACACCAAATGGGGTCCTTCCGGGAATACACATTGTCATTTCTACCATAAATTAGCAAAACGTGTCTAAAAACATGGTCGCCAACAGTCAAAAAACTTTGCTTAACAGCCCCCCCCCCCCACACACACACACACACACATCCCCAGACATTTGGTATACAGCATTAGGACTTACATGTCTGTATTACTGTAATGTAAAGATAAGTCTTTTCTGTTGGCTTCTGCTGTAGTTATACTACTATTACTACTAGCATACTGTCCCAGTGTACTTTCAGTAAAAGGTTACCAATCAGGAGTGCCATCTTTTTCCCATGTGATGTGGGTAACATTTGCACAACAATAACAGGTTGAGAGTGACACAGTCTAGTCTTCTTAGGGAGTTATGCCCTGAGGATGTGAGTACATTCTCCTTCACCCCTCAACACCCTCCATCCCCATCCCTCTGTCTATGGCTCATTACTGGCAGTGGGACTTCATAATGTGTTAAAACTCAGTGGGGTGGAAACGTCAGCCAACGGACTTTGGTCCCCCAACGGTCTTTACTTATTCATGCAAGCACTGGCCTCTCCCCAGGACAGTGTAGCGCTGACCGAAGAGGACAGCAGGGCCTCAAAAAAATGACCCTGCATCAGGTCACTCAGTATTTTAGGCCAATGAGTTGACAAATGGCGTCAGTGAAGCACCGCACGCACTTCTGCTGATGATGAAAATGTGCCACACTCCATTCCTGTGTTTTACTTTCCTCCCTCATCAAGCATATATTGATATCCAAAGTACCACACCACTTGATGAGGAGTCTATTTTTTTTTTAGTTATAGTTAATGCTTTGGAATGATCATGTCTTGTCTTTTCAGCTGAGAGTAAATCAGCAACACATTTGATTAGCATACTGCATTGTTGAATATATTACTATATATTTAGCACTGATCATGAACCACATTACAAAGTGAGAAAATATGTGAATACGCTAAATTATTTCGCACATTCTTTTCGGTATTTTTTCCCCATATTTTTTTTAGGAAACACTAAAAGTTTTGTTGCTTTATTATGATTGAACTACTGTTATCACTGTAAATAATTCTGTTAGCCTTGCGACAATAAATGGCACACACTAGGGCTGTGACTTTTGCCCAAAAATCATATTCAAAGTTTGTTTGTTTATTAATATCGATATAATTATTATTAATATAGTCAAATATTTATTGATAATATTTTGAACATTAAATATCTTCAGTAAGACCTTATGGCTGTTTTTAATTTAAAGTCTAGGCCTCTTAAGTGTCATGCATCAATGCGTGACTTTCACTCTTTTCTGTCTTTGGTCACCCACTCCCGCCACACATTTTATTTCTCATGCCGAAAAACAATGTTTTATATGCTACAGCTCGCAAAATGACTCTGCACTGCTCTTTTTGCTCTCACTGTGGAGCTGCCACTTACCAGTAGCCAGCCAATCAAAAAAAAAGAACGGGGTTACACAACAGCCAGTCAGAATATAGCACTATTTTATCTGCGTAAGATTTAACGCAACAACCAATGAAAAAAAAGCATAGTTAGCCTGGTATTATCATGTGATCTTGGAGCTCTGAGCATCACTTCGAGCACAGAGTAAGTTATCTCCTGTATATTAATGGGACATTACAACAAATTTACAACTTCACTGCTGTTAGCGAATGTTGCCCAGATAATTAGCATCAGTTTTTCAATGCTGAGTGAAACAGCCCCATTCCTGATCGTTCCTGACTGACGCTAACATCACCTAATATTAAGGGCTGCCAAATATTCATTCGAATATATATATTTTTTAATGTTCGAATATCGAAGTTTGGAGTCAAAGCCCTAGCACACATTATTGGACACCTGTCCAGGGTACCTGTCAGATTGCCAGTTTGTAAAGGTATGGAAGAGAGCTGTTCCATTAAACAATCCGATAAGCACTTAATTTGAAGGGTTTTGAGACCATAAGACCATAGGAGTCTTGAATACTAAAGTGGTTTAAGACTGTATTATAGAGAGAGATGCAACAAGGGTCCCTGACCAGACTTTAAGGGGGGACGTTATAATTCATGATCTAGGTCTTAACCATTAAACCACAAGGTCACCTCAAATTGTAAAGACTAACTACTGCTGAACTGTTACAACTCAGTTAAGTCAGTAGCATTAAAGACATCATCATTACCAACATTAGCCACCAGCTACTGGTCATACCAGACCCAGTAAGACTGTAGCAGCAAAACATGTCAACCTGTTCTCACCCCAACTCTTCACAGATGGATGCTTGGTCAGGACCCCTTGGCGTCACTTTTCAATGCAATGGGAAGCACTTTAAAATGTGGAACAAATGGTTAATGTTCTGAATTCAACCAAAACTACTTGGTTGTGCTGAGGCATTAAACCCCCCACCTACCAATCCTCACCCCTCATACCCCTTTTCAAACAACTGAGACCTAGTTCTAGTGCTGGGCTGGTGCTGGTGCTGGTTCACAGTTAGTTCAACTTGGGAACCTTCTCAGAACCTGTTTAGTTTTCCACAGGCTAGAGAGCCCAGAGAGCCATGTCATTACATCACTGTATATGTCTGAGGTTTCCCCAACAATGCTAACACCAACTTCAAGCTCAACAACAACAACAACACATTTGTACTGCTTGTCTTGAATACAATGGATGGAGATTTCGTTTGAGAAGAAAGGTAATTATCTAACACGTTTTGATTCATATTTACACTGACCTTTTTTTGAAGCTAACATACGCTAGCTAGCTAGCACAGACTATCTGCAATTGATCAAATTGCAGTTAAAATTAATGATCCACCAATTTATGTCTTTACAGGCAACGTCAGATTGGGCACCGCCTCTGAACCGGCCCTCAAAATGTCTTGGTTGAAAAGGGGTATCAGTGTTCCACGATTCGTTCCCCAGAGCTTGTATCGCCCTCCCTCGCCTCCGAACAACACGCACCCTCTGGCAGAGCAATGTAATGTTAGTTTACAATGCTAAAAATACATGGCTAACGTATGCTAACATGTGTTGACATAGCCGTTTATCAGACAGGGAGCGTTCACTGCAGTGGCGGCTGCTGGTCTTTCAAGGAGGGTAAGCTCATTTCCCGGCCTACATTATTAATGTGTTTGTTTATCTCATCTCTCATCTCATCTCATCTTCATCCGCTTATCCGGGGTCGGGTCACGGGGGCAGCAGCTTTAGCAGGGGACCCCAAACTTCCCTTTCCCGGGCCACATTAACCACCTCTAACTGGGGGATCGCGAGGCGTTCCCAGGCCAGTGTGGAGATATAATCTCTTCACCTAGTCCTGGGTCTTCCCCGAGGCCTCCTCCCAGCTGGACGTGCCTGGAACACCTCCCTAGGGAGGCGCCCAGGGGGCATCCTTACTAGATGCCCGAACCACCTCAACTGGCTCCTTTCAAATCAAATCAACCTTTATTTATATGGCGCTTTTCATACAGAAAAGTATCACAAAGTGCCTTACAGAGATGTACAGAAAAAGAGAAACATCAAATAAAATCAGGCGAAGAAAGTTAACAGAACCTAACAATCATGCACAGAGACATACACAAATGTATATACGTTTATTCACACATTCACACAAACACACACAGCCATGCTGACACACAGACACACACACTCACACCTACACAAACACTAGCTGCCACTACAGAGACATGGCCGGGCAGCGAGACCTGAGGTACAGAGGAGTCTAGAGGAAGCTACCTTTGGGGGGCCAACCACACTGGGAGAGGTCCCAGTCCAAGGTCACAGGGAGCACCGCCACAGAGACCACCCCAACCCAGGCAGACAGGAGCCTCCGCACCAAGTGCAGAGCCCTCTAGCTGCCCGGGCCAGAACTGTCCACGGGACAGCACCCCCCGCGGCCAGACTAGAGACAACTCCCAAACTGGCAAGCCCCCTGAGGAAACACTGGAGATTAAAAACTGTTGCCTATAACAGTAAAGGGTTAAAATATAGAGGCTAAAAACACTAGGGACTAAAACATAAAAGCATAAAAGCATAGAGGCTAAAAACATGAAATAGAAAATCAAAGCATAAGAGCATAGGACATGAGGCCATAAATATAAATAAAAGCATGAAGGCTAAAACACAGAGATTAAAACAGTAAAAAAGGATAAAAAGCCTCTTTTTAAAAACCTCAGCAGTAAAAGCAAATCAGATAAGTAAGAAAGCCCAAGATCTTTAAGACACTTAAAAACTAGTAGAAGAACTTTAAAATCAATCCTGAAACACACGGGGAGCCAATGCAGCGACTTTAAATCTGGTGTTATGTGCTCCCGCCCTCTGGTCCTTGTCAGCACTCGTGCAGCTGGGTTTTGTAATAATTGTAGATTCGAAATGCTCTTTTTGGGAAGGCCAGAGAGCAGGGCATTACAGTAGTCTAAACGACAAGAGATAAAAGCATGCATCAGCACCTCCGTGCTGGCCTGAGAGAGAAACGGGCGGACTCTGGCTATGTTCTTAAGATGGTAAAAACCTATTTTTGTTATATTTTTGATGTGTGGAATAAAACTGAGCTCAGAGTCAAAAATCACACCCAGACTTTTTCAACGCAAAGGTTCAGCGGCTCTTCCTCACGGATGGCTGAACTTCTCACCCTATCTATAAGGGAGGCTCCAGCCACCCTCCTGAGAAAACCCATTTCGGCCGCTTGTACCCGCGACCGCATTCTTTAGGTCATGACCCAGCTTTCATGACCATAGGTGAGGGTAGGAACGAAGATTGACCTGTAGATCGAGAGCTTTGCCTTCCGGCTCAGCTCTCTTTTCGTCCCGCTGCTCCAATTCTCCGGCCAAACTCATGCTCCATCCTCCCCTCACTCGTGAACATGATCCCGAGGTACTTGAACTCCTTCACTTGGGGTAAGGACTCATTCTCTACCCGGAGTAAGCAATCCACCGGTTTCCTGCTGAGAGCCATGGCCTCAGATTTAGAGGTGCTGATCCTCATCCCAGCCGTTTCACACTCGGCTGCGAATCGATCCAGTGAGTGTTGAAGGTCACTGACCGATGATGCCATCAGGACCACATCGTCTGCAAAAAGCAGAGATGAGATCCTCAGCCCACCGAACTGCAACCCCTCCCCACCGCCACTATGCCTCGATATCCTGTCCATGAAAATCACGAACAGGATTGGTGACAAAGCGCACCCCTGGCGGAGGCCAACCCCCACCGGGAACGAATTAGACTTACTGCCGAGGATTCGGACACAGCTCTCGTTTTGGCTGTACAGAGATTGGATGGCCCACAGAAGTGACCCCCTCACCCCATACTCCCGCAGCACCTCCCACAGTATCTCCTGAGGGACCTGGTCATATGCCTTCTCCAGATCCACAAAACACATGTAGACTGGATGGGCATACTCCCAAGCCCCCTCAAGGATCCTTGCAAGAGTGAAGAGCTGGTCAGTTGTTCCACGTCCAGGACCGAATCCACATTGTTCCTCTTCAATCTGAGGTTCGACTATAGGACGAACTCTCCTTTCCAGCACCTTGGAGTAGACTTGGGAGGCTGAGTAGTGTGATACCCCTGTAATTGGCACACACCCTCTGGTCCCCCTTTTATAAACAGAGGAACCACCACCCCAGTCTGCCACTCCCTTGGCACTGTCCCAGACTTCCACGCAATGTTGAAGAGACGTGTCAACCAAGACAGCCCCTCCAAACCCAAAGCTTTCAGCATTTCAGGACGTATCTCATCAATCCCTGGGGCTTTGCCACTGTGGAGTTGTTTGACTACCTCAGTGACTTCCGCCAGGGATATTAACAATGATTCCCAATCAGCCTCCAGCTCTGCCTCTACAAAAGAGGGCGTGTTAGTTGGATTAAGGAGTTCCTCAAAGTGCTCCTTGCATCACCCGACTACCTCATCAGCTGAGGTCACCAGCGTCCCGTCCTTACTGTAAAAAGCTTTGACGGTTTCCCGTTTCCCCCTTCTGAGATGTCGAACGGTTTTCCAGAAGCACCTTGGTGCCGCCCGAAAGTCCTTCTCCATGACTTCTCCGAACTCCTCCCACACCCGCTGCTTTGCCTCTGACACAGCAGAGGCTACAGCCCTTCTGGCCTGTTGGTACCTTGCAACTGCCTCCGGAGTCTTCTGGGATAACATATCCCGGAAGGCCTCCTTCTTCAGTCGGACAGCTTCCCTGACCACCGGTGTCCACCACGGTGTACAAGGGTAACCGCCCCTTGAGACACCTAAGACCTTGAGGCCACAGCTCACCGCTGCAGCTTCAGCAATGGAAGCTTTGAACAGTGTCCACTCCGGTTCAATGCCCCCAACCTCCACAGGGATGCCAGAAAAGCTCCGCAGGAGGTGTGAGTTGAAGATCTCTCAGACAGGGGCCTCCTCCAGACGTTCCCAGTTCCCAGTTGGAGTCCCCTACTGGAGCCCCATGCAGGACTCCATTCAGGGTCTCCAAGAAGGCTGCATACTCTGAACTGCTGTTCGGTGCATATGCACAAACAACAGTCAGAGTTTTCCCCCCTACCACCCACAGGCGTAAGGAGGCGACCCTCCCGTCCACCGGGGTGAACTCCAACACCGCGGCACTCAGCCGGGGGTTTGTGAGTATCCCCACACCCGCCCGGCGCCTCACACCCTGGGCATCTCCAGAGAAGAATAGGGTCCAACCCCTATCCAGGAGTACGGTTCCAGAACCGAGACTGTTTGTGAAGGAAAGCCCTACCAGATCTAACTGGTAGCGCTCCACCTCCCGCACAAGCTCCGGCTCCTTCCCCGACAGAGAGATGACATTCCATGTCCCCAGAGCCAGCTTCTGCTGCCCGTGTCTAGTCCGTCGAGGTCCCTCACCTTCACTGCCACCCGTGCAGCAGCGCACCCGACCCAAGTGGTTCCTCCTGCGAGTGGTGGGCCCACAGGATGGAGAGGAGGGAGGTGCAACGTCACTTTTTCGCTCATCCAATCATCATGCAGAAGCTGAGCGTCCAAGCCAGCCCACTGTCCCATAGACCCCAGACATATTTCACCATTTTTTGTTCTGGTGACATTTTAACAGAAGCAGAGCTTCCCTTGCAGTCTTAGAGCAAGCGCCCTTCCGGACCGGATGGCTCCCTTTGGTCAATTTCTATGCAGGCCTACGGCTGATAGACTGAATGGATTATTTTGGTTCTTTTTCCTATTCATATTGTGTAGATTGGAGTACAGGACCATAATTGTTACCAATATTCCAAATCGTAGATCATAGTTTTAAATAAGTATGTTTGTTGCATAACTTAAGTTACACACTGGACACAAATGGGACAAGAACAGCGGCCTCCTGGTTGAAATTTCTATTTTTGTTTGACCCATCTACCACCCTGACCTCCTCCCTACCAGACTTTATTGTTCTTAATTCTGGAGTACTTGCTCTGAGCATTCGTAGATGGCTTTACTTTCTACCTCACACTATTCAATCCTCCTCCTGTTTCAACACTTCAAGACTTTCCTCCTGTGTTGTCCTGTCTTCCTCAATCCTCCCTCCCTCCTCTTTGTTCTCCCACCCTGCCCATCATACAGCCGTCACAGAACATTTGGAGAAACCCTCAAAACTTGTTTGTTTGTCTTGCTGTCACCCTCATTTGCCAAAACTCCCAAACACCAAGCCTCAACGAGATGTTTTACAGTTGGCATTTAAGGGAAAGTAGAGATTCAAGATGGAGTAAGCTGTCAGCTCTTTCCCGCACATTTGCAACCACAGAAAATGTGATTTACCAAGTAGTGTGTGTTCCTCAGCTGGGCAACTTGACAATTTTGACAGTTTGAGGTGGATGAGTTGTCTGAGTTTGGTTGGAAGAGCTGGAAAAGAGAGTTAAAAATGATTAATCTTCACACATCACTATGGAATAGGTTTCAAGCAATAAAAATAGTTTTCAGAGGCCCAGTGGATATCTGGATGCTCTTGGACTGAAATGGCCAGAAACTGAATTTGACTGTTTTATTGCCCCCAAATTGCTTTTTTTCCCTCAAAAATATAGATTTTTCATAAAACAGTATTTCTAAATCTCAACTCATTCAGACTACTGGAATTTAAGTGGAGGATTCCTAAACCTTTGTCAGGTTTTGAGCAGACTGTTCTTACATTTGTTGAATTGGTAAAAATGTTGCTCTACTCTTCAATGGTCGGACGTGAAATGGTTAGAATTATAATACTAAGAAGCATTCAATATCTATGTGCAAGAACCTCCCTTATATAAATAGTGGATTAGACAGCCTGGCACTAACTGAAACAGACTCAGTGTAACCCTGCTTTAGACCAGTAACAATGAAATGTGGCTCTAAGATATTTTTATGTGACCATAAATAATTGAATTCCCTACTTAACCTCAGCTCTATTTCTTTGTATTATCACAATTCAGCATGTACATATAGTATGTGTGGTGTGTGATTAATGTACCTCATTGGTTATTTAAGTTATTGTATTTTTTATACAGTTTCACCTTTGCTCCAGAATAGAGAGCAGTGGCGTCAAGAAAATAGATCCAAAAGAGAGAGACAAGGGGACTGTAACATGAGCAGAAATGTATATTATATTAAACAATGCTGTACCTCTGCCTAGCATTTCCATAGTTTACACACTATGTTGAGATATAGTTAAATATCTTACATACTAAGAAGTTACACAGAGTTGTGGCTAGATGTCCACTGACAAGCAGAAATCATTCCATATTTGAGTCTACTGAGTACCTTCTTATTTATTATTAAATCTTATATTAAATATTTATTTTATTTTATTTCCCAAAACACAATGATTCTAATGAACGCAGTTTTATGCAGTTTTATGAATTCGCGCTGGGACTTTCACAGACAAAGTCTTTTACTCCTTGCTACAGATCTCTGTAGTACAGGAGCTGGTACTGTAAGTGCACATTTTGACATTTTGAGGGGATGTTGCTCTAACCTTAAAAAGGGGCAAAAACCAAGCCCCTACCACGGCGACTTTTTGGTTGATTCAATACAGGAGTGCCAACAACTGCAGTTCTCTGAGTGTCCACTAGAGGCAGGTTTCAATAGAGCAGTTTCTCATTTACCCCCATGTTAAACAGGCCGTTTTCACAGCATCTTTAAACCTATTTAAGACATGGTACAAAAAAACATTCTAGTCTGTATGTTTAGGTCATATCTACATGAATTTGTTTGTACCAGTCGTTTTTTATTTTATTGGAGGTTAAGGTTTATGAATAATTAGGGTCTTGAGTGACAGCTAGCCGCTGGCCCTCACTTCCCCTCTGAGGTATACGTCAATGCCTTTTTTTGGTAAGAGGCAATGAGGCGGAGTTAAAGTCTGACAAGATGGCGAGTACGACTGGATCAAGTTGAGAGAACAAACCCCAACGGGTATGCTACGTCCATGTTTTATACAGTCTATGGCAAAAACACACCAGATCCCTGTATTTCTACACAACACACACTTCATGGAATGGTCATAAATGAAGAGTGATCTTACATGTAGCTTGGGCGATGTGGATGAAATAGAATTTTTTTAGCAGATATCTCAATATCAATATTGTAGGGTTGACTACTGGTGCTTTCACAAAATATTCACACAATGACACTTGAAAAGAAATTGAACAGCTAGAATAATCTGATAAGCTCAGACAATCACATCACCTTATTGTTATGCAGCTTTAAAATGTGAAAAAGACAACACTTATGTCATATTACAATATCCAAAATCTAAAACTAAGATATCTCGTGTCTTATCTCAATATCAATATAATATTGATACAATGCCCTGCCCCAATGTACCCTGCTGCCTTTATGATAGTTAGATTGGTTCATTGGTTCAGTGGCACATGATATGGTGCATAGGGTATCGTGTCACGGCTCAGGGTTGCCCCATCTTTGTGTCCTAAAGGCAGGCATGCCAATCACAAAGATATCACAATGAAACATGACATGATATTTAATTTGGTCTAACTTTAGCAATTATGGGCTACTCGTATTTATGTAACCACAATAGAAAAATACAACTTATTTTCCAACAGAGAGGCGGCTCAGCCAAATAGGACAAATGTGCTGTTCCTCTGGCAACTTTAACCAGGAATTGTGCACATCCCTGTATAGGAGCCCAGTTTAGGGGCACCCCAGAGGGTGTTCATTGCTTAGCTCTTTGCAGTCAGTCTAGGATCTGACCTCTGACATGATGCAGACAAGCCTGCCTCTTCAAACCTGATGCATTAAGAAAGCTGTTTTAGTGTTGTGGATTTTTGTAGCCTGTTAAATGTTGGATCAATTTCCCGATGTCTTCCTGAGGATCATGAAACTTTAATGTATTGCTCTTAGACTAGCACTGCCACCTGAGGGTGGCATTCCCACTTCCATCATTCTGCCCACTGGCATCTCTTTATGTCTTCTTTCCTTCTCAAGTCTTCTCCCGAGATCCCTGCTTACAGCAAGTGTCAGAAGCTCAGTGCCACTGTTAATTTCTTTATCACTGTCCATCCACACCCTTGGCCCTGCCATGCTACATAATGAAGCCCTCTCACCATTACCCACCTCCACACCACTGTTGTAACCCACAGCCCCTCCATAACCCCAGTACACAGACCAGTCACCAGCAGCAGCAGCAGTAGGGCTGGAGCTGGCAGTAGACACTATGAGAATGAGAGTGACAACGCTGCGCTGCTGTTTGTGTCAGTGAGAGATGTCATCACTGTTTACTGTCTTTATCTCTGACACCTTTTCCACTCGTGTGTCTCTGTATTTCCAACAGAGTCATCATAATAAGTTTGTATTAAGATTAGCAACATTTATTTGTATTTTTTTTTAAAAAGCTGAAACAATTGGATACATTAGTCAGAACATTTAGGATAATCAGTTAGTTAAAGTTTAACTAGTCAAGCAATAAAACTCATCACTCACAGGCTCCTCAGCAATTGAAATTGTGGATTTAATATTTTTTGGTCTGGTTGTGTTTTCTCATCTGGCACCATAACCAGTAGGGTGACATCATTTGTGATTTCATACACAATTCAGAATTAGAATTAGAATTAGAAATACTTTAATAATCCCAGGGGGAAATTGTTTTGGTTCCAAATTTCAGCTATACAAACAACATATTTAACAACAACAATATTATACATATAACATATATTAATAAAAACAGAAATATAAAATGGTATATATATATATAACTACGTATTTATAAAACATAAAAATTACAATGGTAGTGCATACATTTCAAATGTACTGTAATAACATGCAAAGTAAAGTCAAAATGCGCAAAGAACAGATTGTTTAAGATTGCGTCCATATTACAGAGAGGGGGTGACGGACTAGGGATGCACTGTATAGTTTAATGACCACAGGCAGGAACGATTTCCTGTGGCGCTCTATGGTGCATCTGGGTGTGAGGAGTCTTCTGCTGAAGGTGCTCCTCTGCCAGGCCAGTGTGTGGTAGAGAGGGTGGGAGACATTGTCCAGGATAGACCAGAGCCTGGACAGCATCCTCCTCTCTGCTAGGTCGTCAGGGTGCCCAGCTCCTCCCCCACGACATCACCGGTCCTCCTGATCAGTTTGTTCAGTCTGTTGGTGTCTGTGGCCTTCAGCCCACTGCCCCAGCATGTGACAGCCAAGAAGATCGCACTGGCCACAACAGACTCATAAAACATCCTCTGCATCGTCTGGCAGATGTTTAGGGACCTCACCTTCCTCAGGACGAAGAGTTGACTTTGGCCCTTTTTGTAGACAGCCAAAGCGTTTCTAGTCCAGTTCAACTCATTATTCAAGTACACCCCAGGTACTTATACTCCTCTACAGTGTCAACAGGGACTCCCTGGATGGAGACAGGGGTCACAGGTGTTTTTACCCTCCTCAGATCCACTACGAGCTCCTTTGTTTTAGTCACGTTGAGCTGCAGATGATTCAGCTCACTCCAAGTGACAAAGTTGCCCACAACAGTCCTGTATTACCTTTCATCCCCCTTTCTAATGCAGCCAACCATTGCTTAGTCATCAGAAAACTTCTGAAGATGGCAGGACTTGAAGTCTGAGGTGAAGAGGGTGAGGAGAAAGGGAGAGAGGACAGTCCCCTGTGGGGCCCCAGTGTTGCTGACCACCATGTAGGACACACAGTTCTGTAGGCGTACATACTGCAGCCATCTTCTCACACAGTAGAGCCAGACGGATGGTGTTGAAGGCACTTGAGAAGTCATAGAACATGACTCTCACAGTGCTCGCAGGCTTGTCCAGATGACTGTAGACTTTGTGCAGCAGGTAGGTGATGCAGTCCTCAACTCCAAGGCGGGGCTGGTAAGCAAACTGTAGTGGATCAGTGAAGGGCCTGACCATTGGCCTTAGCTGCTCCAGGACGAGTCTCTCCATGGTCTTCATGATGTGAGACATCAGGGCCACTGGCCTGTAGTCCTGAGGACCACTGGGACGCGGCGTCTTCGGTGCAGGCACAATGCAGGATGTCTTCCACAGCACAGGGACCCTCTGGAGGTGCAGGCTCGGGCTAAGGACTTGACTCAGTCACAGGCTTTAAGCACCCTTGGAAATACGCCATCGGGGCCTGCAGCTTTGCTATAGTGGAGTCTTGTCAACTGTCTTCTCACCAGGTCAGACGTGAAGGACACTGTAGAGGTGTCCGTTTCGGGAGGGCTGAGGTCATCAGGTTGTGGGGGACATGATGTAGAGCAGGGGGGAGGGGTGGAATAAGTAGATGTGAGGTGGTGAGGGGCAGTCAAGGGGTCTGTAAGGAGGAGGAATAGGGGGAGGTAAAGTGGCATTAGTTGAGGGGCCGGCGGCAGCAGAGTCATGTGGGGGATGGGCCACAGTATCAAACCTATTAAAAAAAAGGTTCAGTTCATTGGCCTGGTCCACACGGTCCTCCATACCTGTGCTACCAGTCTTCTGGAACATGGTAATGGTTTTCATGCCAATCCACACATCCCTCATGTTGTTATGCTGGAGTTTATTCTCGAGCTTTTTCCTATAATTGTCTTTAGCCTCCCTCATTATCAGTTTCAGTACACCCCACACTCCCCTCACCTCATCACGGTTGCCATTTCTGAATGCTCTCTTCTTTTCATTCAGGATGGCCCTAATGTCCTTGGTGATCCAAGGTTTAGCGTAGCAGGTTTCTGTCAGAGCTGGGACATTGCAGTCCACACATAAATTGATGTAGTCCGTTATGCACTCAGTGAGCCCATCGATGTCCTCCCCATGCGGCTCACAAAGTGCAGGCCAGTCAGTCACTTCAAAGCATCCCTGCAGTGTCTCATAAGTCTCCTCCAACCACCTCCTCACAGTCCTTGTGGGCGTAGGCTTCCTCTTCACCAGAGGCACATAGCAGGGTTTGAGGGGAACCAGGTTATGATCTGACCTGCCCAGAGGGGGGAGAGAAGAGGAGATGTATGCATCCATAATGTAAGCATACATCAGGTCCAGAGTCCTCTCCTCTCTGGTAGGACAGATCACGTACTGTTGGAAGGTCAGCAGAACTCTATCCAAGGTGACATGGTTAAAGTCTCCCAACATGATGATGAGGGCACTGGTGTGTTGATTCTGGAGTCTGGAGATGGTGGTGTGTATGATGCTGCAGGCAGATGTCAGGTTTGCAGAGGGAGGGATGTACAGAATAACGGTGATGACATCTGGGATCTCTCTAGGCAGACAGTATGGAGTCCAACAGCCAGCAGTTCAACATCCGGGCTACAGAGCTGTTCTTTAATGGTGATATGACCAGGATTACACCATCTGCTGTTTACTAGAACGGCAAGCCCCCCTCCTTTCCGCTTATCACTCTCGGTGCAGTCCCGGTCAGCGTGAATGGTGTGGAAGCCGTTCTGGTTCGTAATGTCCCTGTGCAGCCATGTCTCCGTGAAACACATCAGATTGCACTCAAGGAATTCCGGCTGGCTCCGTGTTAGCGCCGTCAGTTCATCCATTTTATTCTACCGAGAATAACAATACCCATAACAACAGAGCCCGACTTCCTCCCTACGTGGACTTTGTTGCTTAATAAGAACGTCACCTGTTTTTCTCTGCTTTTTTGTAATTCATATCACCACTAGAGGGCTTTACCACTTTAACACTGATATACAGTATATCTACATTGTGGGGGGAACTACTTAGTTTTAGAACATTGTGAATGCCTTACAGAAAATATTATCCCTATATGGTTTACACAACATGTCCTCTAAACAGAACAAAATACCATATATGCCCATTAATTTGATTTTGTTAACCATCTGCCTTGTAAGTTCCCCAACATCAAATCAAGTCACTGGAGTACTGGCAATGGCAAAAACTAATTGAGTTTCAGCCTGATTATATTTCCAGTCTTCGTATAAAAACACACCATTTGTTTTCCTTTTCTTTTTTGTTGTTGTTGTTAAAGAGACATTCTGAAATCAACTTACTGGAGCTTTCAATTGGATGTTACCCTGGACACAAGAGTATGACCAAAGTAGAGCTACACCTTTCTCTTGATATACTGTTTTAGTTTTCCCTTTTGCTAATTTCATTGACAGTCACTGCAGCGCTTTCTTCTTTACTCTATGATCTTAACCTCTCAATCTGTCCCCTGACCACAACATATTCCCCAACATTCACACTTATGGACAACCAGCTTGAACACCGTTCGGCACTCAAGAAGTGTCCCCTCCAAGCTGCCACCAAACCACTGCCATCCCAGTGTGTCAGAAAGCCATTAAAATCCAGTCTCTTAAAACGGTTTCTCAGCTCGCCCATGTTGCTTCTTCTCTCAGGACATATTTAATAAATAAAGCCGTCAGCACTCTGCGTCTGGGCAAGAGAGCTTCTGCAAAGTGTGGGGGGCAGTGAGAGCAGAGTGAGAGGGTCACTATTATATCTTGCTAAAATGCTCCAAATGTAATTCAGCCGCAGGTCAGAACTTTAAAAGTGCAACCATGTGGGTGTGTATGGTGGCACTGCGTGTGTGCAAGTGTGTGAAAAGATCGGTCTTTAAAGGGTTTTTAAAAGGATTGGAGGAGTGAAGGTCAGGTGATGGATAAAGCGTTAACAGCAGACCTCTCTCGCCACATCTCTCTATCCCGCTCTTCCCCTCTGCTGTCCATGAAAGTTTGATGTTAGAATTAGGTTGTTGACTCATCTCGCACCTCTGTGCTCATAGTATTGACAGGCTGCCAGCAGACTGCTGAGCGGGCTGAGATAGCCACTGAGTGTGCACTCCCTCCCTCACTGTCTCACTTCCTCTCTTTTTTTCACTCTCTTTTGGCTTCAGCATCAGCCAACAGCATCAGAAGTGTTTTAACAGAGCTTTAATGGCCTCTGCCCCAAACCTCACCTCCAGCGCACACTCACATATACACAAGTGCACGCTCTGGGTTGGAAATAGCTTGCTGGTGGTGGAAAAAAGTGTTGAACAGAAAAAGAAAGAGAAAGCTCGTTCTGATGGAGGATGACATGCCTTCCTTTTCTCACCACCTGCTCCCTCAGCTCCCATTTCCCTTCCTTCTGGTTAATATTACAAGCCTCCCTGGATTCATCCTCTTGTTTTCTTCCTGTTTCTCCCGCTCTTTACATTGGTCCATCTTGTTTTCACACTAATGTAGTGAAGGATTCTCTGTGTTCTGTGATTTGGATTTTTTCTTTCCCTTTTGTCTTGCCTGTCCTACAGCATTGTAAAGCCTTATACCACTTAAACTTAAACTACCAAAAAGTGTCCTTTCTAGATGGGACATCTATATAGTTTCAAGAAGATTGAAACTTTACCAGGACACAGATTAAGTCCCTCAAAAAGGCCGGTCGTCAACGTAAAACAAGTGCACGAGAGGACAGGATTATGAGAAGACTCTCAATGGGGAATCAGTTCAACACAAGGACTTGTCTCTGCTCACAGTGTAGATAGATAGATAGATAGATAGATAGACAGATAGATAGATAGATAGATAGATAGATAGATAGATAGATAGATGGATAGATGGATAGATGGATAGCTAGATAGATAGATAGATAGATGTATATGTTACTCGATGTGTATGCATACATACTGTATATACACTATATATATATATATATATATATATATATATATACTCCACCCCCCCCCCCCCCCCCCAAAGAAAGGTAGGAAGAACAGAAAGCCTAATGGTCATTTATTGATTAGCATTATTATGCAACTTTACTTTTTTTAAACACTCAATTCTGATTGGTCAATTAGGGTATTCTACGATCTGTTATTTCTGATTAGCAGACTGCTGTGAAATCATACGTAGCCATGTCATCAGCAGGATAATCAAAAGTGAGCAGGTCATTATTGAGGATTATACAAAGAGATCTGACCAAGCAATGTGAGTGGTCAACTATACCATGGCTTTTATGAGTGAGTGAAGTTTTTGATATTGTGCAGCCACGCCTTGATGGTGAATGAAGAATTGCATGCATGCCAGTATAAGAGTTAGTGATGTATCACCCTCATGCATGCATCATAGATCGCTAATAGCCTAATTTAACACATGGTCCATGATGATGATGATGATGATTATGATGATGATGATGATACAGAAAAATAGAAATACATTGCAAAAATTGCATATTTTAGAGACCCCACAAAATGTCACAAATCCTGTTTGCAGATGAGCTCATGACTCATTAAGAGCCACTGGCTCCCCTGTAGTTCACACCCTCTCCATGTGTTACTCTAACTTCAAAAACCAGTAGGTTACAATATTAATGCAGTATTGATTGTTTTGTTGTTAATGTTGATCTAATAATATGTATTGTTATACACAGGTGTTATATGTGAAAAAACAAAGGGGGGGTTAAAACATATTTATTAATTAAAATAAATGACAGACCACAGTGGAACACACAGGAACTTCAACGGTATCTGCAGAAGCGTCTTATTTTTTCAACGCTCTGGAGTCAACTCTTTTTGGAAATGTTTGGATCATCAGCTGTGCCAGTGAGTCAAAAAGTGTGTTTACATGCAGTTTAAACACCTGATTATATTCGGGTTAAGGGCATACCCAGGTTTCGTAAACAGCATACCCCGGGTAACATCGGAGTTCTCATACCTGGGTTAACAGACCTAGATAACCCGATTATTCACGCATGTAAACAGCGTTCTGGGGTTACTATTGGGTTTCTCGTCTGCACATGCTCCCCAATCTGTGCCAGTGGCTTTTGACCTGGAAATACAATAAACCAGGAAGCAACGGTGCCGAAAACAACATGAAAAAAACAACAATAATTAAATAAGAGCATTAGCTTTAAACTGAGGGAGGACTTCACAATGGCAAGAAACATCACTACCAAGAAGATCGGTTTCTGTTGTATTTCTGTCCAAAAGTCGGCCATTTATGATTTTGACAAAGGTGTACCGGAAAAAAAGACGTATTCAGAGATGTTGGCGGAGCTCCACCTACTGTACCGGAGGTCGAGTTACTCCGTCATTTTTCCATTCAACCCCTGCTCATGTATAAGAGGGGAACTTCAATAATCCGATCATTCCCTTAAACGGGGAAAGGCCATTTTCGGGTTGCTGATGTGCATCTAAACGTACTGAGAGCAGCGCTATCGTCAGCTAAAGCTAACCCTAGATTGCAGATATAGTAGCTAATTCTGATATTTATTCAGTTTAGGAAACCCTACAATCTCTACGAGTCTAACATTAGCTCAGGTTGGCTAGCTGACTCAACAGGATGTAAAACATTCTTTCTGTTGCATTTTTATTCTACATTTGGATGTGATACAGTATGGTTGACATAATTATTTATTGAGTATAGGCTACATGAAACTTGTAGTAGGATGTGGGAGTTTTTTGTGTAATCTTCCACTCTGACATGAGCAGCATTTCAGCGGACACTGAAAATGTTTTTGCGTTTGAATGTTTTGCCACGAAAACAGTCACATTTACTGTAGCTGCAATTTGTGATGAGGTCTCACCCTGACTCATTCTTTCCCTTTCTCTCTGTTTTTCGCTCTCTGTCGTTCACACACTCTCCTATCTCCCTGTCGTCCTACAATGCCCCCCCGTATGTATGTGTGTGTGTGTGTGTGTGTGTGTGTGTGTGTGTGTGTGTGTGTGTGTGTGTGTGTGTGTGTGTGTGTGTGTGTGTGTGTGTGTGTGTGTGTGTGTGTGTGTGTGTGTGTGTGTGTGTGTGTGTGTCTTGAAGGGTTTAGCTGTGATGAACTCTGTGCTAGCTAGGCCCAGCCAGAGGCAACGCTCATTAGCAGAGTTTAGCCACACAGGCACTGAATGGGACGGCTTGTTGACACACACAATGGGATCAACCCCCTCACACGCAACACACACACACACACACACACACACACACACAACCAAGTCATGGCTCCAGCTTGACGCGTCATGCCCCCCTCTCTTACCCTCTTAGAACCGGGCACACACACTGTGTGTGTGTGTGTGTGTGTGTGTGTGTGTGTGTGTGTGTGTGTGTGTGTGTGTGTGTGTGTGTGTGTGTGTGTGTGTGTGTGTGTGTGTGTGTGTGTGTGTGTGTGTGTGTGTGTGTGTGTGTGTGTGTGTTGTGTGTGTGTGTGTGTGTGTGTGTGTGTGTGTGTGTGTGTGTATGTGTGTGTGTGGGTGGGTGCGTGCGTGCATGCGTGCGTGCGTGCGTGCCAGAACAACCCACCCAGCCGCTCAGCTGATGCCCTCGTTCCCTCACCTTACACCGTGACACACAGGCACACTCAGTGACATCACACACCTCCTCGCTCATGCACCTAACATAAACACACAGATTTTGTAGATTTTAAATGTAGACAACTTCTAGACTTATACATTTAATTACCTACCACACATTTCTGGGAACCTTACGGAAATACACGCACACACACACGCACACATACACACACACACCACACGTTTTTTTAGGATAACAATACATCTATTGTCTCTTAGTGGCAACAACCACAACTGTCCCTCACATATTTTAGTATCTGCAGTGCAGTTGTCTCATCAACACACACACACACACACACACACACACACACACACACACACACACACACACACACACACACACACACACACACGTGCTTGCTAATGAAATAAGCAACCCTAATACACAGTAAACTGACCAGTTAGTACTAATAGGTTCTTTCAGTTTGGCCTGGTTTGGCTGTCACATGGCGGTAGACAAGGCTCTGTCTTATGGCCCTATCCACCCTGCCGGATGGGACATATCAGCTCCAATTTGGCCCATCACCGTCTTTAAGAAAATTCATCAGGCCCTCGTTAGAAATGAAAGCAGTCTGTGTACCAGGAGCCGGGGCAGATGGGAGGTTAGTTCAGGCTTCCCAAAGACAGGGAATATAGAGGAAGAGGGCTGTGTTTGTGTGAGCTGAGTCGGAGAAAATGAGGACACATAAGGATACTAAGGTTTTGTGTGTGTATGTGTGTGTGTGTGTGTGTGTGTCCTCACTGGTCTATGAAATGCCCATCGAAACTTCCCACCTTTATTTTTATTTTCTAAATGTCTTTCAACAAGTAATATGTGCCTGAATTTACTTAAACCTGTAATGAAGTAAGAAAACAGTTTCCAAATCATTTTCAGTAGATCAGTTAATCGAGCAACTATCAGATGTGGAGCTGTATTGGCTTGTCTGGTGCATTTTCTCCAGTCTCTTGTCCTACTTCCATTTTTTTTTACTTGATAAAGAAATCCTCATTCCATAACGCAGGCAGCAGTCAGTCTGTTAATTTCCTGTTAAGTTACTTGAAAATCTGAAATGTATATACTTAGCATTCAAAAAAATCTGACATCATGAAATAATGGGGGAAAAAAGCCAAGTTTCTCCACAGTACAGTACCTTCTGGCTGCATGAAACATCCGGTTTATGCTTCTGGCTTTAACTGATATGCATTAAAGGATGAATAATAAAGAGAGGGGCATGTGAATCAATGCTGCCTTCGGAATTAAATAAAATGTTTCACTAATTTTGTTCAGTCAAATTTAGGGCTGAAATGGAGGTTTTATTAATTATTTGTTTAAATAATAAAAATCCTCAGTGTTTCCTTGAAACTGTGTTTCAGAAGTTTTACTCAGCAGAAGATGGTGCTTTTAAATTTAAGACGTTACTGACTCAGTAACTCAAACTGTTTAACTGTGTGTTTTTCTGTTTTAACTGTTTTCAAGAGAGCAATCATTTTCAGTTTTCTCAGGAAGAAGGTAAACATCAACCCGTAACTGTCAATTCTCAGAGCAATGACACACACATTTTGAGTTAAATGTCATATTTCTGACAGTAAAGTATTATGAGCCTGACCTTACCCTCCAAACACTTACTTGTTCTCTCTCAGAATTTGGGTTTAATCTTGGAAATATTGATTTTTATTACATGTGGTCCTAATCCTCATCTTTGTGAAATACAACACCAAAGCAGCAAAGAAATACACAGTATGCCAGTTAAAAGCCTGGTGCACAAGACCACTATGTAATCAGGGCTGCTGGCATCCCACAGTCGCCTTTTTCACTTTGACCACAGATGTTATTCTTGACTTCTGAGTTTTGATCACCATGGTTTCTGATCTGTCTCTAAGTTCAGTAACCTCTGTAACCTGTCTGTGCACTCACTGGTGTGGAGTGTAAATAAACAATTATAGAACAAAGCTGCTGTAGGTTTACACACTCAAGTCCATTTCAGGGAGATGTTAGTGTTGCCTTTAGCCTCGAGTAAGGGTGAGAGAAAAGATGCAGTTAAGTAGTGTTTTTCAAGAGAAATGGTATAGCCAGGTTTGAGTACATCCACTGCAGCCTCACAGTCGGGGATACTCATGCTGTCAGACAACAAGTTTATGAAAGCTTGTGAATCTGTAGGATTCAGGAAACTCAGATAAAATCCCTTTCACCGGTGTACAGCAAACCTGAAGTTACCCGGCAGGGCTGTATATGAGAGTACAAACATCCGTTTCAGTCGAATCGGGCATCAAATGGAATGGGCGTGTTGATGACATTTCTATCACGCTGCGGCCAACAGCGGAAGAACACAAACCTCCAATGGTGAAGAAGTAAATTTAATCATTTGATTGATTTACACAAAGATGGGCAACAACAATGTCTGTCTGGAGTTCTGTTGGTCACAGAGGCTAACAGAACTTTGTGAGTAGGTCTTTTGTTCTTCCTACAGTTTGTGTGGTCCTGTGAGACAGTCCTCACCCCCTACTCTGACAGTAGTTTCTAAAATCATTGACATATTGTCATTTAGTTTGGATGACTTGTAGGAACCAGCAAGTCATCAAGGTTAACAACACCTTTTACCAGGCCTTTCAAGTTGTATGAAATATAGTCGCAATTGCTCATGACCTGGCGCCAATATCCGTTTCGATTTAGGAAAACTCTAAAAGAAAAAACAAGTACAGCAATTTAGAAATAGAAATGTATGTATGTTTGTACTTGTGTTTAGTGTATGTATATTCACTGTTCCAGCACTACATGGTATGTTGTTAGATGTGTTCCAGCTGGAACTATGTCTCAGTCTTATCTTCGCTTATTGCACACAGCAGCCTGATTACTGAAGTGAAACAACCCCCCCCCCCCCTCTCTCTCCTTTCCTGTCTATCCCTCTCTGTGTCTTTTTCTGTGTCTTTCTCTCTCCCTTATCTACCCTCTATCTATCACATTCCTACCTTTGATCAATGCCAGGGGCATGTGTGGTCGGAGCCAGTTTGTTTGGATGTGTGTTTGCGAGTGTGCGACTGAGATTATGGAAGTTTTATCATGTGTACTGTGTGTTAGTGCAGCGAGTGTATGTGTTTGTGTGTGTGCATACCAGAACTGCCATGCTTTGATCTCCCATGCAGTGTTGTCTTTGAACTGAAGAGCTGTGTATGACAGAGGCTGGTGTTAAAGCAGCGAGGGCCTTCAGCTGATAAGACATGAGTCATTGGGGCCACATGCAACTCTGTAAAGTTAGACAGCTCTACAGTGACAGTGATAGACCTGCTAGGAAGCTTGGCTACTACCTTATATCCAGACCAAACACAGAGTGACTAACTAAAGTATTGGACTGAAAAGAAGTTTGGATGTCATTTGATTAAATTAATCTTACATCCACATTTTGTAGGAAGGACAGAAGACAGCCTTTTTCTTCTTGAAACTCTTGTTCACCGGAACTTTTATTTTGGCAAAGTTAATGTTCAGTTGTTTCTGTTTAGACAAAATGTAATATTTTACAAGTTTGTCTTCCCTTATTAAATTAATAATAGGGGTTTTTAGAAAACATTGTTTTGAGCATGAATGTCTGTATAAAATATCAAATGCCAAAGACTACCCTTGAACCAAGACAAGGGTTGCAATCTCTCTATATGTGATGTATCATGAGACTGAAGTTACACACTTAAGTGAGTGTGTTTACATGCACATCAGTAACCCGTAAATGGCCTTACCCCGGTTAAGGGAATAATCAGGTCATTGAAGTTCCCCTCTTATACATGAGCAGGGGTTGAATGGGAAAATGACAGAGTAACCTTGTAAGTAGGTGGCACTCTGCCAACATACAGCTGGGTTGAATATGGCTATATTTCCGGTTTAGCTTTGTCAAAATCACAAACGGCTGACTTTTGGAAAGAATTAAGACAGAAACGGGTATACTTCTTAGTGATGATACTTGCAGTTGTGAATTCCTCCCTTGGTTTAAAGGTGACGCCCTATTGTTGTTATTTTTCTCACGTTGTTTTCAGCGTGGTTGCTGCCTGGTTTATTCTATTTCTGGGTCAAAAGCCACTGCCGCGGGGGGCATGCGCATTATAATCGTTTTTTAAACTGCATGTAAACACACTGACTGACACGTGAGCCATTTGCAGAATGAGGATCATGAGATGTGGTTCAAAGCCCTGAAAGCTAGTTTTTGCATTGGTGCTGGCCTTGTATTGCCAATAGGACCAAACAAATTCCCATCCCTAGCCAACTCCAACAATTTTGCATAATTCCAAGATTGCTAAAGTGATGATACATACACACCAGATCTGTTGGTACAAAGCCTGCCATTGGCTGCTAATTTCTCCTCCCCTTCTGGTTGCACTGTTGCTGCTACCAGTGCCTAGGGGCAACCAAGACAAATGAGATTGCTTTAAAAAAGTAAAACAAGCCAAAGGTTTTTTTTCTCCTATACCAGAATGATAAGCGGTACAGACAGCTTTTTCTCCAATGCTTACACAGTGCTGAAAATGAGTGACAGGCTAATGAGCGATGGGCAATACTGACCAGCATTACAGTTGTAGGGGTGAGATTGATCGAATAAAAGATTCTTCCATCATCTTGCCTATTTTGAGAATAAACGAGGTGCTATCCAACCACTGTAATAGCTGTCACACCACCTAATCCTATCCTCTATTGTGCTGAAAATGGTTTGGGCTGAGATAATGCCAGCTGACCAATTTTGTGCTGACAGGTAGTTGTTGGAACTTTGCCATCAGATACATGACCAGAGTTGTTGCTCCTGGCTATCATGTTGTTCTATGGCTCATTCTCATGAGACATGAATGCAAAATGTCCCCCTTCCCCCTGTTGGAAGCATTGGATATGCATGGGAGCACCTTCACCCCTACTGCACCCTGTCCTCCTGAACCCCCCACCCCACATGCTTTTCATTTAGGGCATCAGGCATCTCGGCTGCAGGCCTGACCTTCCTCCTCAGAGTTTTATGAGGCAACCATTAACTCCCTGCTGGCCTAGCATGGCCTGGACAGATTAACAGCACCAATGAAGTTGGTCTGTGTGTGTATGTGTGTGTGTGTGTGTGTGTATTAGAAAATGTTAAGACTGTTGATTATCACGAGGGTGGGTGCCAGCGGAATAAGGTGTTTGCATGTTGCCTGGTCCTCGCTTACCCTGTGACTCTAATCCTTTATTAATCTGCAGCATTAGCGCTAGTGAGCTAATGGATCGAGCCCCAGCATTAGTTGTGGGGGGAGAAAGAAAACTAGGATTGTGGAATGGAAGAATGCTGCATAAACATGGGTGGCTATAAGGTAGTGTTGCGATAAATTGAGAAGCTATTAAGCAAGCTTTTAAATGGGAAGCCATTGATGTATGTGCTCTTCTCTCAGTAAAAGGGCTTTAATGTGTGATTCTTACATTTCCCGACAGTTTGTGAAACCTGGCTAATATCAGTCTCGAAATGACTCATCAAACAAAGTGTGGTCATTTTCCTCTTACCCCGTCTATCGATATTAATGGCTTTTCCATCTAACTCTTTCGGTATAGTACCCTTTGAACCGTATGTAACCCATACGGACATGTACCAAAAGACTTGTTCCGTTTTGCATTTCCACCGCCGACGCTACTCTAAATGTAGGTATGTTATTACTGAATGATAAGACCCTTGGCCAAGTGGTCATGCACTGACAGCGTGCTCACACTGTCCTTTTGGCCGCGGCCAAAACCGGTTTTTCAGCTAAAGTCTAGTACCTTTAAGTAGTGTGAGCGCACCCGCTCCGCGCTCAACTGGGGCCAGCGGACCGTCCACGGCCCGCTTGAAAGAGGTGGGCTTTAGCGGAGCCGTTTGCACATGTACGAGCACGAGCGTGCGCACGTGCACACGCACGAGCCCTACGGCAGTAGCGTTATGTCCGCCTGTTCGGACATGTAAATAGAAGGACGGACCATGCGCGGACATTTAACAACAACAACAATGGTGGTGAAAGGTTCACGTTGTGTTTACTGCAGATTTGGTCGGATGAAAATATTCAAAAACAGTCGACAAGACGCACAAAAACTCCGAGGTCTATGGAAAGATTTGTAAACAAAGCCACACACGCGATCAATGCGTGTGACGTGTTACGGCTTGATGGCGTGTGGACAGCAAGAAGCATTGGCCGAGGCCCAGACAGTGTGAGTACAAACGGGGCTGGGGCGCGGGGGGGAGAGGGAGGGGGGACAAGTACCCTAAAGTCCGGGTCTCGGTCAAGGAGGATAGTGTGAGCGCGCCCTGAGAAACAAGCAGAAAAACCTTTTCATTCCTCACTGCTTCAACCAGCTCTCGCTGTTCTTCCTCTTCACGACGATGCAGAGCAACGTGTGCACCAATCGTGGGCTGCTCCGCCTTTTCAATTTGCTAGCTACCTCAACAGATAGGCAACAAGAAAACAGGACAGAATTGAATAGTATCATCAGTACCATCAACACCTTTTGACAATAGAAACCCTAAAATAACTGTTCTTCTGTGTAATTCAGGGCGCACTCAAACTGTCCTTCTGGCCGGGGCCAAAACCGTTTTTTCAGCTAAAGCCTAGTACCTTTAAGCAAGTCAAGTCAAGTCAGTTTTATTGTCAAAAATTGCAATATGTATGACATACAAATGCAAAAAATGAAATTACAGTCCTCTCAGACCCAGTGCAATCGGCATATACATACAACATAATAAAAATAATAAAAATATACAAAGAGTAAAAATATACAAAGAGTAAAAAATGTAAAGTGGCAGTGGATTGTAAAGTGAATAGATAATAATAATAATAAATAGACAGTAACAGTGCAATGACATTTGTTGAATCGAGGTAGAGCGGTATTGTTCATTAAAGCAGTGTGAGTGCACCCGTTCGGCGCATAACTGCAGCCAGCGGGCCGTCCACGGCCCGCTTGAAAGAGGTGGGCTTTAGCGGAGCCGTTTGCACATGTACGAGTACGAGCACGAGCGTGCGCACGTGTACGAGCACGAGCACGAGCCCTACGGCAGTAGCGTTATGTCCGCCTGTTCGGACATGTAAATAGAAGGACGGACCATGCGCGGACATTTAACAACAACAACAATGACGGTGAAAGGTTCACGTTGATGTGATGCGGAGGTGGAGTGTTTACTGCAGATTTGGTCGGATGAAAATATTCAAAAACAGTCGACAAGACGCACAAAAACTCCGAGGTCTGTGGAAAGATTTGTAAACAAAGCCACACACACACACGATCAATGCGTGTGACGTGTTACGGCGTGATGTCGTATGGACAGCAAGAAGCATTGGCCGGCCCTGGCAGTGTGAGTACAAACGGGGATGGGGCGCGGGGGGAGAGGGAGGGGGGACAAGTACAGTAAACAAGTACAGTATCTGCAGTAAACACTCCACCTCCGCATCACACCAACATGAACCTTTCACCGCCATTGTTGTTGTTGTTAAATGTCCGCGCATGGTCCGTCCTTCTATTTACATGTCCGAACAGGCGGACATAACGCTACTGCCGTAGGGCTCGTGCTCGTGCTCGTACATGTGCAAACGGCTCCGCTAAAGCCCACCTATTTCAAGCGGGCCGTGGCGGCCCAGCTGGCCCCAGTTGAGCGCGGAGCGGGTGCGCTCACACTACTTAAAGGTACTAGACTTTAGCTGAAAAACCGGTTTTGGCCGCGGCCAAAAGGATAGTGTGATCACGCTCTGAGTACGCCCTAAGTGAACCAGACTGCTCGATGGAAACCAGGCTTAAGACTGTAGAAGTGGCAGGATGCCCGTCACTGTGAATTGAACCTCAATGATGGCTCTGGCTGTCAGGGCTCAAAGATTCAAAAGGCTTCATTCAAGGTTTCATCTTTGCAAATGATGCACAATGGTGGCAACCAATTACACTTATGAAATGGAAGCACTAGGACCGGCTTGAGTCCAGAAAAAGGCACTCAGTACCAATCAGTCTTGCCAGGTGAATGAGGTGGCAAATTTCCAACTGTTTCAAGTCCCTCACATGTTCTGGAAGAGTTTACTTTAAGCCTGGATTTGGTTTTACCACTCACCACAATCTTTTGGCAACAAAATCCATGTTTGCTCAAAGCTGAGGAAACCAAAACCTTGATAGAGTTATATTAAGTAAGACAAGCAATTGGCAATCAACATAGCTGAGGAGGATGATTCCAAAACACTTAAATGATACACATAAAATAAAATAAAAAATAAACTATAAAGCTAGATTTTTTTTTTCTCTGAAAGGAAATGGTTGACCTTTTTCCCTCTAAATGTGGAGTGGCATTCTGGGACTGAGGTGTCCATTTTGTGTCAGAAGCACTTGGGAGTAGGAGTCCCAGAATCCCAGAGTGCTACTTTATGTCTTCAGGCATAGATCTATCACCTAGGCTCTTAGCTCTATAGCATCGCTCCCTCATCCTCTCTCACTCTTTACCCAAGTGGCATCACACTAGAAGAAGAGGTGGGATCAGAGTTTCAGAGGTGTTATTGGACCTGTCCACAGCCTCAGAGTATGCATGTGTCCCTTGTTGTCTGTATATTCGCTTTAATACATGTGCTGGCTTCATTTTCTCTTGTACTTGGTTATGGTAGCTTGGGCCTGCATCTCGTATCTATAAATCTGACAATGATCATGCCAAATACTTCCTTAGAAAATCAATTTTCAATCATTTGACTTTGAATATTATTCTGATCAATAACGTGGGTTGTGTTTTATTAGTTTTGGCCATCACCACTTCATTGGTCTGGAAGTATAGCGCTGGTTAAATTGTTCTGTACTCTTCACCTTTAAAGAATCAGGTTCACTTTAAAGGACAATTAATACTTTAGGAAGACCTGCATCTAGGGCGGCTCCTCCTATCTACATCGTTCCCCTCCTCTCTTCTTGTCATTGGAAGTTAAAACTACTGGGCTAATCTTTTTTATAGTACAAGGCTTTTATTCAGAGCTTTGGCATGGTGTGTGTATCTTTAGAGAGCTGGAAGAGTCGATGCCAGACTGGTGTGAGTTCCTCAGCAATGTCTGTAAAAGAAAAAAAGACACGCTATATGGCCCCGTTGCTTGGAGAACATGGATCATGAATAAACATTCTGTCATCACAAACCTTACCCTTTGCTTTTTTTTAAAAACCCACTACATTCCTTAAAAGTATCACTTTCAAACTGCATATAAAAATGATTGAGTTAATTTGCCCTCAAAGTTTCATTGTAGACAGTGTAGATAGCATCCATGTTAATGTGTGGGACATGGGCCAAACTAAAAAAATCCCCAAAATGGTTTCTATCATTTAGGTAGTTCTTATCATGCTGGTGTTTGTCCAAGTGTTCATTTTTCTAATAAATTTGGTTTTAATGAGTTATTTGATGCGCTAAAAACGGGGACTGACTCGCAAATGGTCGGGCAGGTATATGGGCGGGACTTGGATACCGCAGCTCCACCACTGCCTGCAATACTGCGCAGACTGTGCCTCCAATTAAGCAAGATGGTAGTACCCATATCTGAGATATTTTGGCTTCGTTTTGTACAGTTGGAGGAAGTGAGATGCATCATTATACAGTATACAGTATGATTTTAACTGGAGGGAATGGCTGATAGACAGGGGAATAGATTTAGACAAAACACCTGTGTTGCTACTGCAACTGGCAATTCAGGCACAGTTCAGAATCAGAATCAGAATCAGAATCAGGTTTATTGCCAGGCAATTTTCATTACAAGGAATTTGACTTGATTTGACAGTGCCTACATAAATATAAACATGAACACAAGCAAACTAAACATACAGCATTGAACTATATACATGAAATATAAGTGAGTGTATTTGCATGACCAGTGCAGGTGGTAGTGTCCAGTGAAAAGTGTGTGTGTGTGTGTGTGTGTGTGTGTGTGTGTGTGTGGGGGGGGGGGTGTTAATATAACACCTGTGATTTGGGTACGTTAATATAACGTATGAATTCCAGATGTCGTTAATATAACGAAAGACAGTTAAGTGTCTTTAACAGAATTCCAAAGCCTGATGGCAGAGGGGAAGAAACTGTTCTTGTGGCGGGAGGTTTTGGTCCTGATAGACCGCAGCCTCCGGCCAGAGGGGAGAGGTTCAAACAGATAGTGTCCAGGGTGGGAGGGATCAGCAGCTATCTTCCTTGCTCTCCTCAGGGTCCTAGAAGAGTAGAGTTCTGGGAGAGAAGGGAGGTTGCAGCCAATCACCTTTTCTGCAGAACGTATGATACGCTGCAGTCTGCACCTGTCCTTGGCAGAGGCAGCAGCGTACCAGACGGTGATGGAAGAGGTGAGGATGGACTCAATGATGGCAGTGTAGAAGTGGACCAGCATTGTCCGCTGTAGATTGAACTTCTTCAGCTGCCTCAGGAAGTACATCCTCTGCTGAGCCTTCTTGACGAGGGAGCTGATGTTTGGCTCCCACCTGAGGTCCTGGGGGATGATGGTGCCCATGAAGCGGAAGGACTCCACAGTGTCCACTGGAGAGTCACACAGGATGATGGGGGAGGGTGGGGCTGTGCTCTTTCTGAAGTCTATAGTCATCTCCACTGTTTTCGAAGCATTGAGCTCCAGGTTGTTCTCCCTGCACCAAGTCACCAGATGGTCGATCTCCCATCTGTAGGCAATGAGGGTGGTGTCATACGCGAACTTAAGGAGCTTGGCGGACTGGTGACTGGAGGTGCAGTTGTTAGTGTACAGGGAGAAGAGCAGGGGAGAAAAGAACACAGCACTGTGGAGAGCTGATGCTGATCGTCCTGGAGTCCGAGGTGAGGCTTCCCAGCCTCACGTTCTGCTTCCTGTCCGTCAGGAAGTCAGTGATCCACCTGCAGGTGGAGTGGGGCATGTTGAGTCGTGAAAGCTTGTCCTGCAGACGAGCCGGGATGATTGTGTTGAATGCAGAGCTGAAGTCCACAAACAGGATCCTGACGTAGGATCCTGCAGAGTCCAGATGCTGGAGGATGAAGTGTGTGGCCAGGTTAACAGCATCGTCTACAGACCTGTTGGCTCTGTAGGCAAACTGCAGGGGGTCCAGGAGTGAGTCTGTGATGGATTTGAGGTGGGACAAAACCAGGCGCTCAAAGGATTTCATGACCACAGAGGTCAGGGCGACAGGTCTGTAGTCTTTTAGTCCAGTGGGTCCTGGTTTTGGTGGGATGATGGTGGAGGCCTTGAAGCAAGCTGGCACACGGCATGTTTCCAGTGAGGTGTTGAAGATGTCCGTGAACAGAGGAGACAGCTGGTCTGCACAGTGCTTCAGGCAGGATGGAGACACAGAATCTGGCCCAGCAGCAGTAGAGGTGTCGGTGGAGGGGAGGTGGGGAGGGGCAGCTGTACTGGTAAGAGGTGTACAGTCTCTATTGTGGTGGTGGGGGGAGAAGTTCTGGTGGGCTTGAGCTGGTGGGTAGTGTGATGGGGGGTGGTGTGAGTACTGTCCAGGTGATCTTCAAAGCGGCAGTAGAAGTCGTTGAGGTTGTTGGATAGGCATTGATCGTTAGCAGCAGGGGGGGCTCTTGGCTTGTAGTTGGTGATCTGCCTGAGCCCCCTCCAGACAGAGGCAGAGTCGTTAGAGGAGAACTGATGTTGGAGCTTCTTGGAGTACAGCTGTTTAGCGTCCCTCACCGCCCTGCTAAACCTGTACTTGGCCTCTATGTACTCTGCTCTGTTGCCACTTTTGAAAGCCCTTTCCTTGTCAGACCTCAACTGTCGCAGTCTTGGTGTGAACCAGGGCTTGTTATTGTTATAAGTCACCCTGGTGCGTGTTGGTACACGGCAGTCCTCATAGAAGCTGATGTATGAGGTAAGAGCTTCTGTGTACTCATCCAGACTGGTGGAAGCAGTCCTGAAGACATCCCAGTCAGTGCAGTCCAGACACGCCTTTAAGTCCTCTGCAGCTTCAGTGGTCCACTTCTTCGATGTCCTCACCACAGGTTTAGAGAGTTTTAGTCTTTGTCTGTAGGCAGGAATCAGGTGGACCATGTTGTGGTCAGAGGGTCCCAGTGCAGCGCGGGTGACGGCGTGATAGGTGTTACTGACTGTTGTGTAACAGTGATCCAGAGTGTTCCCCTCCCTAGTTTTGGGGCGGTAGTAGCTCAGTCCATAGGTGACTGGGCTAGGAACCGGAGGGTTGCTGGTTCGAGTCCCTGTGTGGACCATGAATGGAGTGTTGACTGGTGGCTGGAGAGGTGCCAGTTCATCTCCTGGGCACTGCCGAAGTGCTGTTGAGGGTTAGTGTGAAATACACACACATGCACAGACAGGACCTATATACATGCAACCAATGGAGAGATGTTAGGCTCGGGGCGCCGGTCACTGGCAGCCCCCTCGCTCTAACATCTCTCCATTGCATGCATGTATATAGGTCCTGTCTGTGCAAGTGTGTGTATTTCGGGCCTGTGTGTGTGTGTGTGTGTGTAAAATGAAAAATAATAGAGTGAAAATTGAATTTCCCCATTCGCGGGACTAATAAAGGAATTCTTCTTCTTGCACATTTTATAAACTGTCTGTATTTGGGCAATTCGTGACTGAGGTTACCTTTGTTAAAATCCCCGAGGACAATAACTAAGGAGTCCGGGTTGGTCCGCTCCACTTCCAGTATCTGGTCGGCGAGCGCTGTGCTTCCTGCACGTTGGCCTCCGGTGGAATGTAAACACCGACCAGAATGAAGGAAGTGAACTCACTTGGGGAGTAGAATGGTTTGCAGTTAATAATAAAAGTTTCCAGGAGGGGAAAACAGTGCCATCACCCTGTGCTGCGTGGTGTAGAAACAAATACCTCCACCCTTTGTTTTGCCTGAGAGTCGCTTGTCACGGTCTGCTCGGTGAAGCTGGAATCCAGTCCGGGATGTTCTCGCACTGCCATGACTCGGTGAAGCACAAAACAGAGGATGAATTGAAGTCCTTGTCTCTCCTCAACAGAAGCTGAAGTTCGTCCATTTTTTTGCCCAGTGAGCGCACGTTGGAGAGAAATATTCCAGGTAGCGGCGTGTGTCTTCCCCTCTGGCGAAGGCGCACGAGCGCACCTGCTCGTTTCCCCCTGCGACGGCATAAAGTTGTAAAGGTGAGGGCACCTTTGACTAAAAAGTTCACCAGAACCGATGTGGGAGCCAGAAATTCCGGAAACAAACCCTGTGGAGTGGTTACCCGAATGTTCATGAGTTGTTCTCTGGTGAAAGAGAGCCGTGAACCCAAACAAAAAAACGTGTTTACAAACAAAACAAGACATAACAAAGCACACCAACAAATCGAGGCAGCCATCCGCAGCGCCATGTTACCGCTACTGTTGAAGCCAGTTCTTATAATTAAGAGTTTAATCAACAAATCAGTACAAATTTCAATGAAGAAATCTCACTTTTTTAGGTTCCGCTGAAAAAGAATAGCTTGGAGCTGCTCATTTAAAAAAAAAAAATGTTTAAACGGAAGAAATTAACGTGAAGTAGTAGTTTTTAGGATTGTTATCTTAGTTAAAAATTCAAACTTGTGTCTCATATTCTGGGAACATTTGATGTTATTCTCTTCCCACCTAAACTTCTTTGTTTCCATGTGTTTTCTTTGAAAAGTCTCTTGTATACTCAAAATGATCTCAAAGAAAAGAGTTCCGAAGTCATACAGCTGAGCCGGTTCACTGGTAAGCAGGGGCTGTAAAAGCACTCTCGCGAACGCTCGCAAACATACACGATTTGCCCGCAAAGCTGAGAATGGCTTGCTGTGGAACACTGCAGTATGGGCTAATGGCTTTCACAGGAGGAATCACACTCAGGTAGCATGTCTTCTCTATTATGCCTTGCATGCTGCACAAGTGCTAAATCTTCATCTTTATTTTTCTTTATTTCACACATCTTCAGAAAGCCCACACTCGCCATTCATATATTTACTTTACCAACCACACTTGGCTGTTTTTCTTCTTTCCCATTACCAGCAAAATAGGCTACATGATATCTGTAGAACTAACCATAATAGGTAAGAAAACATGTCTTCTACATGTTTAAATGGCCAAAGCTGAGGAAAACATAATTGAATATTTGAAATTATTATGTAGCCAATATGACATATGATGTGCATATATAGAGCATATAGTATGTGGTCCATATATCAATTTTCCTGACATTGCGAGGGCATGTACCACATCAACAAACTCTTCATTACATGAACATTTCTAAAAAAAAGTTTAGACTGTCATATCTACATGTACTTTTCTGCTCTCTGATGCAGATTGTCTCACTTTTTTTTTTACTGTTTTCATATGAAATACAAAGCACATTTCAGATTTGCATCTACACATACTCTCCGTTGAGCCTCTGCTGACCCATTAAAGCAAAACTGCTTTCTCTCCTCTGTCGCATCCACCAAATTTTGTAAATGCCATGTTTTGCAACTAACGGTCCAAAGATATCTTTAACATCGTACAGTGAAAAGGAGATGATTCCTTTTGTAGCAGAGCACCTATGGATTCACAGAACTGGTACAAAGATGCTAATCGTCACAAAAGTGTTTTCCCTCAGTGGCAATCAGGTGAAAAGCTTGTGGACTTTAGTGCCTCTTAAGAAGGACCAAGTTCTGCCAAGAAGGGCTGTGTGATGTGAAAACACTGCTGGACCCCCAGCTCTAATCAGACTGATGGTGGTTTAAGCAGTTTGTGTGTGTGTGTGTGTGTGTGTGTGTGTGTGTGTGTGTGTGTGTGTGTGTGTGTGTGTGTGTGTGTGTGTGTGTGTGTGTGTGTGTGTGTGTGTGTGTGTGTGTGTGTGTGTCCGGCGTGCGTGCCTTGTCATGTTTATGGCGGTGTTGAGAAGGGTAAGCCAGGCCAAAGGAACCGATCAGACAAAAAAAAGAAAGGCAATGTGCCCCTGTAAGGTTAGTAGAATGTGTGTGTGCATGCATCATTGGATGTGTTTACTGCCTCTTGTACATGCTCACGATTGCACATAATCATCAATTAGATTATTTTCAGAAGTCTTCAAAAGGATTTAAAAGCTTTTGGATCTAATACAAATCATTTTAGTTCATATCCAGACTTATTTGTAAATCTATCAAAACGGTGCTGCAGAAGAGATGTCTCTGTATTGTGTTCCGTGATTACAGCTTGTTAAAGTATACATGTTGGGTTTTACGGGCTGATTCTGATACTCTTTAGTCTCACTATTGTTAAACCTTGGTGTGATATTCGTTGGTTTAAAGTTTGAAAGGAAGTCAATTCAGTAGTAAACACCATTTTTTTCCAGCTTTGGATTATATCCAAAATCAAGCCGTTGCTCTCATCCAAAGGTCTTGAAAAGGGATTGCTTTTATATCCTCTTGCCTGGACTACTGCAACTCCCTGTATACTGGGATCAGTAGGTCATCCTTGTCCGACCTGCAGTTGGTCCGGAACACTGCAGCCAGGCTCCTGACTGGTACCTGGAAGAGCAACCATATTGCCCTTATATTTGGTTTTGAATGGATTTTAACGTTCTTCTGTTTGTTGTCTATAAATCCCTGTAGTATGGATGGATGTCCAGTTTTGTTTTAGCAACTGTCCCACATATTCCTCACATATCGCGTTCGGTTCAAGGTGCGTCTTCATCTTTTTTGGCTTTGACTCCGTGGCATAATACTTGATGAATGCCTTGGAGCCAATCTAGTTGGGGTGTAACGATTCATCTACCACAGCGATGTATCAGTTTATATTCCTATGATGCAACTACATTTACACGTGCTTGGCAAGTTGACCTTGACTGGGGACATATTCATTCATTCATTCATTCATCTTCAACCGCTTATCCCGGGGTCGGGGTCGCGGGGGTGCTGGAGCCGATCCCAGCTGACATCGGGCGTGAGGCGGGGTACACCCTGGACAGGACGCCAGTCCATCACAGGGCACATAGAGACGCACAGAGACAGACAACCATTCACACCTACGGGCAATTTAAGAGTCATCAATTAACCTGACACATGCATGTCTTTGGATTATGGGAGGAAACCGGAGAACCCGGAGGAAACCCACGCAGACACGGGGAGAACATGCAAACTACCTTCTTGCTGTGAGGCGACAGTGCTAACCACTACATATTGATGTAAAATCGATTTGCAATGTAAATAATCAATTGTATTGATAATAATAATTTGAACATTGTATTCAAGCAGGTTAAAGGTCAGTTCATCCAACCTGATGAGTTGATGGCTGCACAGCCAACTTTTATACAGGTTGTATGAACCTGTTGCTTCTTTTTTCCTTCAGTATAAAAAACCTGTAAAGAAGTTGGTAAATGTTGAACTACCTTGTATTTTAATTGAATTGGCAGACCTGAATTCACCAAATTAAAGTTGTTTACTTGTTTATATCCAAAATTGTTCACCCCCCTACTCCCTTACAAGAACAACTTCTAGGAATCCTCACCTGCACTGTCCAGTATCCAGGATTTTGTTTTTTCTTCTTTGGAAAAAAAAATACTGTATCGATTTCAAGTCATTGAATCCTATCGTTCTAGAAGAGTCAAATATTATCCTTAAAAGATATCACAACCATAGAAAATTATAAGTATTGTATCATTTTATAAACGCACACCCCTAGAATCTAGATTTGAAAATTATGGGAGTTATGGAGGAACTACCTCCTGCGTTGCCGCTCCTGCCTTATAGCCTTCACTTGGCCTTCACATATCTGTCTTGCAGAAATTTACAGTAGTCTGTTTTATCTCTCTTAAATATTTGAGCAGTTTCCTGCCAGAAGTTTAATGCCATTTGGGTGTCTTTGTATTCTTTTAAAGACATATTATATAAATGTGGATACTGGTAGATCCCATTGCATGACCTCTCTTCATAACAAGCATCCATGGTGCTGTTGTTCATGTCTTCTTTATTCTTCTTGTTTGAGACGTCCTTCTTCCTCTTCTCCTCAGCTATGTGGACAGTACACACAGTTTTTTGGGCTGAACGCAGGCATCCTGCACAGGTTCTGCACACATTCTGTTTGGTATATCTCAGGATGCTTTGTCAAGTCAAGTGTAACCACTTAGAACTCAAAGTGTCAATAAGGTCTTACAATGCTCGGAAAGGTTTTTTTTAAAAGGGTGAGGATTTTGAATTCTTACATATACCTGGTACTTGGCTTCAAAACTTTTTCCATCTGGATTTTAACTTTACATAAAACGTTTGCCTCCACCCCCCCCCCCCAACCCCCCCTTCCTCCCAGACACAGTGTGAAACCTTTAACGCCTTCAGTGATAAGTTTTAGTATAGAAAGCTGTACTGTACAAGGCGTTGGCTGAGGGCTAAAGGAGGTAATAAGCTTACATGTCAGGCCCACTGGTTAGGTCCTTCTCTTCAAACAAAGAGCGGTTATCCCACTTTCTAATAGTAAGTAAGGAACGCACTGTGCTATACACAACCATCAGGCAGGAAAAGGGTCAGGATAAGTTGTTATGTGATTGTGGAATGTGCGTAAGAGGGTGTTTTCTGTGTTTGTGACTGCCTCTTCAGTACATTGCGTCTATACGTATGCCTGTGTGTGTAGTCAGTTGAGGGTGAGCAGCCACGCATGGCGCCGAAGCCTCCTTTTTCTTGAATTCCTGGTAAAGATGCTAATTTGAGACCGTCTTCACATGTGTGTATTGTGTGTTTTATTCTGAGTGAACTGACTAAAGATGCCCTTTCGCCCGGGGCAATCTCTCTTTATCCTCTCACTCTTGAGTGGCCACACACTAATGCCAGATCCACTCTGAACAGCAGTGGGAATGACAAAGACATCAGTGAAGACACAACAGTTCTCTTCTTTTACATTAGCTCGGTTTTCATACGAGGTGACATTGAGTGTTTTTAACATTTTGCTTTGTCAAACTGGTATAGTTTATCTACCATGCTTGAACCATTTTAAGCCCTGTGCTACTGTGTTTTTATCAGTGCCACTGTTTCCAAATGAATCCACATTTCCCATAAAGCCCTTGCTTGCTGTTCCACAGAGGAACATTCATATGACAGGAAATATTACTAAAATGTTTGGTTGCAGTTCAGTCAGTTAACTCGTTTTATACTGTTGAATGATTGTTTCATGCATACCTGATGTGTAGAAATATGTGGAAATGTATATAAAACATTTACTCACCCAGTTTTTATATTACAAAAAAATAAAAAATAATTATC
Organism: Echiichthys vipera; assembly: GCF_963691815.1. Classification (NCBI taxonomy): domain Eukaryota; kingdom Metazoa; phylum Chordata; class Actinopteri; order Perciformes; family Trachinidae; genus Echiichthys; species Echiichthys vipera. Next base: position 33,632,510 of record NC_139830.1, read on the forward strand.
ACATAATCAGACTACAAGAGGGATGTATTTATCGAACAATCTTGAAGATGAATTAAATGTGTGTAATAGATTGTTTCAAAATAGCGCAATCATTTTTTGATACCTCATCGTTATTTGTATGATCATGGCCTCGAGTGATTTTGTTGTTGATGTAAGGTTTTATGTACTATGTTATCTTTTAGACCAACATCACTCAGTCAATCAGTTTACCTCAAATACATGGATGGAAACCCATCTAGAGCTGAGATATAACGTAAAAGCACTAAGATACTGTGTGGCACAACTAATTTGGCGTATGTGTGTTGGTATTTTAAAAGGACATTCACTCATGGATATGATGATTTAACAAGCTTGAGTGTGATTGTGTATGTGTCTTTGAAGGCAGTGTTCAAACTGCTGTCATGTGATGTCATGTGATGTCATCAGGCCAGAGGGTCTAATGTCCATCCTGCGTCCATCTGCTGCACACAAACACACACACACACACACACGCACACGCACACGCACACGCACACGCACACACACACACACACACACACACACACACACACACACGCACACACATGCATACACACACACAAACACACACACACCCCTCGGATGTGCCATTGTCATTTGACTTTCTTCATGTATCAGTGGATTTTGACGTTATAAATGAATTTGTGTGTCAATGTGAAGTAAGAGTAAGTTTAGATATAGTACATTGACACTGTGATTAATATGTACATGTTGTGTTTTTGAAAGTGTCTGATCGGTGGCGCTATGGCAAAGGCTAAAAACAGGAAGAAGAGACTCCCTCTGTCTTTCGGTCTTTCTCCTATTGGCTGGAGAGTCTGGAAATGAAATGTGATCCTCAGAGTGAAACATCAAACAGCTAGCAGCTGCTGGGTTGTCAGGTCACCGACCGGTCAGAGGATGGACCACAGCCTCCTGCGTGTTTCTGTGTGTGTGTGTGTGTGTGTGCTTGTGTGTGTGTGTGTGTGTGTGTGTGTGTGTGTGTGTGTGTGTGTGTGTGTGTGTGTGTGTGTGTGTGTGTGTGTGTGTGTGTGAGTGTGTGTGTGTGTGTGTGTGTGTGTGTGTGTGTGTGTGTGTGTGTGTGTGTGTGTGTGTGTGTGTGTGTGTGTGTGTGTATCTGTAGCTGCAAGTGGGCATGCATGCATACATGAGTTAATGTCTCTTTCTCAGCGTCCTCTGTCCTGTTTTGCGTGTGTTCGATTATGAATGTAGCTTTAGTGTTTCATGATTTTCATACTCACTATATACCATATAGCATTTGTGTGTGTCCATGCACATGTTTACATGTGCACAACCTTTAAACCCTGCTGTCATCACAGAGCATATGTCTCCTCAGACTGGGGCTGCTAGCCTAGCGGCGGTGGAAGAAGAGGAGGTCAGGGCGTCTGGGTCTGGACGACAGGGAGAGGCGCTGAAATGCTGTGGGGAGGGGGGGGGGGGGGGGGGGGGGCTGTAGTTGGGGTATCAGGGGCATCTGTCTTGTTTTTGGCATGTGGAATGGGTCAGTAACTGTGTAGACAGGCAAGCAGAGTGGCTGGCGTAGCCCAGCCAAAGCAGATGGTAGAAGGGGTCACTGCGGGGTCATTCCTGTGTTATCCATGCCACATGTACGTGACATTTTGACAGCAAGCACAAATCTATACGTGTTCATCTCGCACAGGCACTAGACAGGACAAGTAAGTAGATCTTCTTTCATTTTTGGCATTTGCCTGGATCTTTGGTGCTGAGCACTAACCTGTTTTCCACAGAGCTCAGATGTCAAATACTAAGCTCATTAGTGTAATTTGTCTTTAAGATTCTGTAGTATTCTTTAAGTAAAGTGGGGGGTGTGCGATGATAAGTATTATTGTAAAATATTGCACAAGCATATTGGCAAACTAACAGACCAACTTTATTGCCAAACACTGTATTGATATTGAATTAGGGCTGGGTGATATGGCAAAAATCTTACAGTAAATCTCGGTACAAGTCATTTCATATAATAATGCTATGATATCACGATATAGCATGTTTCCTGTTAATTTTACAGTCTATATGAAATAACCACATGGTAAAGCCTAATTGTGTATACTCTTGTGCGAATTAAATACTTAAAAATTTAAAAATACTGAGCATGTTCTCATTTTATTAAGAACGTTAGTGCAAAATAAACACAACAGTATCAAGTGAAATTATAGCCTAAATAAATCAGTATTTTTTTTAGCTATACACCGACTATGTTTACATGCATGGACAGACATACTGTAATGTAAAAACAAAACTGCTATCTTCAAATGATATTGCCAATTCAATATAGTGTGAAATGTGCTGTGAGCGGGTCTTTGCCTGTTTTAGAATCCCTCACTGCATAATTTTTCTTCCATTGGTGCTTAACATTAAACTTAATTCTTAGGGAGGACTGGACTGAACATAATGTAAGTTCAGTAGGAATAAGCAAATTAGACAGCAACAACCTGGTAGCCCATGCTCATTCACTACCTGATAATTGATGATTAATTATTAAAACATATTTTCATAATTCTTTTAAATTAATTTTGACTTTTTAACATTTTTGTTATTTTATATTTCTTATACTTGTTTTAGGGCTTATGCATCTTTAAAAATGATTATCATTATCAACTTGTTTTATGACTACTATTAGCCTATTTTATTGTTTTAGGATTTTTTTTAAATTGTATTGCCTTTTTTACCTTTTTTGTTTTCTGTTCTAATAGCTGTGCTATTCATTTGTTTTTAGTAAAGCACTTTGAGCTGTATTTTATATTATGGAATTTACTATGCTGTATAAATAAAGTGTAATAGTATTGTTATAAAGTGAAGTAGTTTCAAAGAGGAGAAAAAGCGACCCATGGCAGTATTTCAGTCCGCAGCCTGGTGTTAAGGATCCTGTGAATAGCATCAAAGATTTTTAGCTACTTGGAACTAATCGAGTGCAACAGGAAATGTTGTGCTTTTGCAGTTTTAGTGCTTCTATTCGCATAAATTGTGAGAAGAATATGGAAACACCGGTTGCATGCTGGGATCAAGTAGCAGCCATAAATGTGGCATTGACACAGTGTGACTGGGGCAGTAGGCCCTTCCGTTGTGGCCAATAAGCTTTCCTGTGGGCTTTCCCGTAGGGCATCCTGTTAGCGCCTCCTGCTAAGCTAACACCACTTCTCATTAACCCTGCTGTTAGAGCCACAGGCTAACCTCCAGGGTGGAGGGGGAGCTCATCAACCCTCTAGCCTGGCTTTGAGACTGTCTATCCAAGCTACATGTCCACCCTTTGCCTCACCACCACCTCTTGTTGTAGCTCTGGAGAGACTTTCACCCTTGGTGACAGGACTGGTCACAGCAGAGATCAGTCATCAGATGCTCTGTGCGTCAAGAGGATTTTGTTTTCTTTTTTCAGTTTGTTTTTAACTTAGACAGGCTTGTATGGTTGTACATTTGAATTAATTCTTTCCTCCCTCCCCCATCCTAATCAGGATTAAAATGTCAGCAGCCTCTCATTTATTCTTCTTGTTTTATGTTGTCTTTTTCTGTGGGTAATCTGTTGCCCCAAGGTAATAATCTGCTCTACAGTCACAGATAAAAAAAAAAATCACACAGGAGGGAGAGAAACAAGGCCGAAACTAAATATGAAAACAGCTGGACAGGCAGCCACATGATGACCTTGGAGAGTGGGTCTGTATAAAGCATTACAAAAGCCCTGGGAGACACTCAGCAAATACATAAAAGACACTGTCTACTCATCTTCTTTCCTCTTCCTCCTTCCTTCCTCTCCATCCCTTTCTCCAGACTACTCTCTTTTTATAGTCCTCCCAAGGTTATTTTCTTCCTTGTCTACACGTCTGCTGTCTGTTTCTTCATTCACTCTTTTGTTCAGTTTTTTTTTTTGCTTTTCCTTTTCAAGTGACCTAACCTAGTTTTTTACTAAAACCCACAGTGTTGATGCCAACGGCTGAAAGTGCCATCAAATGTTGCTGAACAGGTGATCACTCGGAGGAATATCCTTCATACTGTTAAAATGTTTGTTGACATTTACTGTTGGATATATATATACCGTATATATACAGTATATATATATATATATACGTGAACTAATAGGTAGAGGCCAGGCCCAGATGGAGGGCTCGCCGGTGAGCGCCTGGTGGCCGGGTTTGCCACGGAGCCTGGACGGGCACAGCCCGAAAAAGTGACAAGGCACCTCCCTCCTCTCCATCCTGTGGGCCCACCACTCGCAGGAGGAACCACTTGGGTCGGGTGCGCTGCTGCACGGGTGGCAGTGAAGGTGAGAGGTCTCGACGGACCAGACACGGGCAGCAGAGGCTGGCTCTGGGGACGTGGAATGTCACCTCTCTGTTGGGGAAGGAGCCAGAGCTTGTTTGGGAGGTGGAGCGCTACCAGTTAGATCTGGTGGGGCTTACCTCCACAAACAGTCTCAGTTCTGGAACCGTACTCCTGGATAGGGGTTGGACCCTATTCTGCTCTGGAGTTGCCCAGGGTGTGAGACGCCGGGCGGGTGTGGGGATACTCACAAACCCCCAGCTGAGCGCCGCGGTGTTGGAGTTCACCCCGGTGGACGAGAGGGTCGCCTCCTTACGCCTGCAGGTGGTAGGGGGGGAAACTCTGACTGTTGTTTGTGCATATGCACCGAACAGCAGTTTATAGTATTCAGCCTTCTTGGAGACCCGGAATGGAGTCCTGCATGGGGCTCCAGTAGGGTAGTTCTGCTAGGAGACTTCAACGCCCACGTGGGCAATGATGGAGACACCTGGAGAGGTGTGATTGGGAGGAATGGCCTCTCTAAATCCGAGTGGTCGTCAGTTATAAGACTTCTGTGCGAGTCATGTATTGTCTATAACTAACACCATGTTCGAACATAAGGATGCTCATAAGTGTACGTGGTACCAGAGCACCCTAGGCCAAAGGTCGATGACTGATTTTGTGATCGTATCATCTGATCTGAGGCTGTATGTTTTGGACACTCGAGTAAAGAGAGGGGCAGAGCTGATCACCATCTGGTGATGAGATGGGTCAGAGGATGGGGGAAGATTCTGAACAGACCAGGTAAACCCAAACGAGTAGTGCGGGTGAACTGGGAACGTCTGGAGGAGGCCCCTGTCCAAGAGATCTTCAACTCACACCTCCGGCAAAGCTTTTCTGGAATCCCTGTGGAGGTTGGGGGCATTGAACCCTGAGTGGGCAATGTTCAAAGCTTCCATTGCTGAAGCTGCAGCGGTGAGCTGTGGCCTCAAGGTCTTAGGTGCCTTAAGGGGCGGTTACACTTGAACATCGTAGTGGACACTGGTGGTCAGGGAAGCTGTCCGACTGAAGAAGGAGGCCCTCCGGGATATGTTATCCCAGACGACTCCTGAGGCAGTTGTAAGGTACCGACAGGCCAGAAGGGCTGCAGCCTCTGCTTTGTCAGAGGCGAAGCAGCGGGTGTGGGAGGAGTTGGGAGAAGTCATAGAGAAGGACTTTCGGGCGGGACCAAGGTGCTTCTGGAAAACCATTCGACATCTCAGGAGGGGGAAACAGGGAACTGTCCAAGCTGTTTACAGTAAGGACGGGACGCTGGTGACCTCAGCCGATGAGGTAATCGGGCGGTGGAAGGAGCACTTTGAGGAACTCCTTAATCCGACTAACACACCCTCTTTTGTAGAGGCAGAGCTGGAGGCTGATGGGGAATCATTGTCACTATCTCTGGCGGAAGCCACTGAGGTAGTCAAACAACTCCACAGTGGTAAAGCCCAAGGATTTCGGATTGATGATATTCGTCCAGAAATGCTGAAAGCTTTCGGTTTGGTTGACACGTCTCTTCAACATTGCGTGGAAGTCTGGGACAGTGCCAAGGGAGTGGCAGACTGTGGTTGTGGTTCCCCTATTTAAAAAGGGAGACCAGAGGGTGTGTGCCAATTACAGGGGTATCACACTACTCAGCCTCCCTGGTAAAGTCTACTCCAAGGTGCTGGAAACGAGGGTTCGTCCTATAGTCGAAGCTCGGATTGAAGAGGAACAATGTGTATTCCGTCCTGGACGTGGGACAACGGACCAGCTTTTCACTTTCGCAAGGATCCCGGAGGGGGCCTGTGAGTATGCCCATCCAGTCTACATGCGTTTTGTGGATCTGGAGAAGGCATATGACCGGGTCCCTCGGGGGATACTGTGGGAGGTGCTGCGGGAGTACGGGGTGAGGGGGTCACTTCTATGGGCCATCCAATCTCTGTACACCCAAAGCAAGAGCTGTGTCCGGATCCTCGGCATTAAGTCGGATTCGTTCCTGGTGGGGGTTGGCCTCTGCCAGGGGTGCGCTTTTTCACCAATCCTGTTCTAGATTTTCATGGACAGGATATCGAGGCGTAGTCGTGATGGGGCTGGGTTGCAGTTCGGTGAGCTGAGGATCTCAGCAGAGTGTGAAACGGCTGGGGTGAGGATCAGCACCTCTAAATCTGAGGCCTTGGCTCACAGCAGGAAACCGGTGGATTGCTTACTCCAGGTAGGGAATCAGTCCTTAGCCCAAGTGAAGGAGTTCAAGTACCTTGGGATCATGTTCACGAGTGAGGGGACGATGGAGCGTGAGTTTGGCCGGAGAATCGGAGCAGCAGGGGCGGTGTTGCAGTCGCTCCACCGCACCTTTGTGACAAAAAGAGAGCTGAGCCGGAAGGCAAAGCTCTCGATCTACCGGTCAATCTTCGTTCCTACCCTCACCTATGGTCATGAAAGCTGGGTCATGACCGAAAGAACGAGGTTGCGGGTACAAGCGGCCAAAATGGGTTTTCTCAGGAGGGTTGCTGGAGTCTTCCTTAGAGATAGGGTGAGAAGTTCAGACATCTGTGAGGAACTCGGAATAGAGCCGCTGCTCCTTTGCGTTGAAAGGAGCCGGTTGAGGTGGTTTGGGCATCTAGTAAGGTTGTCCCCTGGGCGCCTCCCTAGGGAGGTGTTCCAGGCACGTCCAGCTGGGAGGAGGACTCGGGGAAGACCCAGGACTAGGTGGAGAGATTATATCTCCACACTGGCCGGGGAACACCTCGGGATCCCCCAGTTAGAGCTGGTTAATGTGACCCGGGAAAGGGAAGTTTGGGGTCCCCTGCTAAAACTGCTGCCCCCGCGACCCGACCCCAGATAAGCGGTTGAAGATAAGATGAGATGAGATATACCTGAACTAATACTTAAATAATTTTACTTAAAACCAGAAAAATGTTTTACTATTTTTTTTGTTACAATCAGCTATCTCTACACAGAAAAGTTATTAGTTTTAAATAATTAAAGCATTCTAGGTCTATGGTTGGGTACTGCTGATACTTAGGCCATTGGCAACCCTAGGTTTGATCTTTTTTTAAAGCCAATTGACTTCAGGATATTTTAGTTAAATCTAACTAACTAACAATTCTTTCTCTTATCAAAGATGTCATCATCGTTCCTAGGTTTTGAAGGGGACACTCAATTTTTGGAACATGAAAAGTAGCAGAGGATTTTTATTCAAAAGAACTGCAAAAACACAACACATAGACATAGCTATGCATCCAATGAAGTAGAGGGCAGTATACCACTCCATAAGAAATAGTTGCAATCTGCCATAAAACGTAAAGAAGTAGAAACGAGAGCTGGCAGCTCCTGGAGGACAAGTACTGGGGTTAGCAGGAGTTAACACCGCAAAAGCAACTGCAACTGCAAATTAGTAAGAGGGTAAGAAATCAAAAGGTGGGATTCTAGTCCGTCAACTATGACCGAGTGGTAGGCTCATGTTGGGGGGGGGAAAAGAATTTTAGAATTTATCACTGTACAAATAAAAAAGCTGTAATACTTTGAGAATAAAGTAATAACAGAATAGGTTGCCCCAAACCATATGTTTTAGCATTGGGCTCTGTTTGGGACTGACTCCCTTCTACAGGATGCTTCCCACTGAAAATCTTGGGGAAGCGGCAATGAGCTGCACTTTATCGGAGGAGGTGAAGTTAACATTTGTGTTGACAGCTGCTTCTCTAAACTTTGACTCATCCATAGAGAGTCCTAACCGGGGTTCTGTGTCTGTCAAACAGTCTGAAGGGAACACTATCATCTGTTACACTGAAAACACTTTTATTGACCCCTTTATCCAACATGCATGACAGACAGGCTTGCATGCACAATGCCTGATCGATACTCACAGATAAATAGTAACCCCCTCCCCTAGTATTTAAAATAGAACTAAGAATGTTCAAAAGAATGGGTCTTGGAAAGTCAGCCTACAGGAACACTGTGTCACAGCTGGCAGCATGGAGTGCAGAGCCTACCTACAGCTCAATGTCAACAAGATGGTGGAGATGGTGACAGACTTTCAGACACACCCTCCTCCACATCCCCCACTACTGATCAATCAAGGTTGCAGAGTCAGTTAAGTTTCTGGGTATCATAATCACAGACCACTTAAGATGGTCAGTTCTACAGGTCCACCATTGGGAAGTGTCCTTACCTGCCCCATCACTGGTACCCCACATCCTCTGCCCAACAAATACAGAATGGAATGCATCAGGCAAATAGCCAGGTGACTCACAGACCAGGAGCAGTTGCCTATGAGTTTTCTGCATGATGCCAGGCCTCTTACACTGACCCATTAGAAGAAGAAGAATTCCTTTATTTGTGGGGAAATTCAATTTTCACTCTATTATTATTTTTCACACACACAAACAAAGTCCCGAAATACACAAACATGCACAGATAGGATCTATATACATGCAATTAATGGAGAGATGTTAGAGCGAGGGGGCTGCCAGTGTCCGGCGCCCCGAGCAGTTGGGGATTCGGTGCCTTGCTCAACAGCACCTCGGCAGTGCCCAGGAGATGAACTGGCACCTCTCCAGCCACCAGTCCACGCTCCATTCATGGTCCACACAGGGACTCGAACAAGCGACCCTCTGGTTCCCAGCCAAGTCACCAATGGACTGAGCTACTACTGCCTTTGGGAAGCTCCCATCTGGATGCAGGTTTAAGCTCATTCAGCACCAGGACCACAAGACGGCAGTTTTTTCCTCAGGCCATCACTCTCCTCAAAAAACCTGTCCCAGTTCCGTCCTTCATTCCCCAC
>NC_139830.1:33646576-33724076 GCF_963691815.1 Echiichthys vipera
CAGTGGAACAACCTTCCAGTCATCTTTTTGATTGGATAAAACGTTGCTTGTGAGCATAATCCAGGCAGAAAATCAGTAATATGTAAACACAAACAAACAAATACACTTGTTCACTGGAATGTGCAAACGTCACCACCTACTCAGACATATGCACACACTTTTAGGAAAGTAACTGAATACACACATATAGGCCGCACGGCCAACCTACCAGGGAATATGATGACTCAGCGATGACCCCCACCACATCTCTCTCCTCTTTCACACTGTTCTGGTCTTTTTCTCAGCCCTCCTCCCTGTCCGTTCACATAACCCTCCTGGACTCCAGAGGGGAAAGAAAAGGGGAATGAGAAAGGAGGGGAGGGGTGAACAATCACAAGGAGGGGGTATGATAGGGCAAACTGTGTGTATGTGTGAGTTTGCAGAAATAGCCCAGGGTAAACATAAGCTAGCATGGGAACTTAATTCCTAGCACTGTGGCTCACATTATTAAAGAGTAAGAGTTAATAAATTAAACTTAACTCAAGGTCCATTTGCAAAAAAAATTTCTGGAGCTTTTAGCTTTAGCCTGTTTGATCAAAGTCCATATGCTATAAAGACTGAGATGCAGGTGAAAGATCCAGAAAAGGAGAATAAGTGGATCTTAGTAATCAAACCACTATTTCCAAGGTCAAAATGAAAGTCAAACTTTCACACTCTATACTGAACATTTCATGTACAGTACATTAACACAGCGTCTGACAGCCATATCGGAGCTCTTGGAAAGCAGCAGCTGATAATGTTTCGAAATTGTCTTGGGAAAATTCAGCAGAATAATTTCTGTGCTATATTTGGATTGGGATGTTGCTGCACTGATCATGTCAGTTTAGATGATGAGCAGTTTCTGTTATACCGTCCACCCCTAGCAGAGACATAGTGGTTATTCATTCATTCATCATTCATTTTCAACCGCTTGTCCCTGTCGGGGTCGCGGGGGGCTGGAGCCGATCCCAGCTGACATCGGGCGTGAGGCAGGGAACACCCTGGACAGGACGCCAGTCTATCGCAGGGCACATAGAGACAAACAGACAACCATTCACACCTACGGGCAATTTTTAGAGTCATCAATTAACCTAACACGTGCATGTCTTTGGGATTGTGGGAGGAATCTGGAGAACCTGGAGAAAACCCACGCAGACACGGGGAGAATATGCAAACTCCACACTGAAAGGCCCCAGCCGGGACGCGAACCTGGGCAAAATGCTGAACCCCAAATTGCTCCCCATGCTGTGTGAATGCACAGTATGAATATGTGTGCGGTTGGGGTGAATCATGCCTGTAGTGTAAGGTTTTGAGTAGTGGATAAGACTAGAAAAGCGCAGAATAAATGTAATCTATTTATCATTTAAAGATTTGATTAATGGTCATGTAGTAATTTCAACCTGCTTTTAGATATTTAAGACGTAGAAGCTAAGATATGCAGCAGTCTTAATGAACTGACACAACTGCATAGTTTGGTGAACATTTTCTACAGTATCTGTTCAGCATCAGCCATCACTATCCACACCTTCCATATTTACGGTTTATGTATTGTTATAAGAAGAGTTAAGAGATACTCTGTAAGATGGTAGCACATTCCCATTTCAGAGCAGCAACACAGGGCACTCGACGGGGAGTGTGTGTGTGTGTGTGTGTGTGTGTGTGTGTGTGTGTGTGTGTGTGTGTGTGTGTGTGTGTGTGTGTGTGTGTGTGTGTGTGTGTGTGTGTGTGTGTGTGTGTGTGTGTGTGTGTGTGTGTGTACATGCTTATTTATGTGATCTAACATGCGGACTATGTTTCACATGGACCAGCATGCACTGTTGCTAATTTCATAGAGACAGGCCATTATTACACTGATCCTAGATGCAGTGACTACTGTACATCAGACGACAGAGAGGGTGACAGACAGAGACAAAGGACATGGATAGAGTACCACAGCCCTGGGAAAGGACAGATAAGTTAAGCAAGTGGCCGAACTTTGGGTCATTTGGCAAGGAGAGAGAGAAAGAGCTAGCTGGGCATAGCCTTGGGAAAAAAAGTGGGAATCCCCCGGAGTGAGGCAGCATTGACCCAACAGGGAGAGACTTATGGAGCCTGAGCTGGAGAGTAACGAGCGCTGCTGGGAACCGAGTCCCTAATGTCCTGCCAGGATGCTGCCTTCTCCCCTGACCCCCTCTGGACACACACACACACACACACACACACACACTCACAAACACACTCACACACACACACACACACACACACACACACACACACACACACACACACACACACACACACACACACACACACACACACACACACACACACACACTCACACACACACACACACACACACACACTGTAGCCCTCATCCTGCTTCAGGTCAGGGGCTTCTGGGCAGCTTCCCACCGATTAGGTTCCCTTGCTTCCCTCCCTCCATTTGGGGTTGGCTAATAGAAGGGAGTGATAGGGATGGATGGATATTAAATTGAGTCTGTGGTTGAATTCAGACTGTCACTCTGCATCACACATCTCACCAACCCTCTTCCATCCATCTGATCTTGATCTTTTTGAGAATGCTATGGTACTAAACATGAGGCCATAATCACACTGGCTGGTGTGTTTCATTCACGACAGTGTTGGATATTTTAGCTCACCAAAATTGGACATCATTTGTTTGTGTCTGTATAGTTTGGTTCCATGCATATTGTGAATGTTCTGTTAATGGATGGATGACAAATGAAAGAACAAACCAATGTCAAGTGTCTTTCTAATGTGTTAGTAACTTGTCATCCATCTGGTCATGTTTTTACACATTGTGGTTCAAACTGAAAAATACACACCACCTAAGATAGGTGTGTCTGTGTTGATTTACAATGGTTTTGTCAGTAGCTAATAGTGTAAATTCACTTTCTGTATTCAACCCTCACACAAGCAGTTTTGATGGAGCAAGATGAAAGAAGCACTTTTGAGACTACGGGCCTGATCACACTATCCTTTTGGCCGCGGCCAAAACCGGTTTTTCAGCTAAAGTCTAGTACCTTTAAGTAGTGTGAGCGCACCCGCTCCGCGCTCAACTGGGGCCAGCTGGGCCGCCACGGCCCGCTTGAAATAGGTGGGCTTTAGCGGAGCCGTTTGTACATGTACGAGCACGAGCGTGCGCACGTGTACGCGCACGAGCACGAGCCCTACGGCAGTAGCGTTATGTCCGCCTGTTCGGACATGTAAATAGAAGGACGGACCATGCGCGGACATTTAACAACAACAACAATGGTGGTGAAAGGTTCACGTTGTGTTTACTGCAGATTTGGTCGGATGAAAATATTCAAAAACAAAAAAAAAATCACGCTCTAAGGGTCTGCTCACACTGTCCTCCCGGACCACGACCCGGACTTTAGGGTACTTGTCCCCCCTCCCTCTCCCCCCCGCGCCCCAGCCCCGTTTGTACTCACACTGCCAGGGCCTCGGCCAATGCTTCTTGCTGTCCATACGCCATCACGCCGTAACACGTCACACACATTGATCGAGTGTGTGGCTTTGTTTACAAATCTTTCCATAGACCTTGGAGTTTTTGTGCGTCTTGTCGACTGTTTTTGAATATTTGCATCCGACCAAATCTGCAGTAAACACTCCACCTCCGCACCACACCAACGTGAACCTTTCACCGCCATTGTTGTTGTTGTTAAATGTCCACGCATGGTCCGTCCTTCTATTTACATGTCCGAACAGGCGGACATAACGCTACTGCCGTAGGGCTCGTGCTCGTACACGTGCGCACGCTCGTGCTCGTACATGTGCAAACGGCTCCGCTAAAGCCCACCTCTTTCAAGCGGGCCGTGGACGGTCCGCTGGCCGCAGTTGAGCGCGGAGCGGGTGCACTCACATGGCTTAAAGGTACTAGGCTTTAGCTGAAAAACCGGTTTTGGCCGCGGCCAAAAGGATAATGTGATCACGCCCTACACTGTTACCTGATACAGTACAAGGATCAATGTGTTTGGGGTGCAGAAAGTGTAAGAGCAAACTTGCACCTCCCTCTTGACCTCCACTTTTTTGCCCTTGAGCAAGGTCCAAGCTGCTTAGGGGCCAACAGACTGTGATTGTACTGGGCAGTGTGAAGTATGTAAGTAAGTATGGAGAGAGCTTTTGATTGAACAGAGATTATTGTTCTTAGCAAAACTTCCCTGGATAAACAGACAAAGGTTAGGAAGGTTTAAAGTAAAAAGCTTATAATATACTGTACGTCTTCATATGCTTTTTTCCCCTATTGATTCTGTAGAGTTCTACTGAACATGTGGTGTTGAAACTGAATATTTCTACCCCCTGTATTTTTGTATTTCTTTAATGTACCCTAATATTTGATGCTACACTTTCTCCACTGGGATCACAACAGTTTAAGGCAGTTCAATCTCATCTAGTGTATTTGCAGTTGTGAATGATACAGCCTGTAATATCTGTGTGTTTACTGTCCTTGAGCCTGAACTGTGGATGAACCTGGTCAAATCTGCTTTTATGATGTGGCCCATTTTCATTAAAACTGCTTCCCCACCCCCACTTGTAATTAAAAGGCAGTGGGAGACTGGTGGTACCACCTCATATACAAGACTAGACAGTACCTGGCCTGGGGGTTACCACAATGTTTACACACCCACACACTTACCACACGGGCAGGGGTTCAAACAGTACGACTTGTAGAAGGGTAATATGAATATTTTTGGATTGAATCTGTCCATGGGTAATACTTGCAGGTAATATTCAATAGAGTTTTGGACATGTTTGTGCCAAATGATTTCCTCTTTGAGACATCGGAACAATGTCACAGTTAGTTGATGTCAGCTTGTTTGTATTTGAAAGTAGGACTTTATGAACAGGGTATCTGACTGGTGTACATCAGATTTTGCATTTCTGGCCACATGATGTCAATTGGCCCTGACTTGTTGTTATTCCTTTCAACTGCTGTCCAAGTCTAAATGATGCAACAACACATTGAGATATATATCAACAATAGAGTATATGAGAAAACCTGAAAAGGCCAACTACTATGTCTTTCATGTACATTATATTGTACAACATTTTGGGTCAAAATTGGGACTACTGCACAAGCTTGACCAATTGGGACATACTATGAAGTACCTAGAAAGTTGTACCCATATACATTTAAGCAGTTTCAATAATGATTAAATTCAGGATATTAAAAATGATCCCTTCTGCACTGCTAGAAGGGTTGAGAATTTGTCTTTCTTCTGGTGATAGCAATGTGCTTTCTACGCTGTGACGATATAGTGTGGCTGAAGCTTTGTTTTACAATTTTACTAACTAATATTAGCTAGCTTGCTAATTCCCCCATGTTTCATAATAAGTTACACAACACAAAGAGAAAACACTGCACCTATGTCATTCAGATGAAATAGGTGAGTAAATATTATGAAATGTAACGTGAATAAAACTTGAATGCATTAACTCATCAATAAACATTATTTCTGCAGACAGGATTTCTTAATCACACTAATGGAGTTTTATGTTGAGATGTGAATTTATTTGATTCACCAAAAAGCCTTAAAATTACAAGAACAGGAGCTGCCTAATGCAGGCCAAGGACCCCTGTCTTGCTGATAGAGAGACAGAGCAGGGACTCCCTACTACATATATTGTTTAAAATTGAGTTGCATATTGATAAGGGCCTAAAATATTATGTTGGGTGACCTTAAGCCTATACGCATACATTTTTATGGTGCATACAGTACTAAGCTATTAAAATAATTATTGACATTATTATACTGTATTTATACATGATGTTTTAAAGTTAAACATACATGTGGAAGGACAGTGAATTCTTAAGCTTAACTGTATCTGTGGATGGCTACATTACCTATACCCTAGTAAGCCCTATTAATGTTGTGTAAATTAAATTGGTTGTGGCCTAAAGTGCTTCTTTAGTAACATACGTCCACCCTGAATATATGCTATCACAGGACGAGAACTCTACATGCCTATTTAGCCAGATTTTTAAAAATTGATTAAAAAACAGCATCTTTCTTGACAGCGTAATCACCAAGAAACCTTTAATATCTTATATTTAAAATGTTTTGTCTACATTCCATTTGGAACACCCCAAATGCAAAACCATGATGTAATGCTCCACTTATTTCAGTGGTCATGTGTATGCTTGTAAAAGTAGTTGGCTGGTTAAACCAGTGCCAGAACTTTACGTGAAAGGGAAAAGTACTAATTTCACTGACAAACTGCACATTCACAATCTTTACCCACACTTTATGATCATGTGAGATTGTAATCTCGGTAAAACACCAGCTCTAAATGTCAGGCTTGGATGTCAGCAGTCTAAGGGCCTACTCACACTGTCCTTCTGGCCGGGGCCAAAACCGGTTTTTCAGCTAAAGCCTAGTACCTTTAAGCAGTGTGAGTGCACCCGCTCCGCGCACAACTGCGGCCAGCGGGCTGTCCACGGCCCGCTTGAAAGAGGTGGGCTTTAGCGGAGCCGTTTGCACATGTACGAGCACCAGCGTGCGCACGTGTGCGAGCACGAGCACGAGCCCTACGGCAGTAGCGTTATGTGCGCCTGTTCGGACATGTAAATAGAAGGACGGACCATGCGCGGACATTTAACAACAACAACAATTGCGGTGAAAGGTTCATGTTGGTGTGATGCGGAGGTGGAGTGTCTACTGCAGATTTGGTCGGATGAAAAAATTCAAAAACAGTCGACAAGACGCACAAAAACTCTGAGGTCTGTGGAAAGATTTGTAAACAAAGCCACACACACGCGATCAATGCGTGTGACGTGTTACGGCGTGATGGCGTATGGACAGCAAGAAGAATGGGCCGGCCCTGGCAGTGTGAGAACAAAAACGGGGCTGGGGCGCGGGGGGGAGAGGGAGGGGGGGCAAGTACCCTAAAGCCCGGGTCGCGGTCTGGAAGGACAGTGTGAGTACGCTCTAAAATGATAGAGTGAGGGCTTTGATTGAAGGATGGATGTTCACAGCCTCCCGGCCGTGGTTGTCATGAGCCATTGTGTTAGACAAATAAAGGAACTATATTCAGTTAGTAAAGCAGGGGCATATGCCACAGGTGGAAGAGATGGGAAGAAACTGCAATCCTCTACTGTATCCAGAATTAACTCTTGGACTTTATTGATGTTCAAATTAAGATCATATCTATAGTCTTGAATAATCTGAGGTTGGGTTTTCCTTTGCTGTAATCAGGAAAGACCCGCATGTGTCTGAAATGGGTTATATGACAAATACCGAATGCATAATATGTAAACAAACCATAAATGATTGTGTACTTGATCACAAATCTAGCATAAGCACACAAGCATATAATCTGATCATACTCAGTGCCTGTGTCGCACTGGATTAACTGGATTTCAACGGGACATTGTTTTCAAAAACTGATAAGGAACTAGTTCGCTGAGCTTCATCGCAACATCTGACCACTGTAAGAGGATGTTAAATTGACCCTGGGTCAGATTATGGCTCCGCTTCAAAACATTAGCCACAACAACAACAGTCTGTATTAGCTAGAACAAAGTGAGTGAGGGCGTTATGATGAACAACTCTATCTGGATGTGTGTTGATGTTACATCAAAGCAAAGAAGTGGTTGAAAGAAACAGTGCTTTTCTGGGTCTCCTCTGTTTGGGTGTTGGATTGCTGCCGCCAGGCCCCAAAAAGACCCATTATGTGCTCACACCGTGGCCTTGTGTAAAGGGTCTTTCCTTCAGCATGTGGGGCTTCCTGTCTCTGGGTGTGTGTGTTTAGGCAGGTCTGAGTAGATAATGGCCCTGGGAGGCAGAGCTGTGGTGGTGTAATGGAGACAGATAACCCCGTCACCAGTAACTCAGTAAACACCTGTCCATACACTGTGATTCATAGTATACACACACACACACACACACACACACACACACACACTTTGGTGTTGTAGTCTGCTAGACGAATGTGTGTGAATATTGTGTCTCTGTTGTGTCTATCTTTTATCCTTTATTGCGTGAATTCAATTTGTTTTCTATTCTGCTGAGGTTTTTGCCTTTGGTTCTGACCACATGGTATAAACAGTTTGAATGATGCTTTTCCACCAATCAAGGCCCTCCAAATACTGGTGACAAACTGCAGTGAGTTACACAAACCCAATGGATGTATGCAAAAGTACAATCCTACAAAACGAGTGTATTGGTAAGAAACAACTGACAGGTGTTGTTTAGGGATGTCTGCTGGGCTCTTTCATTTTATACGTGTAGTGTTTTGGGTTGGGTACTACATTTAATATATATATATTTCAGTTCCAGTATTCTTCTGTCACCTGTAGAGGTAGTGACACACAAAGCCTTTGAATAACTAGTGGCCATCTGTTGCACCACCTTAGATACTCTGTGTCTTGCCCAAAAAGTGGCGCTTGAACACACCGCAAAGACTTCAGTCAACAGCCATCTTGCACGTACGTTTGCGTCTGCATTAGAGGAAATAACTCTCCGTACCGATAGGTGGTGGAAGTCTGTATTCATCAATCAAAAAGGGAAACTTATAGACTGACAGGATGGATTCAAGACGCTAGTTAGCACATTAACAACACAATCTGATGATGAAAGCGCAAATTATATTTACCGTGTGTAAGCAAACAATAACACAAACAACTGCAAACGGTTTCTGATAAAACAGTTTGATGGTTAAAAACTAATCTTTCCTGTTATACCAAGTTTGTTTTAAATCTCACAGTCTCTTGACTTTAGCTGTATATTTACTTTCCTCACTTTTGTTTCTCTTCTTGTGCACTGATCTGAACCGTCAATCAAAACCGTTTCTCTCAACGATGGGCATCTAAGGGCCTGATCACACTGTCCTCCCGGACCACGACCCGGACTTTAGGGTACTTGTCCCCCCTCCCTCTCCCCCCCGCGCCCCAGCCCCGTTTGTGCTCACACTGCCTGGGCCACGGCCAATGCTTCTTGCTGTCCATACGCCATCACGCCGTAACACGTCACACGCATTGATCGCGTGTGCGTGGCTTTGTTTACAAATCTTTCCATAGACCTCTGAGTTTTTGTGCGTCTTGTCGACTGTTTTTGAATATTTTCATCCGACCAAATCTGCAGTAAACACAACGTGAACCTTTCACCACCATTGTTGTTGTTGTTAAATATCCGCGCATGGTCCGTCCTTCTATTTACATGTCCGAACAGGCGGACATAACGCTACTGGCGTAGGGCTCGTGCTCGTGCTCGTACACGTGCGCACGCTCGTGCTCGTACATGTGCAAACGGCTCCGCTAAAGCCCACCTATTTCAAGCGGGCCGTGGACGGCCAGCTGGCCCCAGTTGAGCGCGGAGCGGGTGCGCTCACACTACTTAAAGGTACTAGACTTTAGCTGAAAAACCGGTTTTGGCCGCGGCCAAAAGGATAGTGTGATCACGCTATAAGGGCGTGATCACACTGTCCTCCCGGACCGAGACCCGGACTTTAGGGTACTTGTCCCCCCTCCCTCTCCCCCCCGTGCCCCAGCCCCGTTTGTACTCACACTACCTGGGCCTCGGCCAATGCTTCTTGCTGCCCACACGCCATCAAGCCGTAACACGTCACACGCATTGATCGCGTGTGTGGCTTTGTTTACAAATCTTTCCATAGACCTCGGAGTTTTTGTGCGTCTTGTCGACTGTTTTTGAATATTTTCATCCGACCAAATCTGCAGTAAACACTCCACCTCCGCACCACACCAACGTGAACCTTTCACCGCCATTGTTGTTGTTGTTAAATGTCCGCGCATGGTCCGTCCTTCTATTTACATGTCAGAACAGGCGGACATAACGCTACTGCCGTAGGGCTCGTGCGCGTGCGCGTGCACGTGCGCACGCTCGTGCTCGTACATGTGCAAACGGCTCCGCTAAAGCCCACCTCTTTCAAGCGGGCCGTGGACGGTCCGCTGGCCCCAGTTGAGCGCGGAGCGGGTGCGCTCACACTACTTAAAGGTACTGGACTTTAGCTGAAAAACCGGTTTTGGCCGCGGCCAAAAGGACAGTGTGAGCACGCTGTAAGACTCCACAGCTGATTCAACAAAAAAACAGCCAGTGAGGGTCATTTAGAGCCAATATTGTGGGATACACCGCAAAAAGTAGGACAGTCACAAGTTGGTCAGACTTCAACTAAGGGTCAACCGTCAGCTTGATGTGTCCTTGCCTGAACATGTGTCCCTGCAGAGATCTGCAGAGGCATTTACATATATTTTCGCATAAGTATAATTCCTGCATCAGCAGAGACATGCTATATGTGCAGTGCAAAGCAGTATGTTCCCAGTATCCAGAGAAATTTGATTAATCTTGCACAATTCACCACATCACAATTTACATCCAATGCCAACATTCAGAGCCAATGCAGGAACCTTTGTGCCCTTTATGTAGCAGGGCAGAAAGTAAGGGTGTGGAGGTTGAGGTGGTGGATGAGCACATCGCACACCAGACTCTCATGCAGCAACCAGAGTTTGCAACAAACTGCACCGAACTTTTGAATTTTTACAAACCGAAAACAGGATCTTGCCCTTACCATAACCAAGTGTTTTAGTTGCCTTACTAAAACCATACTTGAACCTTAGTTTATACATCAAAACTGCAATCTTTCTCAAACTAGAAATTGAGGATTTAAAAAATTAGGGATTTTCAGAATCATCCTTTATGTTCGTACTTTTTGTTTTCATTGTTTTGTTGGTTTTCCAAAGGGTTTAATGAAATATTGTCTCATTAGAATAGTTTGAGTCTTGTGTAGATCTATTATACTCTACTCTGACGGCATGCAGACACTTAAATGCCTTTTGTTTCTGGATCTGGTGTTCATTTGGTTAAGCAACAGGCCCATGTGGTTTGATTGCGTGCACTACTGTGCAACTGAGACGATCCTGCCTGGATATGTTCATGTGTCTATGTGCATGGCTGTTTCAGTGTTAAGTGTATGTGTGTGCATGTGCGTGTATGTGTGTGTGTGGACGCCAGTCTGTCTCCAGCGGAGGAGGCCCAGTGTGTCAGTGTGGAGGTGGAAGGGGAGAGCAGGGCTAGCCTCTATAAATCAGGCCAGATTACAGAGGCAGAGAGGCCTGCAACTCCCTTCCACTATCCAACCTCCTCTGCTTTATGTCAGCCGACACACACACTATTAATACTGTATGGTTTGGGAGACACTGTCCTAGGCCTTCAGTGAAGAATACATTAGGCATTTTCCTACTGCCGTTGACAACACTTGTAACTTTCTGAGCACAGTCCTGCTTAGTAGTAGCCTATTGCATTGTATTTTACTTACATATCAGTCTTGTAACGTGCGGCGTAGAAAATTTGGAGAAGTTGACCAGCTTTGGTTTTGAGGCGGGTCGAAGTGTGACGCAACGAGGAGCAACTGTTCAGTGTAAACCACATGGCGGCTTCCGCAGATGAGATGAGTGAAGCCATGAAGCAAGCTGCTCACTAACTCTTTTTTCTCTGTGATCCTTCTGTTGCAATATGGACCGGGCACCTGAAATTGGGCCTTTTATCAGTAAATTCACGTTATACAAACGGAAAGTATCCTTTACCCACATATTGTTTACTTTCAGAGCTTTGCATCAACTCTGTTAGCATGTCATACGCTTCGTTGATCTGATTGGTCGAGTTGTTGGTGAAAGACAGATGGTGTATCCAAACAGCAACCAGTATTTTCACCTCTTCTCAAAAGATCTCCAAACGAGAGTTCCCAGATGGATATGCAGAGCAGTGAGAATCATGCGACTCAATCCATCTGGGGAAGTCATGTTAGCTTGGTAGCATGTTCCCATATAAATAAAAAAAAAAAGAGATACCAGGTCTTTTACTGTCAATAGCACACAGAGCAGGCTCAATGCAGCCCCGAGACAAGTTGTGTTGGAGCCACAATCACATACTAATAATAATCACAATCACAAACATCTTCACAACTTAGTTTAAGTGGCTGCAGCTTTTCCCTTACTGCCAGCTGAGATTGAAAGTGACAAATTGCTGACAGTGACTCTGGGAAACATTGGCAATCACTGTTATCACAATCTTAATTAATAATTAAGAAAAATTGGTACATCCGACAAATACATTACAACTCATCATAACACCAAACATAAAGCATACTGGAATACATTGAGCACTACACATTAATATTATGTAACTGTAGCTAACAACTCTGTGGTTTGTCCTCCAATTGTTTTTTACGGCCAATGTGAGCTGTACACAGGCTGCATGTTGTGCGTGCACTAATCATAACTTAACTGACTGGCTAGAAAAGCACGTGGAACAGATTTTGACATTCCATTGAAACATAATAATTTATGACATTAATGGGGCCACTTGGACGAAGAATCTGTTTGAAGAAATTGTTTTGCGGAAATAGCTTGTCTAAATGTTATTAGTTTCGCAGTGATGAAAAAAGTCATAGAATTGCATGTTTTAGTTTTATGTGACAGCAATCGTTATATTCACCAAATTTTGTAGCTATATTATTTCTTCAGATTTTCTGAAAATGTTGCTTTGAATTTATTCTCTGGCTCATATATTCAAGAAAATAAAAGAATAATATTCTTCATGATGGGATTAACTAACTGTATCAGGTTACAAAACAGTGTCAGTCCAATTTCTCATAAAAACATCTAGAAATGTCCCTACTTACGTCTTGGAATTATGGTTGGTTGGCCACAGCCATGTGAGTTTGGTTCATATCCATGTAATGGCACTTCACTTTGATTTTCATTATCATTATTTATAGTACAAAAACTTTGCATGTCTTAAGTCTTTAACAAACCAGTATAGATATATGGTCATCTTACTCTCAACCGCATATCACATAGTAAATGGACCTTGAGTTAGGATTCTTTTTTGTAAAATTACTATTCCCACTCAATCCGATTTTAAATGTTGACATCAAAATTATATTATTTGTTTTTGGTACACACATTACCTCGACACGTGACATGGATGTCATTACTACATTGAATGACTGTAATCAGTGGTTATCAGCCTCATAGATATGGGTGAGAAGGGGCATTCTATAACTCCCAGTAGGTTCAGAAGGCGGTCACAAGTCACTTTTTGCAAGTCCAAGGCAGGTCTCAAGTCTCTGAGGGAAGCAGCAAGTCCTAATCAAGTCTCTTGTGGTTTTAATAAATAATAAAATAGAGGTGCAACTGTATTGTTTTATTACACAAAGTCCCAACTAATGACAGTTTATGATCTAGTGTAAATAAAGAAAGTCTGCTGCTCCCTTTACCTGAACTAATTACAGACACACCTGAAACTCCAGGTCCTGCTCTCTTTGGAGGATTTTAAAGATATTTTAAATAACTTGGAGGCAGACACATCTGGCTGTTAATATTCTGCATTATATATTCATGATTATGCTTGATTTATATTTGCTTTTGTTTACTTGTTATTTGATGTATTTTTATTGTATTATAGTCATGTATTTTATATTGGCTGCTCATTATGTTTGTCAGAAACATTGTCAGTCGTGCTGCTGTCTGTCTCAGGAAACTCTGTTTAATATCAGTGAGCTCTTTCTGTGAATTAAATATAAAATCCTCCAGCCTTTCAAACGCAGTGTAATGGTTAAAGCTAATAACGCAGAAACATTAACGTTATGTGGTCAACAATAAACCTGTAACGGAAACTAGCCTTTAACTGACATTAATAATTAACAAGTATTTCTCCCGGTTTAACAGCGTTAGCCAGTAGATTGTGGCACTTCAGAAATGTGTAATTTAATGAACGCCAGTCTAAAAGTTAATCTCTCACAAAAGCTAACATTAGTAACAAGCTAACGTTGATAGTTTATGCAGCTGAGCTTAACAAAGATGTTTGCATTCTGTGATTCTTTTGTTTCGGCTGTGCCTGAAATTTGAGAACGCTGATGAAACTGCAGCAGAAGACCGGGGTGAAGTTAGTTTGAGGTTAGAACTAACCTCACCCCGGTCTGCTGCAGCAGCAGGTGATGCTTTCTCTGTGTCATCTGTGGAGTGTGGCCGCTCGCGCATCTCTGTGGGAGAGAACGACTTTCTGCTCCTGATGTTAATGCTCCAAAAAGTACATAATTAAAAAGATTGTTTACGAGTCTCAAATCTCAAGTCCGAGTCGGGTCTCAAGTCTTTGGGGGGCGAGTCCAAGTCCCATTTTTGTGCGACTCAAGGGTAACTCGAGTCCGAGTCTCAAACTTGAGTCCCCATCACTGTCAGAAGGTAATTATCATCTATTCACAATGTAATGATTGCTGTTAGCTTGGTCAGGGCCCCTTGGTGCCACTTTTATATGCTCTGGGAGTCCCGTTTTGTCAAACAACACAAACATTTTGGTTAGGTTTAGGCAACAGTTAAAATATGTTATCTAAGGAAGGTTATGTCAGAAAGGGACATGAACTACATGAAATTCCTGAGAGTGTTATGCAGAGTATTCAGTCTTTTTATAGTAATCCCTACCATCGTTGTCCTTGATACTATGTAATCTTACTGCACCACGGTCAACCAATAGAGGGAAAAGTGTATGTGTGATCCAGCTTACCAACAGAATAGATGATAAACGGTCTACTGAGCCAACTAGGATGTACAGTAGGGCCAAAATGATAATCAACTGATAACGTCCATTGAATTGTCTAACAACGTCTGTATCGGCTGACCTCAACAGTAATAGCAGCCTTTTTACATGACCTCTTCTATGTTGTACATAGATACACTGCAATGCTAAGGCTACATGACACACTTTTTACAGGAATATACAGAACCATCATGTTTTAGGTAGAGTGCCAGCGTTCAACAGTTCTATTGCCAAAACTTCAGCAACATATATGTCAAGCTCTTTTAAGAGTTTCAATGCAACCATGAAAGCCTTGATGAAGGCTTTTACAAACAGCTCATGCTAGCTCCGCACACATAGAATAAGCCGTTTATCCATCATAGATATCTCTATTTTGCTATAGGCATTTCTGTTTAAAGCCACTTTGTGGTCATTTGAAGTTTTCCTAAATCAAGGCTTGGCTTAGGGTTAGGTTAGATCTGTGTATAGGGCCGGTGTCCATTCTTCATTGCTGACGCCAAGAGTGATTATTTGTTATGTTTTCAGTAGCCCTATCGTTTGGGCAGCTCAGATCACCCGTCTGTATAATCCCTCTCCAAAACCTTCCAATGTAAAATAACGGTTTCATGTTTTTCTTTCCTATTTTTGGGCAAGGAGAGCCGGCAATATGGTGTTATGGCCATCCAGCACTTTCTCTCTGTTCTCTCTCACCATAGTTTGGAATTTAATTGTGTTTTGACAACTCTTTTCCATGGCTGGCCCAATTATAGCCTCCGGTTGGGCTGGTAATGATAGTTGTTAATGGGGTGAAAAATGGACGTTCATCTCTGACAGAAACCATAAGCAGATCCTTTGAAAGGAGAGGTGGGAGCCAAGGAAAGCACAGGCAGGAATGACCTCGCTTTGCTCCCGTCCTCTGAAGGGCTTTCCATAGCATACAGGGCTCCCAGCATGTCCTCTATGCCCTTTATCCTATTACGCGTATGTGTCAGCCATTTTGTTACTGCTAAAGAAAAGTTGGTAGCAGCATCAGGGCTACTGTATGAGGCCATGGGAATGACTCCAAACGACCCGTCACACACACATTTCTAAATGTTGTCAAATTTCTCACGCTTGTTTTCTGTCCCTTCCGCTTGCCTCTTCTCCCCCCTCTTCTTGCAGGGAAAATATTGATCGGCCTCTTCCCAAAGTTATTTTTAATCAAAGATAAACAAGGACTCCACATTTCCTTGGGAGATGGGGGGTTGCCTGAAGTGTCTTGCTCTTTCTTACAGTTTCCTTTATGCTTGAGGGAGTTGCCAAATGGGAGAGATGTGCAAGAGATGTGAGCACCAGCGCTGCGTTGTATAGGGAGGGATTGGATCGGGCGGGTGTTTAGAAAATAACACAAGTGCCACCAGTGAGTGGGAGACGTGGGAAGTCCGGCTTTAGTCTAAGTTAGTTGTAGCACATCCTATTATTATCCCCCGGACTGTGCGACAACGCTGACCAGAAGGGACCCTAAACATACACACATACAGTTCTCCCCTCTCTCACACAGGCACAGGCCAGGCCATTCCCAAGTCTTATTTCTTCTGGACTTTATGGGAACACTTAAATTTAGCCCTGGCAGGGAGTGCAGGCATAATAATCAAAGCTCTTGTCACTGGGCTCCCAGTGCTAGGTGGTCTGGCTGCTCTGGAGGGAAACTCTCACCCAGTGGAAGACATGTTTCCTTCTTTGCACACTGGCGCATTTGGGACCTATAACTCTTTTTTCCCCTCTTATCTTCTGCCCATGCATTTGCAAGCTAGTATAATTGATTCCTCTGAAACACACACGTGTCTTAATGTGTGCATGTTTTTAAGCTGGTAGTGACCAGAGTCAGATTTATTCCTGAAGTATATAATACAAATATAATATTATTATATATACATTCAACTTTGTTTCAGTATTGGGGAATGTGTCATTTTGCCAGTGGCTATGCATCTTAAAGTTGTACTCCATAAGATTTTAGATATGTTGTTTCTAGAGGCCTCTTTCACAGTAAGATGTAACTGCAGGTGAGTCTGTTCTTTCAGAGCCTCCATCTCGTCACGTTCATATTTACTATGGATGTTGACAATTGTATTTTTTTTGCCCTTTTGTAAACTTTATTGAAACACATTCACTTCTATTTCCAGTCTGTCCCCTATATGTTCCCCTTTTTAATCCATACACACACATGCTCCTATTATACTTCTGCCCTTATAACAAGCCTGACTCAGAAGTTGGAATTTCCGATTACAAGTGAACACAGCATAACCGATGGTGACAATCTGGGCCGACAGACCAACTGCTGTCAGCACCGTCACTAACATGGCGGCTTATTTACAGCTTGAGAAGGAAAGGTCTCCACAGATACACAGCTGTGAATACTCAGCAAAAAAGGCAACAAGTGCTTTCATTAGTGGGTCACATGATCAATCACCATTGTTTTAACTCACTCTGTGATAGATAGGAACTTAAAAGGCAATTAAAATAGATGGAAATCTTATGGAGTATAACTTTAATTGACAGCATGTGTCTGTACTCTTCACAAGGAATACAGGTGGAGCAACTGTCATTTTGAATTACAAAAAATGTGCTTTTTTTGACAAAGGTACCAAATTTTTGCTGTTTCACTCAACAACGTTGTAAAAGAAAACGAAAAGCTGTAATTTATATTTTATGATCACTTTGAGACTTGGAAGTGGATAATGTTGGTGTGTTGGACTGCATTATATAGCGTTCTATAGTCTTTTACATGCTCGTGTATGTAACACCTCTTCTAAGCTTCACACAGATATATTGGTCTGTTAGTAAAATATATTGCAGGACTGTTGTAGTGGATTGTTTTAAGTCACACAAAACAGTATCATTTTTTTTTTAGTTTGGTGCAATACAACATAACAAGAAGACGTAGGACAGCCGGACGGTTTTAAAACATACAGACATTAAGATGAGAACAGTACGATATACAGTATATTGATCCGGGATGTTGAGTTTGTCTTGTGTTTGTGACATGACATGTAAGATGAGGTTTGTTTTTTAATGAGGATGAGTAATAACCAAGAAAAGAGGGTGAGAGACAAGGTAGATGATAATAAGTAATGGTAAAGGATTATAATAATAATAGGATAATAATACTAATTGCTCCAGCTGGCCAGGTGGCACCTTGCATGGTATCCTCCGTGTCTGAATGTTTGTGTGAATGCTGGAATGTTGTGAAGTGGTCGCTAAGACAAGAAAAGCACTATATAAATGCAGCCCATTTATTTTTTTAGTTCAATGATTGAATTGTGTGTGTTGCAATTCATGATTTATCAAAAATATCCAAGCAGAGTGACAGCTGACTGCAAAGACTAACTGACAACACAAGTGAGAGCAACTTGCACGCTTTACGTACGTTTCTCCACAGTTCATACAATGCAGTGTTCATTTTATTCACAGCGTGAAAGCCCCCATGAGGTCAAAGGTGATGAGGTGCTCAAGAGGTCTTTGACACTTGACACACACACAGTGGCTCTGCTGGCTTCCCACAGAGTTAAACTGTCACCACCTGGAGTGGAAGACTAATTAGCCTCTGATTTGTGTAATACACTCTTCTTGTGTTGGTGTGAGTGTGTCTACATGTGCCCTGAATGATGATGGTTTGTTTGGATGACTGTCCTCTAACCTGTGTGTTCTCTCTTTGTCTTTTCCATGTTGTTGGTGCCGTCCAATGGATCCTAACAGGTCAGTTCTTTAATTTATTTCTCCCTGTGCTCGACACCCCAGCTTTGTACTGTCTTACCGTATACCATATATCACAACTTACATTTTCATGTGGTGCTGTCTAAGTTTAAAGAGTTGAGTTACCGTTAAGGTCCATAACATCTTAGTTTTGGTTTTATATTCTGAGGATATTAGAATTCTGCTGCTTTATGTTGTTCAAACTACTGAATACAGTCTCAGAAACAGTCTCTTGGTTGCTCAGGATAATCTGTGTTTTGGATTATCACCATTTTTATTTTACAACAGTTACAAATAACAATCAGTGACAGTGAGGTATGTCCAAAATTCCCATTAAAAGGAGAGGTCAGGAGGTCCCCATTTGATTGTATCTTTACTAGTGACCTCTTGCTTCACCAGTGTAAATAAAGGCATCAGGCATCAGTCCTGTCCCTCCACCACTATTGTAAAGCCTTTCTCACCATGACCCCTTACTGCCCCAACATTACGTTTAAAGAAGAAAAGTCATTACATGAAGAAAAACTGGAACATTTGTCCCTCCAGCACCTCTGCAGCTTTTATTTGGAGTGTGCTAACCTTACATCACCGCTATGTTATAGGCACTTTTTGAGATGCAGTGTGTGCCCAACTGATGTTTCATATTTTCACATACATGGTGTTCAAGACAAGCAAATAAGACAGCTTTGGAATTGTTGGAGAGCTAGGCTGGTTCTTCCAACCCACTCCAGTGTTTGTGCTAAACTGGGCCAGTTAGATTTGTAGCGGACGCACAGAAATTAATTTAATAATGACCACTTGTCATCTTACAGTTTTTTATAGTATTAAGAAAAAGAAGAAGAATTTCTTTATTAATGCCTAATTGGGTAAACTATGGGGCAGCCACTTCTGAGAGGCTGCAGCTGCCTCTCTGAGGCAGCGCCAATCCTAGGCAGGAAATGCACACAAAAAATACAAAATAAAATTGTTCTGACACTTACGGTGAAGTGATCTTTTTTTGCCAACTTTATGTGGCAAAAAAGCACTTCCTGCATTTTTAAGATATAATCATTTCAATTAAATAATAATTAAATTAATGCTCACACCACATGTTGTTTACTGGCAGCTTCCCAAAATAGTCAATTGCCAGTCAGACAGTAATTATAGCACATCACAGTTTACATCAAAAACAAAAGACAAAACTGTTCCGCTCACCGGGGCTGTAAGCATGATTTAAACAATAGGTTTAGTCTTCGTGTTTTATTTAAGCTGCTGTTGTGTAGAGAATAAAAATGTATGGGACATGATCCTAAGAAAAGACTAAATTAATCTTTATGGATCACCAGAGGGGGGATTGGGTTGTTACAGCAGCACAAAGACAGCAATAGTATAGATAAACAATAAGTAAAATAATAAATAATAAGAGGTGTAGAAAACCTTTACAAGAACATATGATGACTAGTCTTAAAATGAGAACTGTATCAGTTTTGTATATTTACTAATTATCTATATATTGCATTTGTATATTCACTAATATTTTCTCTATTTATAATTGAATGCATGATTTGCACATAGGCTATTGACTCCGCTTTCAATAAACACATGTTTAAACACAAGAACATATGGAGACTAAAACGGAAAAACCTTAGTGCACTAAAAACTTAGCTGAGCAGTCCATTTAAGATATTGTTGCTAGCGACCAGCCTGGTCAGATATGATGTTGTGTGAATCATAGCAGTAAGACACCAGGTATGTAAACCCCAGCTCAGGTCATCATTTATACATAACTTCCCACAACACAAGTAGTGTTGCGTGTTCTGCTGGTCCATATAGCTTTATTGCTCTATAAGTCACTGCCAGTATTTCAGGTTTTTCACACTCCCAAGGTGGAGAGGAATGAATGATGGCCAACAGACTCTGCTTTCTTCATTTTTCCTCTTCTGTGTCTATTCGGTGAGAAAGTCTAGGCGGATGGAGGGAAGCTAGGCTGCCCATCAATCCTTCCACAGAAAGAGAGAAAGAGAGAGAGTGATGGAGTTCTGAGGCAGTGAAGGTGTAGGAGGCTTGGTTTAGGCAAAGGGAGTCCCAGCTGGAATACACACACACACACACACACACAAACACACACACAAACACACACACACACACACACACACACACACATGCACAGAGGAAGAATAACACTCATATATCTGGCATGTCAACAACTGACCTCTGTTTGCTCAGTGCTGACACCACAGCCCAACTGCTACTGGAGTTTCTCATCACCCTCGTTTCACCAATTTTGTGATTACCAGTGGGCGCTCAAATGGCTACTTAAAGTATGTGTATTAGGGTAAGGCAATATGTTAAAAATGTTCAAAACGGCCACCACATTCTTGCCGGTTTGTGCAACAGCATTAGCTATGCTAATGAATTAACAACATAAACTTACGAACTGTCAAGGAAAGACATATTCTAAGTAGGGCTGGGACTTGTCTGTGCTAACGTTAGCAGAGACAGCTCTGGACATGCTGCAGCTAACTTTAGCACCGACAACACTGAACATGCTGCAGCTAACGTTAGCACAGACAACGCTCCTAGGAGGGACTGTCATTAGTTGATGGATCATTTTTTTTCTGTGTTTTTGAAAACATGGAGAAAAATCACTCTGTCAAACTGTTTATTTTATGCCAAGGATATTATTCTAAATATTTTTGCAAAGTTAGGTTTTGACTTTTTTTTAATATACCGTAATGAGGAATGTTTTATTTTTTAGAATATATTAAGTCATATATCTAAATCCATTTAAATTGAAAAATGTTGCTACTTGTGTCTAATATTGATTATTGTGATGAATTTATTACAAAGCCTCTAATTAATCAATTATATTATATTATTTTTTTAATCGTGTCCCACCATTAATTCTAACACCTTTTTTCTGTATTGAACCAAAAAATACAAATGTACACCTTCTGATTTCAAGTTTCTCTCCTTCACTGAACTAAGATGTTAGCTTAATTGGTAATTCATCAAAAATGACTTCATTCAAACAGGACAGAAACAAAGTAGCACTAACCGAACCTCTTTCTACCATTCCAGCAACGTAATTTACGTAACAAACATAGTTATGTGGACCCAAAACCACATTATTGTCCTAAACCAAACCGTAGTTTTGTTACCCAAACCTAACCCAGTAGTTTTGCTGGTTTTGATTTAGAAGAACTTTACAGCCTCACAGCATGGCTGTAGACTGTAGTCATGTTTCTTACTGTGTGCGGAGGGATCACCTCAGCAAGTAATCCTCCTCTTCTGTCGCTTTTTCTGACTGGACTTTTGTCTGCCTCTTCTCTGTGTGGATTTGGCAAACTACAGATCCACAGATTGTAGTTATGTGTGTGTACTTAGAGGAGTCAAGATTGCTCTTTTGACAGATGAGGTGGAAATGCCCTTAAAATAGTTCTATCTGAAAACTGACAAGTCTGGTATGTTTTGTGCACTTTGCATTAAAAAACGTTGGCTCTACTATGTGAATAGTTTGTGAAAGTACGGGGTCTTTTTTATCCTAAAGTTTATGTAGAAGTGCAATGAATACTTTAGTTTGAGGTCTTGCAAAGTCATCCCCTCCAAGGCCATGAAAAGGAGCTCCACTAAAAGTTATTGCCCTCCAAAAAAGAAATCACTTAGCTGCGTGTTTGATCTTCCTTATGAAGTATGCTGTCGGACAGTGTTTCATAAAATCCCATACTGTTCGTAGCCGACGGCTGGCCTTATGACAGCCGTAAATTACAAAATGGCCGACCTAAGCAGAGGAGCAAAAAGGGAAGAAAAGGGAGGGTTAGGATGGCAAAAACACACTTTGGTAACCTAGCATCGCCCCCGCTGCTGCTCCAGCTCCCCATGGGATCAAACAAGAGGGAGGATTTGGACAAGTAAATCATTTCCTTCAAGTGGTGAACTCTCAGGGCCGGCAGAATGAGTCAGACGTGTGTGTGTGTTCATATCAAGTGGAGGCATCACAGCAACACTTTGCCAGAAAGCCAGGCTGCTTTTCTCTCACACTCTTCCTCAAACGTAGGAAAATGTTGGACTTTGAAGTCCTGATAAGGCAAATTCATCACATTGTCTGTGCTGTTGCTCATCCTATCAAAAAATATTGTGTTAGTTACACACTTTTACAAGCATTCAACAAAATGCTGTATTGGTTAGCATTCATAGACAAGCTAATGTTTTTACATGAAATGTACATACGTTACTGTACATCACAAAAAAATATCGTATTATAAAAAAGATTACATGCAAACAAAATAACTGGATGGTCCTTTTCCTCTTTGACCCGGAGGACACAATGTCCATGATTTCCAACAACAAAATTTTCCACCTTGTGTCAGTCCATCTCAGATGAGCTCGGGCCCAGAAAAGGCGAAGGTGTTTCTAGGTCGTGTTGATATGTGGCTTTTTCTTTGTATGGTAGAGTTTTAACTTGCACTTTTAGATGTAGTGATGAACTGTGTTAACACAGTTGACAATGGTTTTCTGAAGTGTCCCTGAGCCCACGTTGTAATATCCTTTACAGAATGATGTTCGTTTTTAATGCAGTGCTGTTTACGTGCAGATATTTCTCCAGATTCTCCGAATCTTTTGATGATGTTATGGACTGTAGATGATAAAAATCCGAAACGTTGTTTTTACACTGTTGGACTATTTGCTCACACAGTCGTTCACAAAGTGGTGATCCCCGCCCCATCCTTATCCTTATACCCAATCATGACACTCACCTGTTTCCAATGAACCTGTTCACCTGTGGAATGTTCCAAAAAGGGGTTTTTGGAGCATTCCTCAACTTTCACAGTCTTTTGTTGCCAGTCAAAGCTTTTTTGGAATGTGTTGCAGGAATGAATTCCACCTACAACGCTTCAATAATTAGTGTCCTCAGTTCCCAAACACTTATTGGGTGTCGTTTAAGGATTTCCAAATCATTGTATTCTGTTTTAATTTAAGTATTCACACAACTTCATTGGAATTGGGGTTGTACATGTAGGCCTAAAGTTGAATTTCTGTGATGTTTCTAGCCTTGATGCATGCTGCTCTTTCTCTGGTCAGTCTCGAGGAGAAGCTAGAATGTAGTCACCGAATGAGCCCCAACCTAGCAGAAACAGCAGTGCTGGGCAGGGCAAAGCCAGATCCAGAAATTTTCAATGAGTTAGAAAGAGGCCATGTGTTTTCAGCTCATTTAAAAAATGTGTTACTATTAATATTTTTTTAAATGGTATTCACACATAAACAGTATATTTATATGTTTTAAAATGTGTTTGGAGGCAAGCTTTATTTATTTATTAGGCAGTTCTACATGGTGAAAACGTGATCGTTTCGTTTCCATTTAAAATGGCCAAAATAACTAAACATCAAAGAAAAAATAATGATTAGCCATTATTTTATTAGTAAGTCCCAGATTTGGTTTGGTCTTTTGTTGCTAATCAAATAATCTGTCAAACTAAAAGTGACGAAGCTCTCCTTCTAAATCCCCATTTCACCTGTGGAGTCTGGCTTTCAAACACTGTCAGAGAAACATTTTGACCAAAGTTTTGATTTATGGGCCCGCTTTAAGATGTTACAGAGATTCCCCTCCCCTGTCTGCAATTCACTGCGGCTAATATTACTGCCTCCCCCCATGTTCTTTTCTCAGAGTGAAAATTGAACTTGTGACATTTATAGCCTTAGTCGATATTATTGTACCAGTGTGTTCAGAGCAAGCCTCGTTTGAAAAAAGCCCCTGTTTTTCTTTTACAGCTTCACCTAGCACTCCTGCCGATCTCATGTGTGTGTGTGTGTGTGTGTGTGTGTGTGTGTGTGTGTGTGTGTGTGTGTGTGTGTGTGTGTGTGTGTGTGTGTGTGTGTGTGTGTGTGTGTGTGTGTGTGTGTGTGTGTGTGTCTGTGTCTGTGTGTGTGTGTGTGTGTGTGTGTGTGCGTGCTTGCGTGCGTGTGCGTGTGTGTGTGTGGGTGTGTGTGTGTGTGTCAGAAGTGGGAATGTTTTGTCTTTGCTGAGTTATCCTTTTTCACTTAATGACTATTTCTCTGGATGCCGCAGCCAGACGTTGTGTTAAAAGTGAGGTTTCCTTCTCTGAGGTGTAATGCAATCTAACCCTGGTCAAAGAGCCTGACTGCAGGCACTAGTGTGTGTGTGTGTGTGTGTGTGTGTGTGTGTGTGTGTGTGTGTGTGTGTGTGTGTGTGTGTGTGTGTGTGTGTGTGTGTGTGTGTGTGTGTGTGTGTGTGTGTGTGTGTGTGTGTGTGTGTGTGTGTGTGTGTGTGTGTTTGTGTGTGTGTGTGTGTGTGTGTGTGTGTGTGTTGCATTGTATTTTCTTGCTTACCTGTACGTGTGTATGTGTTTCTGGTTTGAGGATGTTGTGAGCGCTGGGTGAGAAGAACCAGAGCCTTGATCTGCTTTCCATCACACTGAGCTGCCCGGAGCTGACTTCACACACAAACACACACACACACACACACACACACACACACACACACACACACACACACACACACACACACACACACACACGCACGCACACCTATTCATACACAGTGGATTAAACCAGCCAATAGCAAAACAGAAGCACTCTTGACAAGAAGGCCAAACATGACTAAACCTCACAGTGGTTTACATGTAGAACACAAAAGCACAAACGGCACTCAAAATAGATTTAATGTAATGTTTTTCTTATAATCCGTGATAATCCTAAAAATGTTCATACAAGTTCTTGTCTTCAACTCTGTCACCCAGTAGTGAGTCAACGCATATGCAGCTCATGAAGGCTTTTGCACATACACTTCTACACTGTGCTGTGTCCCAATTCCATACGACAAACTCATTTTAGGATTTGGATTTGAGCATGTTCACATTGGACAGGAGACTACAATAAGAAAACTCAGTCAGTATGCAGACTCAGTCTACTTGACTGTGCTGTTGATAGACACTATTGGCGCAATGTGCAATACGCATAAAAGATAGAAGAGCCACTTAGACAAATGGCTGATGATGAAAAAATTAAATTAAATATTTTATTTCACATGGTGAAGATTGATTGGCATTGGCATTCCAAAGTTTGATTGAAGTCTATTTACATTACATACCTTTCTCTCCAAAATGAGAAAGTATATTTTGATGCGGGGTGAACTACAGTGGAGCCAGGGGGAGCTCGGCTCTTCTTAATATCATAAGAAATAATCTTGAGTATTGATGTGCTATTTTTTTCCATGCATTTCTATTTTTCTGTATCTTAATCATCATGGGTCATGTGTAAAATTAGGCTTTTATTTATGTATGATTCATGCATGAGGGGGATTCATCACTAATACACTCAATAAAGATACCAGCATGCATGCTATTTTTGCTTCATCATCATAGCGTGGCAACTTCACTCACTTTAACGTAAAGAAAAAAAAAATTTCTTAGTCCGACTCTAGTCAGCACACATATATGTCAAAAGCAGAACAAGGAAGCTTTCCTTCCAAATTTTGTCTTTACAAAAAATTCAAAGCCAATAGACTATATTTATACCAGCACTATATTTGTGCTGATAAACTTAAGGAATAGCTCACGACAGCAGGTAGCAAGGCTACAGTAAGTGGCAATGATCCATTATCCAGCTATAGGTTGAGTGCCTACTATTTTATAAAAAAAATATCCTAGTAAGTAAAATCAAGATTAATTTACATGCAAATGTTGTTGGAAGTAAGAGGTATAAAATAACAAGGGCCATTTACTTAATTACAGTAGTATACCTGATTACAGTTTTCAGCACTGTCACGTGATGAAGCCACATGTGATACAGAGTTGCTCTACACATCTCCTTCATGACAACTTGCATCAGACAGAGGAACATGGCCTGTAATAAAAATGCGATTGTAGGCTTTATACAACACCGCCACATACCGCTGACAGTATGTAGAGTAGCTATAGTACTAAAAAACATCTTACGTCTTAAAGCCATGGTCACATAATAAGCAGTTTTCTCTTGCTTCAACATAATGAACGAACATCACTTCTAGCATAGACGGTTCAAAGGAGCTCAGTGTACTTGTGGTTGCCATACAACTGTTTGTTAATCTTAAATAAAAGATGTGTAATTATAGGGCAAATTAAAACCAACTCATAAAGGATAGAAAGGCACTGTCTTGGTTATGACCATGCACTTATCATGATAACGTGACAGGAAGTGTTTTTCAACAATTGCAGTGGCATCAACAATTACGGTTGGAAAGTTTCAACCCATAGAAAGCAGTGCAGCACAATTTTATTTAAAAAAAAATTCCCTGTTTAATGCAAATAAAATTGTTACATCCTACAGCAGCAGTAATGATAATATAATTTAATATAACCACCTTTATCCATATTGTATGTTTGCATTCTTTATATTTGCACATTTTCCTACTTTGTTCTTCAACTGCTGTATCACAATTTCCCTCAGAGTCAAGTTCTATCTGATCTTGTCTTAAAAAGATTCAATATTGATTCTGAAGACAAAATTCAGGGAAAAATACTTTTAAAATCATAGAATAGTATTATATTACGGTCTTAACTCATCAAATTCAGTTGAGCCCTCACAGACTTCAGTTGTACGTACTGTGACATGTTAATTGTCATCATGTCAAGTTTGCGAGGGTGAGAGACTGCAAAGCCGCTGATAGACAGACCTCTAGTCTGTTTCACTCGTTGCTGTGGAAACAATCAAGGAACAACTACAATCATGTAGACAGCGATCGCTACAGAACGTGTCGGTTTCACAGCCATAATGATCCAGTTCTGGTATTACGTGATTAAAATGCATTTTTATGACCTCTACAGCCTATTTTTCACATGTCTACATATTAGTTTAATTTTATTTTTGGCCTACATAATGAAACTAATGCTCTAATCCAGGAGTTGTTTTACACATTCATAGTACAGTAAGTTTGTTGTGTTCTTTAAATCATTAGTTAGAAAAACTACAACATCACTTCTGTATTGTAAAGTTGACTTTTAAATAATGAAAATAATGGAATAAAAAGTACACTGCAACAGCATTTTAATGTTGAAGTCATAATCCCTAAGATTTGAGATATGTTGTTTCTAGCAGCCTCTTTGGCAGTAAGCTGTAACTGCAGGTGAGTCTGTTCTTTCAGAGCCTCCATCTTGTCACTTTTAGGGTCGTTCTTCTTGATTATTTTTCCTTCTTCACTTCAATAGATTTTTGTTTCGTTTTCTTTGGACTAGAAGTTGTCTTCCCTCTCTGTCTGTTGATCCTCCATTGTGAGTCAGCAGTAATGAAATGTGCCGGTTAGACACATTATCCATGCATGCTCTTATGTAAACTTTATTCAAACACATTCACCTCTTTACTTTCAGTCCATCACTCCAATATGTTTCCCTCTTAAATCCACACATAGACATTTCTATTACACTTCTGCCCTTATTACAAGCCTGGCTCAGAAGTTGGAAGTTCCCAATTTCCGATTACGATGAAATGCAGCATGCGCTTCAGTGACTAGCTCCACCTGGGCAGACCAGCAGCTGCTGACTGACGTAAAAAGCATCACTAATAGAGAGCTGCATTTGAATTTTGCATGTTTTTTGCGAATGTCACCACAGACGCTCAAATGTATTTCTGGACAAAGCCGCAAAGTGACTTTCAGTGTTTTCATTAGTGGGTCACACGATCAATCACCATTATTTTAACTCAGTCTTTGATAGGTTGATAAAATCTTACGGATTATAACTTTAGTTACTGCTGCTGTTCCTTGTGTGTAATGTACACAGCAGAGCAGCACCTCTGCTCTGTTCACATTTTAGAAAATGCTATTATTATTTTTCGCATTAATGATGCATTATTTCACCCGACCGCAGCCACAAACCATCAGCAGAGTTATACACATCACTTTCGTACAGTGTCAGAGACAAGCTGTGTTAACAGAAAGGAAGTTAGACCCCGAAGGAAACCGGGAGAGGGCAGGGAAAACATGAGTCTAAAATGGGTAAAATCATGAGGGATGGCAACAGTCTGTAGCCCGAGTGGACTCTCTGGAAGTCTGCAGAAAGTCCGCTTGAGGCTTCTTGTCGACTGGATAAATTGTGGATTTGGACAGCATTCAGCACTTGCAGGCTTCCCAGGAACGTGGCTGCAAAGCCCACGAGTCTGCAAGTGTGGTGAAGTCCAGACATTTGGATTCAGCCTTTGTGTGTGTGCAGGAAATAGAGTCATCAAACGAGTGGAAGGCATGGTGCTGAAAGCTGAGTACTGCCCTCTCTCACCAGAGTGAGCGTGTGTGTTCCTTTGCCAATATTTCAGTGTATGTGCTCATGCTGGTTTGCAGATGAGGGCGTAAAAATTGTCAGACCCTTTTCACCCTCATGTGTTATAAGTCCCATTAATAGCACACTGATCCACACAAGCTGTATTGGCCTTACCCCGTTCTCCCCAGAGGGTGCTGGCTGTGGCAGTGACAAGGTGTCACTTGCCTATCATTTACATGTTTGTTTTCATTTTAATTTCTCTCAGTGAGCTTGTTTCAGCTTGTTTTCAGTGTGATGTTGTGTTTTGGAGAGGAGGGATATACCCACATCTGTTTGAAACCACCCTGCCTTTAGTCCAACTCCAAGTTGCCCCCAGCATGCCCCTGCTACCCCACTGAACTCATCAGTCCAGCCCAGCACTGCTCTGGGGCAGGAGTACAGGGTCCCAGCGGAGGACTGGGCTCTACTTATCCACCCAGCTTAGGAGGGCAGGGATTGGGTTTAGGCGACAGGTGCCAGAGGGACGGCCAGTCACTTCGTAACAACACACACACACACACACACACTAACACACACAAAAATACATACACGCTGAATCTGGCCATGCCTTAATCCCTAGCCAGCTGTTGCAGTTGCTAGCCCAATCAGTCTAAAGTGTCGAGCACTAGGGAAGCTTGTCCTGTGTGTGTGTGTGTGTGTGTGTGTGTGTGTGTGTGTGTGTAAGTGTGTGTGTATGTGTGCGTGTGTGTGTGTGTGTGTGTGTGTGTGTGTGTGTGTGTGTGTGTGTGTGTGTGTGTGTGTGTGTGTGTGTGTGTGTGGGGTGTCAGGTAGCTGCCACGCATGCCAGTCATCCTAGCACTTGGAACCAGACCTCTGTCCATTCTATGATGGCCCGGGCGCCCGGCCTAATATTTTCATAACATATGTTCCCCAGGCACTGTCAGCATACAAACACAAACACAAACACACACACACACACACACACACACACACACACACACACACACACACACACACACACACACACACACACACACACACTACACTCTCATTCATTATCTTCCCCCGGCTCAGATAGGTCCAATCCTATAACAGTCCACCCCAAAGGCCAGAAGAGGTGAGATGGGGCAGACACTCCTCCCCACCCCTCTTCGTGTTAGAGCTGGCCCATCCCTGTGTGACCCTATAGACATGCGCTGCCAGTTTGTGGCTCATGTCATCGCAGGGGTTTCTCAACATCCAACAGATTATTGCTGGATGGTACTGAGGTTATCCCCACACACTCACACAGCCAAGAGCAAAATATTATAAATGCCCAGGCCTATGTGATACATGCAGGCTAATATTGGTATTTGTCTTAAATGTATAATCCTTAAACTGTCATCATATAAAATTCCATCTTTGGTACTATTGAGCACTAGCATCAGTCTCATTCAGTAATTGCCTCTCTATATAATCATTTTCATAGTCTAAAAACAACATGACATGATGCATATCCAGTAAAATGATGAGAACCTCAAGACAGGCCAAGCTTTATACTGCACTCTTTTCTGTATTAGGGACAAGCTATGGTTATGTTACCTCAGCCATTTAAGTTTAAATTGTGTTTCAATTGTGCATATTTACAATGAATTTGCATTCAATGAAATGACCACCAAAATTGCCACAACATATAAGAACCACACTTAGAGCAGACAGATGTTGGTGATTGGAGCAGAGAAGAAATCAACAGTAAAACTGTCAAGTGATAATCCATGCACAGTGCAGCTCAGTTTGAACAGCAACAGCATTTTAGGGTTTCTCCTTTTATACCCAATCATGACACCTCACCTGTTTCAAATTCACCTGTTCACCTGTGGAATGTTCCAAACTGGTGTTTTTGAGCATTCCTAAACTTTCCCAGTCTTTTGTTTCCCCTTTCTCAGCTTTTTTAGAATATGTTGCAGGCATCAAATTCAAAATGAGTGAATATTTGCAAAAAAGCAATAAGGTTTATCATTATGAACATTAAATATCTTGTATTTGTAGTTTATAAAATTGAATAAAGTTTGAAAAGGATTTGCAAATCATTGTATTCTGCAGTTGTGACATACACGCAACAGATTTTCATCCAGGAGACTGTGGTTGGTATCCCATTTGTGTCCCATACCATGAGGAAGTCAAACTTAAGCCCCTTTCACACATGCACTGCACACCTGAAAATATCCAGACATTACCTGGTGGGGCTGCATAAGAGAACGCAAATATCTAATTTAGTCGGGCGAACATCAAACAGTTTACCCTGTTGTTTGCTGCATGTGTGAAAGAGAAACCCTGCCATATCTCAGATCTAAGTCTGCTGACATTGTCTGGGCTTCATATGTGAAAATGGCTTTAATTATATAACAGGCATTCCTATTTTAACCCAAACTTTTCCCAAATCTAACCATGTCGTTTTGATGCCTAAACCTAAGTAGAAACTGTTTTGGTGTAATTATTTTTTGTTTGACTTGAATACATTGCAGCGGCTCACAAATGTTGAGATTCAATGTATCTGTAGTTTGCAGAAATGTGCTGTAGAATGCCAACATGTTAACAACGAGGCTTTGAGTTATCTAAATATTATTGTAATATAGAATAGAATAGTGATAGCACAAGATGATAATTATATTGGGCACAAGATAGTGATTAAGAAAATGTCATCTACAGCTACATAAAAATCAGTAACACATATTTTTTCTATGAGATGCCTTATCGCTTATTTACTAAAGATGCACTATGGACGAATGCATTAATGTGATCATTATTTTCTTATGTTTTGTATTTCTTTCCAAGATGTTATGTTAACATTGTGTAGGATATGGACTTTCGAAGAGGTTTCACAGGAAGTGATTTTTTTTTCCATTTTTGGTTTGTTTGAAATCAACAGAAGTTGGTCGTTATCATGAGCAGTTATATCCCCCATTGATTAACAAATTAATATGATTCCAACCTGCACACACACACTCATTTTATCCATAGAACATTTACAAATAAATATATCATAATGTTTGACTGACACAATTTCTGTTTGACTTGCAGTCAAAAACACCACAGTAATGAGCTGCTAACAGAACAGATGGAGACAAACATATACACCACGGCAGCACCAAAGATGGAGATGATAAACACAAAATCAAGATTCTAGCAGATAACCACAAGAAGCTGATAACCCACACAAACTAATTTCATCAGCTGGGCTCTCAGAGGAGACTGTGAGTCTAATTTAGTTTTGTTTTGGAGGCCTTTTCTTTGTGACAAGAATACAGCCACTCTCTTTTATGTGCACACCATGGCTGTAATAGTTTTCTAATGCGGGTGTAAAGCAAATTAAGTCTTATGAGGATTCATGAAATGCATTAATTTCATGTCATACATGATCACATCTCTTGTGGCACAATTTACATAGACCATAACCAAAGTGAGTGCCATTTTTCTTACAAGTAGGTGAAGGTGCAGATATTGTTCGTTCACTTTATAAGTGTTGAAAAGGTGAGCTGTAAGACGTGAATCCCTCCGATTTGTTTTGTTGACCAGGAAAAGCCAATTGGATGGCCCTTTCTGTGTGGGTGTCAGTGAAAAGCAAATGCAAGTCTTATGAGGATGATTCACATAATATGATGATTTCTTAATGTCATTAGTCTATTATGTGATCACAAGATGAGGCTCTGAGCTACATCACCAGTTCATATGGACCATTTCCACACATCATGATGTGTATGAATATGATATCTGTTAAAAGCCACATCAATAAGATGTGTTAATATGATCCACTCTGCAGTCACAGTCTATGCATTATCCAGACCAGATACCACAGCTAGTGATGCTCCCCTGATAGTGTTTGCTATAAAAGAGCATTGTAAGCTCATATCAATATCGAAAAAAGAGAAGAGGGAAAAAAAACATATACTCAAATGAAGTTGTTCAAATTTCACATTGACTTTTTTCTGGATGTAGTCAGGGGAATGGTAGTGACTTTACTAGCCCCCTCCAGAAGCAGATATAGATCCAGTATCAGTGCTTTTAGGCCATATGGCCAGTTTCCACATAATCAATGCAGTTTGACAATCAGAAGCAATTTGCCTAGGAATATTTGGAAAGATGAGTACAACATGTTTCTCCCAGGACTTAATTCTTGTCAGGGTGGAAAAGCCTCTGAAACAATAATGTGGACATTTTCACAGCTTTTTTAAGGCAGGTTCACCCAGCTTTTGTTCTTTAGAAACTGAAGAGTCAAATTCTAGTCTTGCCCTTTTCATACCAGCAGTCAGCATGAAATGTCCATTTGGCAGTATAACCCAGTAAACTGATAAATTGGTTTCACCCTAAGGTTGAGTCTTTTTATTGTGTTAAAAGTAAACAACATGAACACAAGAACATGTTCAAGTGGTTCAAGAGGGCCATAAAATGTGCTGGCAAATAAATAAGTTGTGTTTAAGTAAATTACTCAATAACTGGAAGTTTCACTCAATAAAAAACTGTTGGTTGCCACATCACAACACCCTTTTGAACCTTTGATATTGACAGCAGTAAGCCAGTTGCAGTTTGTAGTTTCTGATTTGAGCCTTGAGTGTCAAGTTATTCCTGACAAAAATATCTGCCATTATGAGTCTTTTGCACTGCTGTTACAGTTAGAGTCTGTGAGGTGATGCACCGAGCTCATACGCCAACTGTTGTTTGGGACAGTAGAAGCAAGTTCAGTTATTAGCGATTATTAGCAATTATTATTATTATTAATATTATTATAATTATTAACATCAGTACAATTATTCCTATCAATAAAGTTTAGTAGGAAATAATAATAATGGGTACACTACCCTGGGATCCGAGACCAATGACCGAATCTTGGATGCAATCTCAAAAAGGGGATGTTCATCTGAAAATGAAAATATCCACATTAAGGAAGTGAACAGTGAAGGGGTGATTCTGAGCACTGACTATCACAATCAGCTGTTATCTTAACACATATGCACAACTATTCACAGACAACGGTTCTTTATAAGTAGAATAGAGTTTAACTTTAGCAGTACCAATCAGCAATCAATAATACTTCAATCACTAAACATCCATGCTACATCAAGAGCCTATAAGCACCATCACTACCATAACAAGTATAAAGGCAATAAATGAGCATGTGGCACATGTGAATGTGTTGAGCTGATAAAATGCAGTTTACTGGATTTTACACGAGATGGCGGAAACCAACGCTTTCTCAACAGGTTCAAATGATATGTTACAAACAGTTACAACAATAAGTGTGATATCTTAAGTTTAGGTTGAAGAAAACTATGACGGTTAAGTTTTGGCAACAAAAGATGACAGTTATGTTTAGGCACCAAAATGACTTCGTTCAGATCAGAAAAAAAGGTTGTGGTTCGTCGTAGTACTTCTGGAAGATGAACACTGGTGCGCTGGGTCAAAGTCCTGGGTTTTGGGGAGCCATCCACTACCCCAACTTTTCTCCCTACACAGATTGTAGCGCTCTTTTACTACGTCACCCGTTTTCCTTCTTTACTCCAATGCTCTGTAATTTTTACAGTCATAAATATTTGGATTACATATGAATTACAGTGCATTACTTATAGGTGTGTGTACAGTGAATGAGGGCAGCCTGCAGAAACTAACACAAGCAAAGGC
The DNA here is from genome assembly GCF_963691815.1 of Echiichthys vipera. Lineage (NCBI taxonomy): Eukaryota > Metazoa > Chordata > Actinopteri > Perciformes > Trachinidae > Echiichthys > Echiichthys vipera. The sequence continues at coordinate 33,680,736 of NC_139830.1, forward strand.
CCACAATTATTTTAGTTCATGCCTTGAAAATATGCAGGGAATCCTCTGTCTTGGCCTTATGCTAATAGAGTCTACCACGTTTCAAATGATTATGCAAATTCGATTTTGGTGTCAAACATTTAATTTTTTGTTTTTCAATTAAACTCATAGATGTTATTGTGTCTCAGGGCTCTTTGGATCATTGAAATCAATCTCAGACACCTGTGTTAATTAGTTTACCAGGTGAGCCCAATCAAAGGAAAACACTTAAGAAACATGTTCCACATTATTAAGCAGGCTACAGGTTTCAAGCTGTATGGGAAAGAAAAAGGACCTCTCTGCCTCTGAAAAGCGTCAAATAGGGCAATACCTTGGACAAGGTATGAAAACATAAGATATCTAACAAAAACTTAAGTGTGATCATCGTACTTTAAAGAGATTTGTGGCTAATTCAGAGCACCGACGGGTTCGTGCAGATATTGGCATAATGAGGAAGGTTCCTGCCAGACAAATTCCTCGGATTAGGAACGCAACTGCTAAAATGCCATTAAAAAGCAAACCCACTCTTTTTGAAATGATATGTACAGTGAATTTATTCTATTGTCGTTTGAATGTGAACTTAGTCTGTAGAAAAAATATTGTGCTTTGGGTTAAAATATTTACGTTTTTTTACGTTACTTAGTTAAGTACAATACAAACATAACTTAACTTACATAGGTTGTGTAAGTATTGTATGTTAAAATAAGTCAATGTTGACTTCTAGTTTCACACAGGACATGAACAGTGGTTTCCTGGGTGAAAGTCCTGTGTTTGTACGATGGATCCACCCCGAACTCCTCCCTACGTGGACTTTGTCGCTCTTCATATTATGTCATTTTGCTGGTCCCCGTGGCTGTGCACTTGAAACCCTAGTGTGTCCCCTTGATGGTGAGCTCCAATAGAAAGCTGTTGCTTGTGTTTTACAGTAGAACTCTCTCTCTATGCATGTGTAGTCTATAAAGCCTGCTCTGGTTATTGAACAGTACAGACAAGGGTGTATGTGTGTGTATGGAAGTGTGTGTGTGTTAGTGCATGTGCGAACAGGAGAGCCCCTGAGTGCTCTTTGTGCTAATAAAACAGCAGCTCTGTGGGACACCGGACACCCTGGATCAAACTCCATCACATTACTGAAATATTAGACTTCCCCAAGCCAAGGGCCGGCTCCCAGTTGATGTGTCTGTATGTCAAAAGTGTGTGTGAGTGCATACCTTAATGTGTGTGAGTGTGTGTCCTCATACGCACATGTAGGTGTGTGCTGATGCATGCATGCAGCCATGAATAGTCCTATGTGTGTTTACCCACGGTGTTGTCAGTGGCTTGACAGTCCCTTCACAATACACTGTGTCTGCTCTCTAAGTGCTGGCGTTCTCATCGATCTCCATCCTTTAGGGAGGATATTGGAATATGTGAAGACTTGATGTCTCCTTGCCACACCGCCGCAGAGCACACCCAGACACTACTGAATTTTCATTAACTGCCACAGTAAATGAAGAGAAAAATAAGACCAGTATTTGGTGACGTTTCATTATTTTCCTTTCTTTTAGATATCATTTGATTGTCACTGAATCATCAGCCACTCCATTGGGCTTGTGAAGGTGACCAATACTCAAGTGTTGAGCTTTAGTTCCAGTTTTACATCACATTTATTTAAAATAAATTTGAATTGAAATCTGCACGCTAATTAAAGACATTATTCACATCATCCATCCTTAATTCGATTATTTTTAAATAATAACTTTATATTTGTGTGCAAGTGATATTTGGTTTCCATAGACAATGTCTGAATAAATTATCAACTATGTAATCATAACCAGAAAGCGTTCAAAGAAAAGACCCCACTCATGACTGCACAATGCCTTGAACCCTTAAATCCAGAGTGGTCAAAAAAAGGTAACATTTGCACAAACACACTGACCAGAGACACTCTGGCCAGGTTTCTAACGTTTACCTATGTGTGGCTCTGCATGTATTATCAGAGAGGAGGGAATGGGAGCAGGGGAGTTTATGGGAAGTGCAGAGATGTAAGGCTCCTCTCCCAGCACCTCCTCTCAGGGTCAGGACCTCAACTCTTTGATCTTTCATTCGGGGGCAACCAAAACACATACGCCACATCAACCACTACTATGTCACTAACAAAGAGAGAGAGCATGGCATCCTGAAAACTTGCATGGACTGATATAATGCATCAGCATCAAAATGGAGGAGAAACAACATTGGCTGTGGTCTAGAAAGATGAAGAAAAGAATAGAATGAAGTAAAAACCAGAAAAAGAGTCAGTCTGCTGATAAATGTAGTGTAACATATATGATACAAGTGGATATCAGCACAAACTGCATGTCTAATAATGTGTAGTTTTGTGTTTGGTTGATTGCATAGTTTCTGGCTTATTTTATTTATGACGTCTGTAAACTAGAATTCAGTTTCTTGTGGAACCACTGACTACTATAAAATTGTATTGGATAAAGACTAAAATATCAACAGTAACAAGCTAGTGTGCTGGCACAGAGAAAAAAACAGCAGCAAAGAGCCAAAAACAAAGATTATCACTCCTTACCAGAGGGCGAGAGCAGCGAGCTGTTGTTTTGAATCATTAATGATCCAGATTTGTGTCTCAATCCCTCCCAGTGCAGATAAGGTCAGGTCCTGTCCAACATCACCACACACAGGACACAAACAAATTACACTTATCCCATGACAGGTACTTAATATAAAATGGGATTAGATGAAACTTTTATGAGTCTAACAGTGAAATCACAGCACATGGTAATTGCCATGTTCAGGTTTCACTGTGTGAATAGGATTTAGAGTGCAGATTAAAATTTCAAATTAAAAAAACATTTGTCAACTGTGTGCATATGAGACAGAATATGGGAATATAATAAAAACAAAAGTATTAGTTCATTATAAGTTATTAGTAACGTTGGTTAAAATACGATTTAATGTAAACAAATACAGCTGTATCCTCAGCATAAAAGTGCAGTTGCTGTGGTGAAGAACATCCCATTTCTCCTTATTGAATTTTGATCTTTCCCCCAGAAGACATTGTGGTTTTGGTTCAAACAGTGCTAACAAACCTCTCCATCATTTTTTACTTGCAAGTATAACTAAACATGAAACATCAGAAACAACAAGATACATTCTCCTTTTGCTCTTATACACATTAAATTTGTTATGAGCCAACACAACAAAAACATCAGCTAATGTCGCTCAATTGTATGAGTGGTGTAGTGACATTTTCTGAAAAATGTTATTATGGTGCATCTGATACTGCCTAATATCTTATCAGCAAGTACCTGAGTCTATGCACTAATCCGATTACCACGTAATTGAGCCCTGAAAAAAAAAACTTAAATTAGTTCATGTTAATTTTCCATTATGACTGCCTGTCAAACTGTCATGTTTTACGGACCTGAGCCAGGCCATACAACAATGATCAACAGGGTTAATAGTATACAGCTGTTAAAAAAAAAAAATATATATATATGGTATTGGAATGGTATCAGCTAATACGCAAATTCAGGTATCGGAATTTTTGGCCTGAATTGTGCAGCCAGGAATTTGCAGCAGGTGACATGAATGGTGCAACTCGAACATTAGGAATTTGCGTAATTCACATATCTGAGCAAGTTGAAATATATTAATGACGCAAAGCAGCTTTAGTTTGAGTTTTTAGCTGAAGCTGTGGCAAACAAGATCTAACTACATTGAGGTAATTGAATGACAAGATTTTAGTTGCTTGATTAAAAGATTGTGTTCATGAATAAAAGAAACCAATGCTGAATGTTTGTAGGAGGCAGAACAAAAACTGGGGTCTTTAGTACCAAAGTCAGGGGTTTTTAAATGCTATAAAAATGTCACTCTACAGTTGCCCCTGCTAATTAGGGGATTGCAATAATTAATATCAGAACCACATGAAGTCACTTGTTTTCTAAATTAATGTATGAACACTGTTTCCACACAATCTACTGTCTAAAAGGACACATTTTGTAACAAGTGCTGCTACCCAAACTCAAAAGTCATGAATCCAAATCCAGTAGGTCTGATTGATTATGCAGTGGAAAATGAAACTTGTGTGAGTGTTTTCGCGTCAACATTCAGGGACATTTTGGATTCCGGGTGGCGCCAGGGGAGGTTAGGCGGGTTAATAATCTTAGCGGGCCAGCTAAAGCCTTTTGGAGCTGGTCCTTATTAATCTGTCCCACACCCCCACCAAGACATTAGCACCAGGTTTAGGCCGATTTACCTCGCCTGATAACGCCCCTGCCAGATCTGTCAAATCACATACAAACATGCATACACACACAAACACACACACACACACACACACACAGACAGAAGCAGAGATTCAGATAGGGTGATTCCATCCATCTTTTTTTCTTTCCTCATCTTTTTCCGTTTTACTTTCTCTTAACTTCAGTAAAAATCGAATTATTGATAGGCAGTGGTTTCCCCTCCTTCATCCCTTTCATTCTTTATATCAACCTTTCTTCTTTTTTCCTTTCTCTTTTTCTTTGTCAAGCAATTCTTTCACCCTCCTTTGCATCCCTTTTCTTTTTGTATGAATGTACATTCTTTACTTCTTTCTTTTGATCAAACATCCTCCCCTTCTTCCTTGTCTTTCATTTCCTGCTTTCTCTCAATTTGCGGCATCCCTGCTTCCTTCCGTCATAGTATGACCACTCCCTCCTTAGAATACCAACTAATTTCCCACTCTCTCCCTTCATTATTATTTCTGTGAACCATCTGTCTTTCTATCAACTGTGTCTTTTCGAGGCGGAAAGGGAAAAAGAAAGAGAAGTACCGGCATGTTTTACAGTCTTAGATAGTTACAACTCATGTGTAACTTACTCTATAACACATTGGGCAGCCAAGACAGACCTGAGAGAGAGAGAGAGGGAGAGAGAGACAGAGAGAGAGGGAGAGAGAAACAGAGAGAGAGAGAGAGAGAGAGAGAGACAGGCAGACAGACAGATAGACAGACTCCCTCCCTTTCACACCTCTGCCAGCCCCCACCTCCTCCTACCCAGTGACACCCTGTGTGTTGGAGGGGTGAGTTAAGACTCCCTTGGCTATCCTGGATTATCCTCCATATAAGAGCCTTAATCCTGGCCAGCACTACAGGACTACTGTCTGCATCCAGATCAACACACACTCTCTCTCTCTCACACTCTCTCTCTCTCTCTCTCTCTCTCTCTCTCTCTCTCTCTCTCTCTCTCTCTCTCTCTCTCTCTCTCTCTCTCTCTCTCTCTCTCTCTCTGTCTCTCTCTATCTCTCTCTCTCTCTGACACACAAACACACACACACACTCCACACACACACACACACACACACACACACACACACACACACACACAGAATGCAATCATATGCTGACCTCAGAGAAAGGGGCAGCATATGATCACTAAAATCAGCAACTTCCATACGTATGAATGCTAAATGTAGTTAGCATCTTTTCTTAGTTTCTGTTGTTTGTTAGCTTGTTATCTTGTAACTGTCAGTGACTGACAGCTCTGATGACAGTGTGTTTTCGCTCTGTACTGACAGTCCACTCTGAGCTGGAGGTTTCAGCATTCTTTGCCGGTGTTGTGTCGAAGTTGTTACCCTATCCAATAGTGTTTCACATATCAGACAGTGATTGGTTTATGGATTAGTGAAGCTCCAACTAAGGCTTGCTCAGAATACCTTTGAATTTCAAATTGCAGGGAAGTGCAAAGAAATTTCCTCCTTCAATAAAGGAATGTAAAATCACCTCTCTAAAGACAAAATCTGTTCAGATACAAGTCACTATAGTTTTTTTTTTTTGAGGAAGAAAAACACTTTTTTAAGTGGAGGGGGGAAATATGAAATTGCATTGATTTAGTAGCTAGTGGGAAAGTAGTCTGTCTTACCGGATGTACAGTGCTGGGATAAAGCCTCCACTATCTATTTTGCAAGGGCAACGTCCGCTTAGCTTCGCCCAAGACGACTGTGATTGGTTTTAAAGAAATACAAACAAGCTAGAGTGTTTTTATCCTTTATTCCAGAATGATAAGGCAGTGTGTGAGCCTAGCGGAACAGACACTAATCTCTACAAGCAGATTGTGCATAGGAATGTAACAGGATAAGATTTGGATTGCGGAAGCGGTCTGGTTTCAGTTTGTAGTCCGAGTGGTATTGACCAATCACACTTGAGCATGCTTGGGTTGCATGCAGTCTGTGTAGAGAAAAAAAGATGAATGCATCATCCGAAATGCTATCACAGAACCAAAACAACATGTTTGCTTTGCATTAGCTTTTTTGTTATTATTTATCTTCATTCATCTGCCGATATCTGTTTACAGAGATGCTATCCTTGAACTGCAACTCTATTCTCGTGTCTCAAGTTGCTAATCAGACCGTAAACAATGATTGCTGCTTAGAAGAGGAAGTCAGACACATAGTTGTTGGGTTTCAAGATTGAACAGAGGCTAGCCCAGACATGACATCATAATATGGGTTATCTTCTGTATTATCATGATTTCTGCTTCAACAATTACTCTATGAATTGTTTAGTTGCTCGACAGAAAATGAATCAACAATCATTTTAATGGATTAATGGATTAAGTTAATAACTTTGGGTTCTGGATTGTTGGCTGGACAAAACCAAAAACTCAAATTATTGTTGGATACATTTTTTGGGACACTTCATCTTCTTCTATGTTAATATAAGCAAAAATAAATCAGCCTAATCCTAGAAAAAAAAACAATAGATTCACACAACATTTATGAAAGGCGTATTTATTAAAACCTATATTTTTAATAAATATATATCCTATATAAAAACATGATTTGATTATATCAATACATCAATAATTATTATTTTAACAGCTTAGCAATGTATAGAATAGAATGGAATAGAAATATTCTATTAATAAATTCTGCAATTTCCCAGCTTGGGATCAATAAAGTATTTCTATTCTTTTTCTATTCTCTTCTTCTATTTGACTTGGCAGTAGGCCTTTGAGGCCGGTCTGGCTAACAGTATGTCCTGATAGTCACAGTATCGTCTTTATATCAAATGGTTGGCAACCCTATCATCATTTTATGACCTTTGAGTATACGTATATTACTGAAACCAGTTTAACCATTTGTAGATTGTATTAAATGACACATGCAGCATTTAGAAAAAAATGCTTCAAATAGAGAAGCTCACAAAACAACAGATACTGTTTCCAGGGAACATCAGAAGTGATGCACAGGGCTTGGACATGCTTGTTGCCAAAGTTTTTAGCTTATGAAGTTATTGAAGTCAGCTATCCACCATTGTGACTGCATGATTCACATATCAATATTAACATATTTACATAATAATTAGCAAAAAAGGCTAACACTGGGTTAACAGCAAATATCTGCAATAATATCTGGTACATGCCATCACAATGGTAACATAAACCAAAAAATAATTGACTGCATTTTTTTGTACATTTTCCTAACACCACTGACAAATCACAGCCTTCAGTAACTTCATAGTACACATATAGCATGTGGTGTGTATCCTTGCAGCGCGTTTCTGTATTTGCAGAGATTTTTCTGAAATGCTGTGTCAAATTGGTGTTCCTTCATTTGCATGTGTTTTGCCAAATCACTAGAAGCTGCAAAGCAAGCATGAGGAATTAAATTTTGAAAATTACGGCTACTTAACTTTTGAAGTGAGATTTATGTTGTTTATACAGGTATTTACAAGAGGAATTTGTTTAAAATGACGGGAAAATGCAGAATGCACCATTTAAGGGCTGCTTTGACTTTATTTGTAGTTCCAACCACCTGCACAACTTCTAGAATGATTAGTTCTAGAAGTTAGTGTTCTAACTTTCTCCCTTGTAAAATATTAATATTTAAATACTTTCTTTTACAAAAAATTTGACATTAACTTTGTGTATGGTGTTATGAATGCAGATTCTACTGTATAATCAGTGAACACTATCATATTTTTCATATAAGTAGTGGGTGATATTGACTGGATATTTTTTTTTAAATGTAATTCATCTCCTAATACTGTTCAGTGCTATTTTACTGTTTAACAAAAAGCTTGTTTATACTTCAAGATATAGAACTGTAATTCCTTGTGATCATCAGCTTTGGTTCAGGCGACTGATAATCTGCTGTCAGAAAGGGAAGTGCACAACTTCATTTAGGAAAACATCTTGGTCAGTCCAGAGTCGCTTGGGAGAGTAGTTGCAGTGTTTTGGCCAGAGTTCTATGGAAGCTGGACCTATAAAGCACAGCGGCCGTGAAATTCATTTTATTGTCACTTAATCCCCAAACTGTCGCAGAGCCCTATTTCACACTGGATTCTGGGGGCCTCTGTATGTGTGTGTGTGTGTGTGTGTGTGTGTGTGTGTGTGTGTGTGTGTGTGTGTGTGTGTGTGTGTGTGTGTGTGTGTGTGTGTGTGTGTGTGTGTGTGTGTGTGTGTGTGTGTGTGTGTGTGTGTGTGTGTGTGTGTGTGTGTGTGTGTGTGTGTGTTCGCAAACTTACACTCCCTGGGGTCCGTGGCTAATTGGACAAATTTGCACAGCAGGGGTGAAGGCACATCCACTGCAGGAGATTTGATTTATGGGCACTGGGGCTGGACACACACACATACACAGACAGGGATGGCAAACATATGTAAATACATATTCAGTGCCAAATATTGTGTACATTTTTTTATGAAATAATATTGGATGAATGAATTTTACCTTCAAACACAGTCACACACACTGCTGCTGGAGTCTCATTTATATGTTCATTCCATCTGGCCCTCACACCACTGCATGACAGTTCAATTGTCAGTAGGGCAGAGGAAGGGGCACAAGATGAATAAGATGTTAAATCTGGAACCAAAGTCCAGATAAGCATTATTAACAGTCATTTTCCTGTGTTTACTACACTTTCATCTAGTGTTTTCCCAGCTGACCACCTGAAAACTTCTCTGTCTTCTTCCAAGTGATCTCTGTTGCAGTTTATTTGTGGTGTAACAGTAGATCAACAAGAGTCTGTGACAGCAGGCATCTCCCACATAGTTATTAAAGATCATTTAGCAACCATGCCACACCACTCATCAACATATGAATGCAGGGATCTTTCATTTTGACAATGTAATTATATAAAAGTTTTGTATTTTTTCCTTACTTTATTTGACAGTAACCATTCCCCAACATAATACAGTGGTATTAGAAGCATTTTTTTCCATCCTCTGTTTTAGCTTTTAGTCTAGTTGCAGTCAGTGCTCAAAATGCTTATTAACAAGTGTTATGTTGTTATTTGTAACCCACAGAAAGAATAAATAAAGCTGTAGTAAAGTCCACGTTGTGCTGAAGGATGAAAGGTCACCCAAATCATCCAATAAATGAGTTACACTAAATGAGCTACACTTCAGCATGAACAAGAAATGGACAACAAGATTAAATGAATATCCAAATTAAATCTCATTGGCTCATGCCCTTCAGAACGGCACATATAAATGTTTTCTGATCTAATACCACTATGTTTAAGGTTTGGTTAGGTTCAGGCACAGAACTGTAAGGTTAAGGTTAGGGACGGTCATTTTCATGGTAACAGTAATTACCACTTGGTTACGGTTAGAAAATAGAGATGGTTGAAAAAAACAGCATTGACAGTTGGAAGCAAACCGGAAATGAACAACTGTTTCCTGCTGATTCCTAAGAACATTAGACAGAATGATTTTTTTTAATGAGCTTCACAAAATCATAATAATTTGTTATAATGTAATGTACAGCTTTTCCGTCCACCCAACCCAGACAGCCGTGCTCTACCCCATAGTGCAGCCATGCACAAAACAAACAAAAATTAATAATACAAATCATTGTTTAACAATAGTAAACAAGTCAAAGGGGGACAAAAGAAACGGAAAAAAATCAAAAAGTTACATAGTTTGATTGACAGGTTTTATAGTATGGAAGTTATTTATATCATATCACATTACAAACTGCAGTGGAAAGCCAAACATTGCCATATATAACTACAAACAGGAAACTCATTGTAACACGAAATGTCAACGAATAGTCCCTGAAGCTGCCCTACAAAATCTATATGTGGTTACCATAAATCCTGGGGGGTGACCTCTAGCTCAACTGGAATAGTGTACGTCTCATATCGGCTGAGTCCTTGGCAGTGGCCTGGGGTTGAATCTCACCAGTCACCTCCTCTCTCTTCCAGCTTTACAATTATTCCATTTTTTTTTATCTTACAGGCCAAAAAAACATAATATTTCAAAAATAATTCTCAGGAAAATTTTATTTGAATTTTCTTGGCTTTTCTAGCTGAAACATGTCCAAATTAAAGAAAAAAATGTGACACAGTACCCATAATCATCTACTATAATCACACCATAAATTTTGCTCAATACTCCTGCAGCAGACCACACAAGACACATTTTTCAACCCCCCTGCCCCCCCACTGATGTGTGGAGTGTATTCCTGTGTTTTTGACTGGTGTGAGCTGCCTTGTTGACTGGTTTTTCTCTACTCTCTAATTACACTGCTTTGATGCTTCCACTGACACTTTGGTCAGAGTTTCCAACACCACAGCCATGTTGTTTAAGGACAACGCTCTCTGCACGTATCTGTGTGTGACTGAATATATGTGTGTGCACTATAGTAGGTTGGGATGGTGAACCAAACATTGTAGCGGCCACACCAGCATCTGGGCTCCGGCCTGTAGAGTCATGGTGTCAGGGCGGTAAACACACACACACACACACACACACACACACACACACACACACACACACACACACACACACACACACACACACACACACACACACACACACACACACACACACACACACACACACACACACACACACACAACACACACACACACACACATGTACACGCTAGAGAAAATCAGTGTCACATTTAGCTTGGCTCTCTCCCACTCCTTTCCTGTCATTTACTGTATTAGCTGTGGTCTCGGTGCTGAAATGGCCCATTATGTGGGCTGTGTGAGTGTGTATGTATATGTGTGTGAGAATGCTAATGCGTGTGTTTGTTTGTATGTATGAATGTGACTGATTATACTGTATATGTGTGTTAGTGTGTGTGTCTGCTAGAGTGAGTCAGAGAATTGTGTTCGAGTGTGTATGTCTAAGTGTGTGTCTGACGCTGTTGTTGTTTGTTTCCCCACACTACCACAGTGCTGGAACGGTACTGGCCACACACCCTTTGATGTGTGTGTGTGTGTGTGTGTGTGTGTGTGTGTGTGTGTGTGTGTGTGTGTGTGTGTGTGTGTGTGTGTGTGTGTGTGTGTGTGTGTGTGTGTGTGTGTGTGTGTGTGTGTGTGTGTGTGTGTGTGTGTGTGTGTGTGTGTGTGTGCAGGCAGCTGCAGGAAGGATCCTGCTGAGAAAGAGCAGGCCGTCTTGTCATCCACTGTGGCCACAACATCAAGACATACTGGCGCGCGCACACACACACACACACACACACACACACACACACACACACAAACGCACCCACACACACGCACACACACACACACACACACACACACACACACACACACACACACACACACACACACACACACACACACACACACACATACACACATACACAGGGTCCATCTGCACATGGTTACCTCACCCTGCTGGCCTTTTTCATCTTCTCGTGTCTCTCCATTCTCTCTTTATGTCCAGCCCTCTCTGTGAAGAAGTCTCATCCTTTTAGTTTCTTTGTGATAACCTGACGCTACAAGTCATCGAAGTCGTTTTAATTAGACATATAGATTTCTGTTTGCTGCAAACCAATGATCGCTGCATAGGGAACATTTTGTAGAGCTTTCAGTATATTAAATATGATTCCTTAATATTTAATCATGATAATGTTACAAAAAGTAGCCACTGTTTTCTTCACATGTTGTATTCTGTTCAGGGTGGGAAAGTCATCTGAGACACATTTCGACCACCACGGGACAGAAAAAAACAAACATGAAACCCAGACTAGTGACTAATGAGTGCACTGGAACCCAGACTAAATTAAACCAGTGTGTATTCAGAGCTCTTTGAGGCAGGGTGGGGTAGCACCTAAAGTGTTCAGTAGGATGGAGAAAAGGGGAAGCACGTGCAGCAATATGCAATATGCCAACTAAGTACAGTTGTATCCATGACTCTGTTCCCAAATCCTCCATTTCTTGTGTCAGATGGGTGTGGCCAATAGTGAGCTGGTGGTAGCCGAGAACCAAGACAAAAGGTTCATATTCACAAAACATGTTAAGGTTGCTCCTATAACAACTTTTTAAGAATTGGTGTGTAAATGATAATGAACTTGTCCTTATAAAGTAAGACACCTTTCTAGTCTTTTGACCACCCAAGGTTCTTTTTCACAACTTACCATATTAACACATTCACACACACACACACTCTCTTGCAGTGAGGCTGTGCAGAGGCTGCCATGCAAGGTCCATTCAATTCAATTCAATTTTCAATTCAATTTTATTTATAGTGTCAAATCATAACAAAAGTTATCTCAGGACACTTTACAGAGTAGGTATAGACCACACTCTATGACTTATTTAAGATTAACATAGACCCAACAATTCCTCCGTAGAGTACGGTGGCATTGAAAACCTTCCCTATAACAGGCAGGAACGTCAGACAGACCCAGCTCTGTGGAGGACGGCCATCTGTCTTGACCGGTTGGGGAGGATGAAAAGGGGAGAGAAAGATAGAAAGACAAAGACAGACAGAAGACAGAGAGACAGACACACTTCCAGAGATGCAAACAACCAAAGAGTAACAGTAACTATAATAATATCTATAGTAATGTGAATATGACTCAAATGTTATAGCAGTTAATACAGCAGAATAGTAGGAACAAGCACATCTAAGGTGATAGAATATGAAAATGATAATAATTATGGCAAACATGATCAATGATGAGTACCGGCAATAGCAGCTATGGTACAGCGAGACATACCACTGATGGTGTTTTTATTGCTACAAATTTTATAATTTATAAGACTAGTGACAGTATATATGACTAATAGTTAGAAGTAGCAGGAAGCGTCATGCAGGACCACGGCAGCAGGCACCACGACAATCAGCAGAGACCTGTGAGACGACAAAGCACAAACAACTCCGGGGAAGAAGTTGAATTAGTAACATGCATTGATGAGACATGAATGATAAAGACAGACAGGAGAGAAGGTCAGAGTATTAGGACAAGGATTATCCCCCCACAGACTAGGCCTATAGCAGCATCATTAAGCAGAACAAAATCAGCTTTAAAAATAACAACATAGCTGAGGGCTCGTAAACCCTAGCTGTAAGCTTTATCAAAAAGGAACGTTTTAAGTTTACTTAAATATGGGGACAGTGTCTGCCTCCAGAACAACACTTGGGAGTTGGTTCCACAAAAGAGGAGCTTGGTAGCTGAAGGCTCTGCCTCCCATTCTATTTTTGGAGACTCTAGTAACGACAAGTAGCCCTGGATTTTCCGAGCGCAGCGAACTAGTCGGGTGATACGGTACTATTAGCTCTTTAAGATACGACGGAGCCTGACCAATAACAGCTTTGTAGGTCAGGAGAAGGATTTTCTATTCTATTCTAGATTTTACAGGTAGCCAGTGCAAAGAGGCTAATACAGGAGAAATATGTTCTCTACGATTTGTTTTTGTTAGTACTCGAGCTGCAGCATTTTGGACCAACTGGCGACACTTATTGGAGCAGCCTGATAAGGAGTTGCAAGGGTCCAGACTAGAAGTAACAAATGCATGGACTAGTTTCTCTGCATCTTTCTGAGACACAATGTTCCTAATTTTTTGCAATATTACGCAGGTGAAAATATGCAGTCCTTGTTAGTTTTATGTGAGAATCGAAGGACATATCCTGGTCAAAAATAACACCCAGATTCCTTACTGTGGTGCTGGAGGACAACACAACATCATCCAGAGTAACAATATCTTTAGCTGTTGAGTTTCGGAGGCATTTGGGGCCAAGTACATAACTTCAGTTTTTTCTGAGTTTAACATCAGAAAATTGCAGGTCATCCAGATTTTTATTTCCTTAATGCACCTTTGAAGTTTATCTAACTGATCAGTTTCTTCTGGTTTGATCGACAAATATAATTGTATATCATCAGCATAACAATGAAAATTTATGGAGTGCTTCCTTATAATATTTCCTAAGGGAGTATATATAAGGTGAATAGAATCAGTCCAAGGACATAACCCTGTGAGACTCCGTGACTGACTTCAGTGTGCATGGAGGACTTGTCGTTAACATGTACAAATTTTCCTTTAATAATGTCTTTCCTTCCATGCAAGAGTTGGGCAACAAGTAAAAGCTGCCTTTGCGTCCAGGTTGGTTTCAGTTTACATGGTTATTGAAAATTCCGAGGCTTCTTCCATGGATACCTGCTAATTGTTAACGAGCTGCCAGACATGGAAGAGGCCGACAGTTAGCTGCACATATACTAATCAGCCTAAATAAGTCTTTGTATCATGTTTCATCATCTGATTTTAAAGTCTTTATTTGGATATGACAACATACCCCCTACAGTATTTCTATCAAGAATTCACTGACAGAGACCCAAGACGGAAATCACAGTTTGATGAAACATGACATCATCCATAGCAACAGGGTCAAGCGCTCCCTTTCTTTTAGCTTAAGACTTGTTCCTGGTTCCTTAGTAAGAGTTGGTGTCAGCAGCTTTGTGAAGGGGTTTTAACAGGACACAGATCAAATGTTTGGTGAATACGGGCCCCAATTCATTTCTTTATGATCTATTTCAGTTTTGAGATTTTTAAAGTTTTTTCAGTGCAAAGGCTGGAGATGAATGCTTTGAGGATTTTTCGTGCAAATTATTTATCGTGGGTGTTTCTGATGTATGTGGTCTGTAGTTTGGTATTTACAGGTACTACATCACCTGATTTCCTTCTCCACACATAAAACATACAGTAATCAATAAATGGATTACGCGCAAATTACAGTGCATTACTTTTCGTACTAATATGTACAAACAGAGTATGAGGACTGCCTGCCCTGGTATAAATTGACCCTTAGACTATACACAACACACACACACACACACAGACACTCACATAATGCTAAGTTTTCACTCTATTTAGTGTACATGAAGGGAAGTAAATATCATGAATCTGCAGCTAACTGCTTGTATTTGCCAGCACGGTTTCACTGCCACAGCCACTGGTTTTCACTCTGATGCTAACAGTGAAAGCATTGGTGTGTGTGTGTGTGTGTGTGTGTGTGTGTGTGTGTGTGTGTGTGTGTGTGTGTGTGTGTGTGTGTGTGTGTGTGTGTGTGTGTGTGTGTGTGTGTGTGTGTGTGTGTGTGTGTGTGTGTGTGTGTGTGTGTGTGTGTACTTCAGTCTCAGGAGAGACACTGCTCGTTGGGTTTCTCAATGGAGGCTGTCTCCTGTACTTGGCAGCGGTGTGTGTGTGTGTGTGTGTGTTTGTGTGTGTCTGTGTGTGTGTGTCTGTGTGTGTGTTTGTGTCTCTGTGTGTGTGTTTGTGTCTGTGTGTGTCTGTGTGTGAGTGCATGCATCAGTGAGTGTGAGTGTTGTGTTTGTGTATGCACACTGTGAAAACAACCTGTTGGTGGGTTGCATTATATCTTGGCTTTCAAGCATATGCAGTTCCCTATCAGCTCAATCTATCTAGTTTCCTTTTCCAGATCGCTACACATGCACATGAACAAACATACATACTTACTGTGTGTGTGTGTGTGTGTGTGTGTGTGTGTGTGTGTGTGTGTGTGTGTGTGTGTGTGTGTGTGTGTGTGTGTGTGTGTGTGTGTGTGTGTGTGTGTGTGTGTGTGTGTGTGTGTGTGTGTGTGTGTGTGTGTGTGTGTGTGTCTGTGTGCCTGCTGCCCCTCTAGGATTTATTGTTGTTCTATGGCCCAAAGTAAATGGATGACGTATCAGTCTTGTTTTCTCTCCTTCTATTGTCTGAGGATCATCTGGAAGTGTTTTAGACGTCCTCAGTGCGGGACCCTCTGAATCATTCAGACTCCCCATAACAATATTTCCATTGTTTATTTGTTTGCATCTCTGTGTTTCCCGCTGTCTGGCTGTAGAAAAAGGAGAAATGTAATTGAGAGAAACAGAGGATAAGTTTGCATAAGAATAAAATTGTTGGAAAAACTCTCCAGGGTCTCTACTGGTCAGTGAAATAGCATGTATTATATTTCTATATTTTTTTCAAGACCATCTGTGATGTTTTTATTACAAACAATCAGATTTAAAATAATAACATATACAAATCAAACTGAATTTTAAATCTGCTTGGTGACTCTCACGGACACAACAGCATTTAAACAAATATATTTCTTTAAAAAAAAAAGGGTATTTTTAAGGACAAATCTGAAATATTGGGAATTTTTATCAAAAACATGCGGACATATACTAGAATATACTGTATTATACAACATGTATAGAATGCACATACATTGATGACATGATACAACATCCTGTATTATTCTGTCTATTTTATCTTGAGATAATGCACACTGTAGTGCAGCGTGTGTATGTGTGTGTGTGTGTGTGTGTGTGTGTGTGTGTGTGTGTGTGTGTGTGTGTGTGTGTGTGTGTGTGTGTGTGTGTGTGTGTGTGTGTGTGTGTGTGTGTGTGTGTGTGTGTGTGTGTGTGTGTGTGTGTGTGTGTGTGTGTTTTGCAGGACATCCTGCATGTGTGTGGGTTCACATGAGTCTGTCTGTATTCCTGCTGTGTGTGTGCACATTTGTGTATGAGTAAAAGTGTAGGTGGGCATTGTAGTGTCTTTGAATATAGCCATTCTTCTGTGAATGTGTGTCTGTGTGTGCATGTGACTGCTCATCCCACTGCGTGTATGACCGTGTGTGTGTGTATGTTTGTGTTGGCTGTGGCCAGCGGAGATCGATGGTCTGTAAAGTGGATTCCTTATTGGCCTGTGTGCTTTGGCAGCTCTTGAAAGAAGCCCACTGATTACACTCCCAGATGTGTCTTACACACATATGTACACACACACATGCACACACTCACTGCTGCTTGCATTAGTGTGTGTGTGTTTGTGTGTGTGTGTGTGTGTGTGTGTGTGTGTGTGTGTGTGTGTGTGTGTGTGTGTGTGTGTGTGTGTGTGTGTGTGTGTGTGTGTGTGTGTGTGTGTGTGTGTGTGTGTGTGTGTGTGTGTGTGTGTGTGCGCGTGTGTGTGTGTGTGTGTGTGTGCGTGTGTGCGTGTGTGTGTGTGTGTGTGTGTGTTGAGAAGGAGGAGCGGAATCCTACTTAGCATCCTTTAACCTTTTGTGCTTTGGCAGGTTATATCACAAGGACAAACGCTCTTTCACTCTCCCAAACACACACACACACACACACGCGCGCGCGCACACACACACACACACACTCTCACAAACACTACTTTGAAACAGTTTGGTTCAGCCTAGGGTTTTTGATGTTTTTGTGTGGGTGACCATCTGAAACTCTCTGATTACAATTACACCCAAAGATGCTTCTCCTTCATTCACTTTTTGGTGAATGTAGCCTTTGCCGGGAAGAGTTGATGTCATCAGGCGGTATCCAACGATCATTGGGCGTTTCAACCCTGAACCGCAACACCCTCAATATTGGTGGGTCTGCAGTGGTGGCCAAATCACTGCCCATCAACCCCCCTGGCTTCCAGCTAAGCTCCTCTCTCCTGCTCCATATAGCGGCTCTTTCTGCTGCCTCCCCCATCCTGCGAACTGCCGTCTTTCTCTCCCTCCCCGTCACCCCAATGGCTATGCGCATCCTCCACACTGACTGGACGGGGAATCTTCTACAGCCGACCTCGACTGGGAAGAGCCATGCCTGCCAACCTTTCCCCCTGCAGTCAAGCAAGAGATCCTGGTATTTGGCACTCTTTCTCTCAAACGCTTGCTCACAACCCTCTTCCCATGGGACAGTAAGTTCGATGAGGATGATCTTCTTTGCCTCTTCAGACCACAGTACTCTGTCTGGCATCAGGGTTGTCTGGACAACCAGGGGGAATTGCAGTCTTCCCCCCAGGTCTACCTTAATTTCCCATGATTGGGCCTTTTGCAACAGATTGGTTCTTGTTGTTACTGTGGTTGGTGGCTTTTGACCCGCTCTTACAAACTTAATTGATGGTATTGCTCTCACAGGTGGTTGCAGTTTCTTGCGTCTCTCTTGCTCCAGGCTGTTAGCAAGTGTCATGAGCACTTTGTCATGGCGCCACCTGTATCTTCCCTGGGCAAGTGCTGTTTTACACCCTGACAGGATGTGTGCCATGGTACCCCTCTCCCCGCAAAGCTTGCACAATGGGTCCTCCCTCAAGCCCCATTTGTGCAAGTTTGTCGGAGTCGGGAGTGTGCATGGCGTTTCAATTATGTCAGGTAGCTTCAACATGCTTTCAGCTTGTGCAACAGATGAGTCAGCTGCCCACTTGCGTCCTGATCTTGTGAGGATGCCTGCATGCCTGACTTGTTCATCCTTGGAGTCTCTGTATGTTATTATGGCTCTGCACATTGCTACCTTAAATTCCTCCACCACGGATGACAGAGGAAGTTGGAGCTGCCCTGATCTTATGTAGAGGCCTACTGAAGTGAAGCTTGGAGGGACTCCCAGCCACCTTCGGAGGTGCTTGATGATCTTCCTCTCCACTCCTTCAACGCTTGTCATCGGGACTTCATACACCGTTAACAGCCACATGAGTCTTGGCAGCAACCCATGTTGGTAAAGCCATGTTTTGAACTTCCCCAGGAGCCCAGATTTTTCGATCCTCCTCAGCCATTCCTCTGTCTGCTTCTCTGTACTGCTGATGTTGTTCCTGGTCGGTAAGTGAGTCGTCAAACCACTTCCCGAGGCACTTGATTGGATTTTCCTTTATCAATGGAATCACTTCCCCTTGCACATGCAGCGTGACCCTGTTCTGGCCCACGTTGCCATGCGGTCTAGAACAGAAAGCACCCACCTCGCCTCCACATGAGTTGTGGTTGTCACAGTAAGGTCGTCCATGTAACCTCTTATTGGGGGTTGTCGGATGCCCGATTGCATTTTTGGGCCTCTGGCTTCCTACCCAGCAGCTGTTATAATGAGGTTCATCCCCATGATGAAAAGGATGGGGGAGATTGTGCAGCCAGTTACGATCCCTTTTTCCAGGTTTTGCCACTGGGTGGTAAAGTGGTGGTAAACTCATTCAATTCTCAAGTCAGATCTACAGCTTTATTGTTTAATTTTTAATGAATTTTAATTTTATTAATTTTTATGGTGTTTTTTAAGGTGTAACAAAGACAATGTCACGAGTGTCAAGTAATAATGGATGATATGTCTCTGTCTCTGTCTCTGTCTCTGTCTCTCTCTCTCTCCCTCTCCCTCTCTCTCTCTCTCTCTCTCTCTCTCTCTCTCTCTCCCTCTCTCTCTCTCTTTCTCCGTCTCTCTCGCTCCAGTCAGTTTGATTGAAGACTGCATCATTGGCAGGATAAATGGTTACTACATATTTCAAGAAAGTCTGGAGCTGAATAGTGAGATGAAAACAACCGTTTTGTTATCTTCATGAATTACACAAACTGTTTGAAAAAGCCCGTAAAATAGTGTCGTTTTAGGTTTTAGCATGATGTCAGGGCTGGTGTACACATCACCTAGATTTCTAAAAAAGGGTTACTTTTGATGGGTTTTTTAGTCTGTGTTGTTTTTACAATACAGTGAACCAAGCAAAAAACATCTGAAATTTTTGATCTATAGTTATTGTAATAGTGCTGCAAAAAAAGACAACATTTCAACTTACACAACAGACACATCGCGTAAGATACTCAGGGATATTTTGAGTGAGTTTGAGTGAGTAGTAGAAATCTGCACTTCAAAATGTAACTGTCATTCTTTTTTTTAATGATGTTTTGGAATCAGTTCAGTGTTGTTGGAATGTTGTTTTAATTCAACAATCAATTTGTTGTATTAGCAGAATAGTGACGCTTTAATATCGGTTGTATTTATTGCAAGTAATATCTTTATCATGATATTCAACATTATTACATATCGCGCAGTCCTAATTCTTAACCAAAGCAGTATATCCTAAACTTGACTTATTCTAACTTATTTTCACAAAATGAAACATTTAATATTGTATTTGTTGTAAAGCTTCAAAATATATTCTAAAAAGGTGATGGTTGCAGTTTTTTGCCATGATATACTGTATAAGTCATATCATATATCAGGCTTTATTACAATGTGGGGTTATTAGCTATGAAAGGATATTTAATCCAATGATAATTTCTATGTTTTGGGTTAATGCCTAAATTCTTGGAAATATAAGGAAATATCTCTCTAAGAAAGATGCCATATGCGGCATTAAATGTGTAACTTTTTTTCCACCCTAAATTATGTCATTTTATTTTAGCTGGTCTGTATGTCAGAGGGTGGGGGCGGATGGAGGTGACAGAGTAGCTGTGACAGGATCTATGTGGCTAATGTTGTTAGCATGGAATCCCTGCATACCACCAGCATGTCATGTCAGTATCAATGTAAAGCTGCTCAACTGCTATGGAAGATGGCAGATAGACAGGGGGTAAAAGGCCCTGAGATCTGTTTAGGAGAGTGTGTGTGTATTTACTGACTTCTAAGCGGGTTTAGTGTGTGTGTGTGTGTGTGTGTGTGTGTGTGTGTGTGTGTGTGTGTGTGCGTGCGTGCGTGCGTGCGTGTGTGTGTGTGTGGGCATGCGCGCGTGTGCCTGTGTGCGCGCGTGTGTGTGTGTGTGTGCGTTTGTTTATGTGTGTGTGTGTGTGTGTGTGTGTGTGTGTGTGTGTGTGTGTGTGTGTGTGTGTGTGTGTGTGTGTGTGTGTGTGTGTGTGTGTGTGTGTGTGTGTGTGTGTGTGTGTGTGTGTGTGTGGCCCTATAAAAGCCTTGCTCCTGACATTTTTACTGCAGGTAAGTGGAGGTTGAATTTATGGTGGTTGTTTAGAGGTCTAAGGAGGCTTGGCTGGCCATGAGTTGGACACACACACACACACACATGCGCACTTACTCACACACATTTCTTTTTCCTAAGTTGACTTTTCCAACTCTAGTCAGACTCATATTCATGCAGTCTGACAGGTTCTTACACAGAGCTTAAACCACACTCCTACTGATGGACCTCCATTTCTGCTTCTCAGTGTCCACAAATTCAAGCTCATGACTTATGGCTTTTTGTGGCTCATAAGCCATTCAGACTTTGGAGTCAAGAAGCTTGTAAACAATATAGCAACACTTTGCATCAAAATGTTCTCAGAC
Source organism: Echiichthys vipera (assembly GCF_963691815.1). Lineage (NCBI taxonomy): Eukaryota > Metazoa > Chordata > Actinopteri > Perciformes > Trachinidae > Echiichthys > Echiichthys vipera. Next base: position 33,701,970 of record NC_139830.1, read on the forward strand.
ATAAAGCAAGACATTGGATTGTGTGGCCATGAAACACCACACCAGAAGGACACAGGGATGTCTGAACAGAGGAGCAAGGCCTGGCCTGCCACCGACAGAGCAGACAAATTGCTTTGGAGAGGCTCATGCAAGGAGATGAGAGGAAAGAGAAGAGGAGGGCATTCCCTGGTGGATGCTTGGCTTCCAATACAATTCTCCCCAAACTGGACGAGAAAATGAAATGGCCTCTCCCCTCCCCTATGTACAATGCGATTAATATGCTATAAGATGCTTGCTTTTAGACCCAAGAGACAGACACGATAATAGAGGATTTATTCGCTTAGAATTAAGAGGCTAGTCGAGTACAGTTGGCTGAGTCATAATGCTTTTGTCTCCACCTCAGCTGTCTGTCTGTCTGTCTGTCCTGGTTGTCCTACCACTTGGCTATTCTCCTTCTTGTCTTGCAGCCTGTGGATGCCATGCATGATGGAGACTGTGAAACAAATGAGCGTATTGTGCAACTGTTTTAACGGGGCACACGTTTTCTGAGCTGCTATAGAAGCTGAAGCATACCCTAACCTGCTAGCAATGCAACTGTAGATCTCTCAGTCTATCCCCTTTGGCCCTCTCTGTGGGTGTGATAAGGCCAGCTTAGGGACACATTAAGTGAGGCAGAGCGTTAAGATCAAATGGGATTGTGGAGGATTTCCAGGAACATGAGGCTATGGCTTTGGGAATCCTCTTCGTTTACCCCCCTGAGAGGAAGCCAGGCACGGTACAATATTCATCACCACTGTTCGCACAGCATGCCACTGGATGTTGCACCAGCCTGAAAGCCAGGGCAGAAGGAAAAAAATGGAAAACAAACAGTTTTCTTCCATGTCAAAGTTTCTTTTACTTTTCATCTGTACAACCCAGTGCAACCCTATGAATTCCTACAAGGAGGGACTGTGAAAATGTGTGCTGTTATCCCCGTATTTAAACGTGATGACTAGCTTTTCACTCTGTCCTTGAGTGTGGCCATTTGGAACAGCTAAAAATGCTGTTCGTTTCTGATGCAGTCGGACAAAACGTAATGCGAAAGTTCTTTTCTAGTATAACCTGGCTGTTGAGGTTAGGGATTGTCGATTGACATTTGGCAGGGTGTAGGATATGATCAGCAGATGTCCTGTGCTAAAGCAACCAACCTTCTGGCCCAACAGCCACACTACTTCTACCTTTACTCCATCATTAAAGTAGATGTCCTACTTAACCAACTGGGAGGTAGAGCAGGGCCACACTGCCTTATATCTATGGTAGTGTTAAGCAACTGTCCATTCAATTGTCTGACTACGGTCTAATCGGCTGGACCAATGCTGTTTTTTTTTGTGACTCTCCAGACATCATGTATCACTCCCATAGTAAATACACCACACTGTAGTTTTTCTGTTTACTGATTAATTTATTTTTCTTTTATATATACACCAATATAGAATAAGCACACATTCACATCACATACAATGTACTAATGTTTATATACATGCAGAACATGACACTTGTAAGGAAACATACCTTTCTGGCTGCACACAACTGAGAGGGAATGCACAGCACATGTATAATCTTCAAAAACGTGCAATATCACCTTTATTAATCTTGAACTTTAGCAGAGCATAAAAGCTTCTTGCAGTAAATTGCTTAAACTAAATGTGTCCCCGCACAATCCTAAATGTAAACTCCGTTGGCAGGAATCGTAGGATGCCATGCCACGTCATGCTAGCACTGCTATGTTCAGTACCACCTACTCTACTAATACCACAAGACCCCTCCACCACCCAGTCCAGGCTTTTCCTGGAGATGGCGTTTAGGGTCAGCATTGTATAAGAGTGGTTTTTTTTATAGATATTATTGTGCTGTCTCGGAACTCCACTAAACAGTGGACAGCATCAGTTTAGATTTGGACTGGGCTACTTCCCAGAAAAAAACAAGAAGTGAAGGGTTTACTCTGAGAAGAGAGACAGTGAGGTAGGAAGGAAGCATACTTCTGTGTGATTGATAAAGGCCTTCGACCCCGTCACACACAGCCTGTAATGTACAAATGACTAGGAATGCACACACTCCATCTTTCTCACACGTGTTTATTCACAGGCGGTGACACACACAAACCCTGTAATTGAATATCATGCAGAAAGAAAACATTCTCCTGTAAACATATCATCTATCACCTCTATAGCTTACTCTATAGCCGTTATGCCAAATGGAGGAACACACATGCACACACCCATACACACACCCCTGCAGCCTGTCAAACAAACAAATGAGACTGGAGTCCCTGTGAAAGTCATCACCATGACCATCCCAACTTCATCATCACGTTAGCCTGCTCCATTACACAGCAACACGATCTGGCCTGAAATCAATTAGCTGGCCATGCTAGCACCGTGAAGTGTACACTCTCCGGTCTTTGTTTTGGTCTGATGGAAAACAAAATCTAGCGCCCAGAAGGGAGTTTTAGTTGTGTGGGCGCCACGTCTTTGACCAGATGAAAAAATGTTTTGTGTCAGTTCTGTGATGATGCTGAGTGTAGGAAAGTGATTCAAGGATGTATTATTGGCATTATACAACCCAATATTGCACAATAGAATATGTTGTAGCCCCCCACCACACACACACACACAGAAATGTATTCATTAGATATTGAAAATTATAAATTAGAGGAGAATATTGATTGAAACCTTTATTTAATACATAGAAGCCAATTGAGAGCAAGCTCTCTCTTTCAAGGACAGCCGGGTTACAGTACATATCAACAATATACGTAAACAACACAAGCACATGGGAGTTACAGACAGAAGGGCTTTAAATTGATAAAAAGGGATACATTTGTGGAGCACAGTATTTAAAAGCCATTTTCCCAATCTCAGTGTTTACTTGAGGATTTTCAAGGACCAATAGTGGAACCTGGTGCAATGTGAAAATTATCTATAGTTAAGAAGACATGTAAGACACCCAGGTAGTAAATAACAAATAGAGTGCTGCAGAAATGAGTCCTAAAACCCAGAAAGGCATTTTTTCACTTCCAGTTCCCTCATCTCGAAGTCAATGGGTTTTTTGTTGGATGCCTTAAATAAGGTCTGTGGTCAACACAGCTTTAAGATACTACAATGTTTTATTCTAATGGATAAAATATGTAAGTTAATATCCCACTTGTGAATTTTGAAGCTTGTACATAAAAAAATGTGGCTAAATGAGACTATAGAGGTCATCTATAAATGTGTTGAGACAGTATCTTGTGGCATCTACTTACAATGTGAACACAATTATGTCAAGCAAATAACAAGCATCTCCTGGTCCATTCAAAGAGCAAAACCCACTGCGCTAAACTAAACCGGTGTCAACTAGCAGCCCCGTCTCATTTTTCAAATACCATATTATGGCCTGAAATGAATCCAACCATTCATATGCACAGAAACACACCACACTCATAAGGATCATACGTTTGCCACACTTGTACAAATATAGTCGATACATACAGGCTGTCAGAGCACGCCTCCTCATTTGTCAGCAAACACACCCTTTCAGGGGTCTGCTTAGTGTTAAATATATGGCCTCCTTCTAATCAGTGTCCCCTTCAGGCCATTATTAATGCTCTCTGGAAACCAACAACAGGACCAGGGAGAGATATTTTCAAAGAAACTTTAATCCCCCTGTCTTTTAATCGCTTCATTCCCTACAAGCAGGGCATATGCTGTGTTTCCATAGACAAGTCCTGGCTAGGCTCAGCTTGGTTTGACTCGGCCCGTCAGCCCAGCGCGGCAAGGATTTGCATTTCTATTATACCTGTGTGTCTTTAACAATGTGGCTTTCCTGCACAGGCTCATGGTACAGTAGCTCTGTGTATCTTGGCCTCTTTTGTATTTTTCAACAATAGTGTTTTGAAAGTATTCCTTTGGATTATCATATCATTGTCAGTGATGTGTTGGAGTTCTTGTTTCGGTGATCTGCACTGAGCTCTGTTCCCCGTGTTTGCCTGGCAAAAGTTAGCGGTGGTGTCAGTGCCCAGAGACCGCCATTAGACAATTACTATATATTCAGTTTCATAAATTTACCCAAATCCACAAATATGTAGGATATTACTACAGACATTCCTGTTCTTATGTTACTGTAAAGAAGCCGGAGAGTGTGAAGAGCGGCTGTGAAATGGATTGAATTATTTAATTTCCTATACATTCTTTAAAATAAAAGTCTCCTGTTGTTTTGTTATTTAACAGCTTTTATTATGAAGAGGCAAAATCAGGAAATGTTGGATTTTCATCAGCAGTTACTTTTAAAAAAGGCCTTTTTCTCTGGTCTCCTGCACAAACATGAGTTAGGTCTCGCAACACAGACTTAACTCAGCGTTAGTATCAGCTCAGCTTGCTTAGAACCTCGGTCACGGTGTACTTTGTCCAGGTCATCGTTATCCCAAGCAATTTCAGTCCAAAAGTCAGTTCATGTACGCAATTGACCAGTCCCAGCCTGGTCAGTTGCGTACATGAACTGATGAAGCCTCTTGGATGAGAGGTGAAACCTCTTCCTAGACGAATAACCAAGTCCAGTTGCTTTTGACTGAAATTGATTTGGGGATCCATAGCTTTTGGTGTACAGTCCCTTTCTGTGGGTTAGAGCTCCAGTAAGGATGAAATTTTGAAAATGTTATTAGCTTTTCCCTTATTCATTCTGTCATAAACTCAAATTTTGGCTTCTTGGACATAGATTATTTGAGGCAAACGTCGGCCATGTCTCTTCTAATGTACTCAAACAAAACTCTGTATACCCTTTGATATTTTTGTTTCTATTTTTGGTAGGAATAAATGTATGTATAGAACTGTTGATTTAAAAGGCCTTTGAAAGTGGTTTGAGAGTGGTGTTGGAGAGTGACATCCTGATGATGGAGAGGGCTTTGACACGCCTTAGATAGTGAAGTGTTTGTTTTCCTGAGCCTGTTTGGAGTGCACTCCTGCACTTTCAAAAATCTCTGGTTGTATATGGGTTTCTGTGTTGTATATGTTCGTGTTGTCCTCTCAGGGTTTGTCTCCTCTCAGGTGCCCACATTACTGTGTGTTTGCACACTACTTGATCTAACAAACCAGCATAATCAGCCCCCAAGAAAACACATGCACACACACTGTCCATGTGTGTTTACTTGATCTGTGTGCAAACATGAGCATGTATGTCCTCTGCAATCAGCACTTGGGTCTGTGGCACGCAAGCATATGGCACAAATATCCCTCTATGACAATACACTATAATGAAGTATACCTTCTCTTTTTCTTACCCATCTAATAAATTGGAAACTAGAGACCATCTTGCAATGGGATCACACCAGTCTGCTTTTCCGACACATTTTCAAACTCAGCCTTCATTTTGATTAACTGCACACCTGCAGTGTTTTGTGATTGTATCTTGCACGGTTGCGACACTATCAAGATGACAAAATGTGTCCACACACAGGCAGACGTAAACACCTGGTAAAATATTCAAAACCACCTATGTGATCCTGGAACAACCACAGTCTGCAGGACTACATTTTACCATGAGGACACACACACAACAAAACATGGCCAGCGTGGCTGTTGCGTCTGGCAGATATTTATTACTTCTATATAAATATCTATTATACAATTTTTTCATTAACTTCAACATTTTGTACTCTCCATTAAGGAATTTGAATCCATCTTTGATCATTCCAAACCATGGGCATTAATAGACTGCTTTTCACAAGGTGTTGAACATGGCTGATAGCATATGCTCCTATTCAGTCACAAAAGCATCCGCGGTGTCCAACGCTGATGTTGGATGATAAGGCCTGGTTTGCAGTCAGTGTTCCAGTCTGTGGGTGAGGTTAAGACTCTGCAGGCCAGTCACGCACTTCCAGACCAAACTGTGAAAACCATTTCTTTATTGCTCTGTTGGAAGCACACTACTATCTCAAACCATCACTGTATGTTGGAAGTCCATCCCAAACCATTGAATTCAACTACGGAAACAAAGAAACATATGTGTTCACATATGTATGTTTAATCTATGTATTTTCTTTTTTTGCCTTTATTTATTCAAGGGGAGACCACTGAGAGCAATACTCTCTTTTTCAGGAACACTCTGATCACATTCACACTCTTGATTATGACAAGAGACAGATTAAAAAGAAGAATTGTTTAAGTTTCTGCAGATTCCAAGTATGACCCTCAGTGGCTGGTATGGCTTCAAAAACTTTGGATGCTACTTGTCCCATAGCATAACTCGGCAGCACTTTTTTTTTAGATACTCCGTGCATGGTAAATGCCCATGGCTTTCAATCTCTACACCCACACCTTCTTCCATGGGCTTTCTGTAAAAAATGTAAAGCCTTCAAGCCTAGAGTGAGACCATCTCTGAATCCATCGGCCTGATGATGATTTAGCCACTGTGCATCTACCCAAATCTTGTGCCGTTGCCTACCCATTCTGTATTTGTATACTGTTTTTACAGATCTAGTCCTACTCAACGTGATGAGTAAGCTGACCTTCATGCGCAAAATCAGTGTGGTACCCCTTTAATAGAAAATATCTGCTCTCACATTTTTTCTGTCAAAGCTGACATAAGTTGATGTAAAATCTGAGACGAGTATTTCAACACTGAACAGGACTACTTACATGGCTCCTCCGACCAGAAGTGCTCACAGGCAAGGTCGAAACCAACCAAAGATGAGAAGAGATGAGAGCTAAGGGCTATGCTAAAGCTAACTTCTTTATCGGCTATCACTACGCAGTGTTTTCCTCACTGCGGATCACCACTCATGTGGTTCTAACAAATGGATTAAGGACTGCAACATCATGGTTTTCACTGAAAAACTGTGAACAACTACCAAATTGAGCCAAAGGCAAAACTGTTTGGTGGATGAGAGAAATCTGCATTTGCGTCTGAATTTTAGAGTTTAGGGTTTGAACATAAATATTAAAGTTACACTCACGCTTCAAGGAAATTTCTGTTTGTGCACATTTCTGTGCGAGAGAGAGAGAGTGTGTGTGTGCGTGCGTGCCGGCGTGCATGCGTGCATGCATGCGGGCGGGCGTGCGTGCGTGTGTGCGTGCATGCGTGCGTGTGTGTGAGAGTGAATGTGGGATGTTGTGCTGAGACAGACACAGTTAAAATGTTTCGCTAAATAGTGAGCAAAGCACTGCTGCTGTCTAATTTGACATGGCTCAAATTAGCTTGGGGGGGGTCTATGGACAGGTTAATGCATCTTCATATCTAAATGCCATATGTTGGTGTGTGTGTGTGTGTGTGTGTGTGTGTGTGTGTGTGTGTGTGTGTGTGTGTGTGTGTGTGTGTGTGTGTGTGTGTGTGTGTGTGTGTGTGTGTGTGTGTGTGTGTGTGTGTGTGTGTGTGTGTGTGTGTGTGTGTGTGTGTGTGTGTGTGGTAGTGAGTAAAGTGCCTTGAGGCAGACCCTGGTATTGATGGGGATTACTAACACTTAACTGACACCACTGAGACTGCAAATGGAGTAAATGATTTAGAGGCATTGGCCTTAATGTAATGAAAGAAAGGCCCTGCCTGTCAAGAACCCCCCCCCACACACACACACACACACACCTACCTATGGGTGCTAATCCTGTGAGCTTACATCTCCATTAACACTAACACTGCACCACAAACCTTCTCCGCCAGCTAGCTAGCACTCTGTGTTTCCCCGAGGATATCAGGGACACTCTCTCGCTCTCTGTCTCTCTGACACACACATACAGACACACACAGCCTGAAGGGATGTCAGTGTGGGTTCACAGCACAGTCATAGAAGTATGTGTTAAAGTGAAGGTCTATTAAAAGTGCGTTTCTGTATAGTAATCTATATAACATGTGAATGGTGTGATTGTACTTGAATGAATGAATGTACTCTGCATTAACACCATGCTATAGTACACGTGCAATATAGGATTAAACTGATGTACCGTGTTTACACTGACATGCCATCCTACTCTGATATAATGGAGGTTTCTGCCCACAGCTGCATAAAAACAGGCTGATGGAAAATAGTATTCGCTTTGTACACTAATATACAACTAATTAACAGCAGCAAATACACCAGATTATTATTTTCATTATGCATTCCTTTGTCATGAAAGCAATATTTTATTTATATTTTGAAAAATGTTTTGTTTACATCTATGTTTGCTTGTTACCAGTGGTCCTTTCTTTCTTTGTTGGTGCAGTCCTTGGTTTGTGGCCACATTACCAGCACAAATTGTCAATCAGCTGAATCACATGAAACCAACAGATGGATGTAAATTGCGGCACTTGCTTGTTTTCATGCATGTGCGTCCTTGTAAAATGACCCACTCATAAAACATTGCTCCATAGCACTACCAGTGGTCAAAAGCTCCACAGGGTGCCTTTCAATTAGTGGTTCTCACCAGAAGCTTTTATATGTATTTTGTGATCTGATAGAACATGTTTGCATGCTTTAATGTTTATAAAACATTTTATTTTTCTCATACTGCCCATGGCTGCTGCTTGGTGATTGGTCAGTGTTTGAGGGTCTCAGCATCTACGCTCAGCTCTTGCTGTCTCTATATTGTACAGTCAGCCATGGACTGACTGTAATGGAGTAAAGTAGCATGTTCTACCATCATAAATCATCAATAAGGCTTATCCAAACAAATCCAAACTAATACACAATTGGAAATGTATGAGCAGTAATGTGATTCAAAATTGGGGTGAAATGAACAGCTTCAGCAAGCAAGATCACAGCTGTCTATAGTGTTAGCATGTAGCTACATTTAGCAGTGACACAGTGATGGAAACACTGAAGCAGATGACCAGAAAGTAATCCAGCATGTCACTTTGAGCCGACAGTAGAAAAACTGTCTGAAACCGAGTGTTCAGGGCGGTCTGAAATCTAAGGGTTTTGGTCATAGGGATTAGTTTTACATATGTTTTTCTCATTATTTGAAGCTTTAGCCTTGTTTAATATGAACATCCAACATTTTAATATTAAATATATGATAGAAAATAAGGAAAAGCATAATATGTCTCTTTCAATAAAATGCAATCCAATGCCACACCTCCATTAACTAGACTCCAAAGTGGCCATAGAGTTCACACGACATCTCTCTGTCTTAACAGACACTGAACATCTTAAGCTTCATGAAGACAGGGCTTGTTGCAAAGTTGTTGTATTGGATCCCATTAGATTTTAGAGGTGTGCCTAACAAAGTCATAACTCAGTGTAGTTCCCACCTGAACTACCACCTGTTTTACGATCTGTTAGTAACAGACTGTTCCTGTGTTCCCAGTGCCTGACTTCTCAGTAACACCACTTACGTACACTCTCTCTCACACACACATATACATGCACCATTACATATTATACAGCACCCCTAATAAAGCAATTAGCCCCCTCGCACTAAAGCCTAATTGAATTAACATTAACCATGCATTAGCATCTTAACTGCACAGGTAACCCAGAAACAGTGGCATGGGGCCTCAGATCATTATGTCTTCACCTGTGTGTGTGTGTGTGTGTGTGTGTGTGTGTGTGTGTGTGTGTGTGTGTGTGTGTGTGTGTGTGTGTGTGTGTGTGTGTGTGTGTGTGTGTGTGTGTGTGTGTGTGTGTGTGTGTGTGTGTGTGTGTGTGTGTGTGTGTGTGTGTGTGTGTGTGTGTGTGTGTGTGTGTGTAGAGGTTTATTTCCTATCTGGGTGTACAGTTAAATATAATAGTGTATTATTTCATTGAGACCTTTATTAGTTTATACATTGTACACCTTAGCCACCAGCTGAGATTTGTGAGAAGTATGCTGGATTGCATAAAGCGTCAATTCAACAAAAAGAAAAACAAACTAAGAATATTAAGAATATTTATTTACCTGTTATCTGTTAGATGTTACCAAGTTTATTTTTGGTTTTAAATTTGTATTATTTATTTAGTTTGGTTTGAAGAAATAGAAGCTCAGTGAATCAACAGATTAAATGGCCACAGTATTATAGTGAAGCACTGATGCACACACACACACACACACACACACACACACACACACACACGCGCACACACACACAGATCCCGCCGCAGTGTGATTAAATCTTTAAGGAAAGCAGCACTGGCTGAAGGGATAAGTAGGGCCAGTATGTGGGGACTAACAGCTGGGTGGAGAGTGGCTTTTAATCCTGCCAGGTTTTAACATGATGGAGGGGAAAACAGCAATCCAGGGCGTGTCTTCTGAATCCTCCTCCTCCTGCCAACATTACATCCTCACATTTCCAAAGATTTAAAGAGAGAAATTAAAAAGAAAAAATGTCAGAAAACACATTTGCATACCAAGGACATAAAAATGCCCTTTCACACCGACAGTGGATAGATGAGGTTTATTTCAGTCATTCATTTTCACGAGGGTAGACTAAAGTAAGCACGCTTGTAACTGTATTTGTAGTCGTATTATTGTTGTTTATAATAGTCATCCAACTTTTGCTATGACTATTATTATTATCATCACATGTCTACACAGGCAACATGTTAGCAGAGCTGCAGCTGCAAGTGTTTTTTTTTCTCAGGCCTTATGCAGTCTGTGTAGATAACTTAATTGATTAAAATGGAAGCATACAATGACTATATATATGAACTTTCAGATGCATGTGAGATTGACTATTTGAAATGCCTCCTTTGTAGACACTCATATCATAAGAAATATCACAGTCAAATATATGAAAATGCTGCATATAGAACTTCCCATAATAAATTACAGTGACCTATATATCAAACATTCAGCTTAAGCTAATATGAGACTTTAGCAATTGCACCATAACCAGGTCACTCTGTATATTAGCAATGAAGCTTTATTATTTACATTATATTTTTGTAATGTAATTCAAACTACATCTCTCACGTACTCTTTCATAATCATACAGTGCAATGTGCAGCTATTGTCTGGTTTGTGCAAAATCAAGTGGTTAAAAAAGTATGTAAAGAATATAAACTGAACAATAGTAGGTAATTAACCTCTTAGTACAATGCAATACAAACAACACCACTACATACCATAAAATAAATTACAGTTTAGTACTTAAACAATTTGAACAAAGACTTAACACTATAGCCTTCACGAAGTTGGGATTTGTTGAAAGCCTGTTGTATTAGATGATCCGTGCCGTGCCGTGCTCTGGCGTGGTTGTCCCCCCTCCCTCTCTCGAACCCTTCAGTGGTATCTTTTGTCAGTCGCAGGAAAGAGTCTTATATAAATAGTGTCAGGACTGACGTCAATTCTCATGCTCATGCTCGTACATGTTCATCCGTGCTTTACTAAAGCCTACCTCTCTCAACCGATCGTTCAACAGTTGTACTCACTCTGGTCAAACGAACTAGACATTAGACATGAATCATGCTTGGGCACAGTAAGAGTGAGTACACCATTAGTCAGGTCTGGAATCTCACATTGAGAAGGAGCTTTTTCACAGCCGGTCTGTGACCAATAACTCTTTCAATGTACATACGGGCATGTGTAAGATGAACTTGAAAAAAGCGGAACATATGCTATGAAATACCCTGTTACAAATTGAAGAAATCATGTCAAATGAATTCTTCATTTACTCTATTCTTTCTGTCTGTATGATCCAGGGTACAGGAAAGCATTTTACGTCCATCATTTATCAAGCAATTTTAACTACAATCGAAAACCCTTTTTACAAATATAACTTTGGCAAGTCAATGGTGATTGACGTTATACTCGCCCAGTTGTGTGTGTGTGCAGTGACAGCATTGACGGTAGTGACCCAGCTGTCTTCAAGTGGCGAGTTTGCTATGCTAATAAATATGCAAAATAAAAATAGGGAAACATATTCTCACACTTATCACCAGAATCAACATCAGAATCAGAAATACTTTAATAATCCCGAAATTATTTTTGTTATGCAACTCCAGATCTACATACAACAAATATTATACCGACTAAACATATATTAGAAAGGCTGAAATTTGAATTTACAGAAATTAATATTTACAGTAGTGAAGTATATACAAGATCAAAGATAGTCTAGGGTTTAGTCTGAATTACAGAGAGGAGGTGACAGACGCTCCAAGAGATGTGTTGTATAGTTTAATGACCACAGGCAGGAAAGATTTCCTGTGGTGCTCTGTGGTGCATCTGGGTGGGAGGAGTCTTCTGCTGAAGGTGCTCCTCTGCTGGGCTAGTGTTTGGTAGAGAGGGTGGGAGACATTGTCCAGGATAGACCAGAGCCTGGACAGTGTCCTCCTCTCTGCCACGGTCATCAGGGTGTCCAGCTCCTCCCCCACGACATCACCTGCGCTCCTGAAAAGTTTGTTCAGTCTCTTGGTGTCTGCAACCTTCAGCCCACTGCCCCAGCATGTGACAGCCAAGAAGATCACACTGGCCACAACAGACTCATAAAACATCCTCTGCATTGCCCAGCAGATGTTAAAGGACTTCAGCTTCCTCAGGAAGAAGAGTCGACTTTGGCCCTTTTTGTCGACAGCCTCAGCGTTTCTAGTCCAGTTCACTTTATTATTGAAGTACACCCCCAGGTACTTATACTCCTCTACAGTGTCCACATGGACCCCTGGATGGAGACAGGGGTCACAGGTGTTTTTACCCTCCTCAGATCCACTAAGAGCTCCTTTGTTTTAGTTGCGTTAAGCTGCAGATGATTCAGCTCACTCCAATTGACAAAGTTGCCCACAACAGTCCTGTATTGACTTTCATCCCCCTTTCATCCCAAATGCAGCCAAGTATTGCTGAGTCATCAGAAAACTTCGGAAGGTGGCAGGACTCAGTGAAATAGTTGAAGTCCGAGGTGAAGAGGGTGAAGGGAAAGGGAGAGAGGACAGTCTCCTGGGGGGCCCCAGTGTTGCTGACCACCCTGTTAGACACAGCTCTGTAGGCGTACATACTGCGGTCTGCCCATCAGGTAATCCACAATCCAGGAAACGATGGGGGCCTCCACCTGCATCGCAGCCATCTTCTCACCCAGTAGAGCCAGACGGATGGTGTTGAATGCACTGGAGAAGTCAAAGAACATGACTCTCACAGTGCTCGCAGGCTTGTCCAGATGACTGTAGCCTCTGTTCAGCAGGTAGGTGATGCAGTCCTCAACCCCCAGGCGGGGCTTTGTAAGCAAACTGTAGCAGATCAGTGAAGGGCCTAACCATAGGCCTTAGCTGCTCCAGGACAAGTCTCTCCATGGTCTTCATGATGTGGGACGTCAGGGCCACTGGTCTGTAGTCCTGAGGGCCACTGAGACGCAGCATCTTTGGCACAGGCACGAGCCAGGTCAGGCGTGAAGGACACTATAAAGGTGACCGTCGGGGGAGAGGTCGTCAGCTTCTGGAGGACATGATGTAGGTGACCGTCGGGGGATAGGTTGTCAGCTTCTGGAGGACATGATGTAGAGCAGGGGGGAGGGGTGGAATAGGTAGGTGTGAAGTGTGGTGGTGAGGGGCAGACAAAGGGTCTGTAGGGGGGGGGGGGGGGGGGTAAAGTGGCAGTCCTTGAAGGGCAGCCAGCAGCAGAGTCATGTGGGGGATGGGCCACAGCATCAAACCTATTGAAAAAAGTTAATTGGCCTGGCCCACACGGTCCTCCATACCTGTGCTACCAGTCTTCTGGAACATGGTAATGGTTTTCATGCCACTCCACACATCCCTCATGTTGTTTCGCTGGAGTTTATTGTTCAACTTTCTCCTATAATTGTCTTTAGCCTCCCTTATTTTCAGTTTCAGTACCCCCTGCACTCTCCTCACCTCATCATGGTTGCCAACTCTGAACGCTCTCTTCTTTTCATTCAGGATGCCTTTATTGTATATATTATGTGTATTATTAGCGTAGCAGGTCACAGTCCGAGATGGGACATTGCAGTCCACACAATAATGAATGTAGTCTGTGATGCACTCATTGAGCCCATCCATGTCCTCCCAGTGCGGCTCACAAAGTGCAGGCCAGTCAGTCACTTCAAAGCAGCCCTGCAGTATCTCATAAGCATCCTCCAACCACCTTGTCACAGTCCTTGTGGTCGTACGCTTCCTCTTCACCAGAGGCACATAGCAGGGTTTGAGGTGAACCCGGTTATGATCTGACCTGCCCAGAGGGGGGAGAGAAAAGGAGATGTATGCATCCTTAATGTTAGCATACATCAGGTCCCGAGTCCTCTTCTCTCTGGTAGGACAGCTCGCGTACTGTTGGAAGGTCGGCAGAACTCTATCCAAAGTGACGTGGTTAAAGTCTCCCGGCATGATGATGAGGGCACTGGGGTGTTGAGTCTGGAGTCTGAAAATGGTGGTGTGTATGATACTGCAGCCAAATGTCGGGTTTGCAAGGGGAAGGAATTTCAGTTCATCCATTTTGTTGTACAAAGACCGTACATTGCCCACAACAACAGAGGGGAGACACGGCTTAAATCTTCTCCTCTCCATAAGCCCGTCCCGTCTCGATCCTCCTCTATTGCCCTGACGTTGCTTCACACCTCTGCCTCCCCGGTGTGTTTTTCTCCAGAGTGTGGGTGGAATATCAGCTGGTCTGGCCTCTATGCCGCCCGGCATGAGCACAATCAGCTGTTCTGCGGCGTAAACAAAGACAGCGTGTCCCAGTGGAAGCGGTATTGATAAAAACAACACAAAAAGAAACACGAAAACTAGTGAACGTCCCTCTTTGTAGAGGGCAGAACTTCACAGAAGTTAGGGTGAAGAAACAGAACGAACAAAAGAGAATAAAAGAGTTTTTATAAAAGGGAACTCAAAGACCGGAGCAGTAACAGGCAACATGCAACTTTCGCTTGCGCTCTCATTAAATAGAAAAATACAACCATACACCTTCTGAATTCCAGTTTGTCTCTTTTCCCCTAACGAAAGGCACAGTCACATATACACGAATGCTGGCGACAGACCATCGTCTGCCGAGGCCATATTTCGTGCTGACCAAAGTTGAACACAAATTTGTGTGCCACCGGAAGCAAATGTTTTATACGCCCTTTCGTTTGCAAAGATTCGCAATGAACGGGAGGCGAATGTTTATCTCATGCATGTGTGACTTAAGCATAATTGCCTCATTAAATCACACACTAAGGGCCTACTCACACTGTCCTTCTGGCCGGGGCCAAAACCGGTTTTTCAGCTAAAGCCTAGTACCTTTAAGCAGTGTGAGTGCACCCGCTTCGCGCACAACTGCGGCCAGCGGGCCGTCCACGCTTGAAAGAGGTGGGCTTTAGCGGAGCCGTTTGCACATTTACGAGCACGAGCGTGCGCACGTGTGCGAGCACGAGCACGAGCCCTACGGCAGTAGCGTTATGTCCGCCTGTTCGGACATGTAAATAGAAGGACGGACCATGCGCGGACATTTAACAACAACAACAATGGCGGTGAAAGGTTCATGTTGGTGTTATGCGGAGGTGGAGTGTCTACTGCAGATTTGGTCGGATGAAAATATTCAAAAACAGTCGACAAGACGCACAAAAACTCCGAGGTCTGTGGAAAGATGTACCGCAAGATGTACAGCAAGAAGCATTGGCCGGCCCTGGCAGTGTGAGTACAAACGGGGCTGGGGCGCGGGGGGGAGAGGGAGGGGGGACAAGTACCCTAAAGTCCGGGTCGCGGTCCGGAAGGACAGTGTGAGTACGCTCTAAAACATAGTTGCACTCACCAAGACCCATCTTTGTTAACCTTTACCGTTTCAACAATCACCAACTCTGGTTCTGTCCAAATAAATCCTTAATTCACAAATTCAGATGTGAAAAGAAACAGCAAAGCCACCAGACTCCATTGAAAGAAAAAAAACAGTAATTTTACCTTGCGGAACATCATAAAACTCACCCTTCTTAGAATTTCTACGGTTCCAACAATCACCAACTATGGTTTGGTCGAAATAAAAAAAATAGTAAGAAGTAAAAATATGTTGGCTCTAAAAGCATTTTTCCCCGCTCTCTGCGGAGAGTCGACTTTGGCTTGTCCAGGGGGACAATGGCCAAAAAAATCAGACTACCATCGGTGAAGACTGAGTACATCGCTGGATAGCTAATATATTCATCCAATCTCTCAAACCTCTTCAATACCACAATGTCACATTCTTCTCCAGCCAAGACTGAAATTAAATTGTTTTCCATATTTAAACAAATTAATAACTTCTGAACATCAACACCAACTATCAGTGAATGGTAGTTTCTGTCTAAAGCTATCAGTATCGGCCTTCAAATACCCATATTGGTAGAAGCCTGGTCTGATAAACCTAAGCTCTTCCTAAACTTCTGCCAAACTCTTATCATCCAGAAAAGCCACCACTGTCAAAACCTTTGATCTGCCTGGCTCACTGGCTATCAGGGAGCAGACTACTGTGTTTCTGTGTGTGTGTGTGTGTGTGTGTGTGTGTGTGTGTGTGTGTGTGTGTGTGTGTGTGTGTGTGTGTGTGTGTGTGTGTGTGTGTGTGTGTGTGTGTGTGTGTGTGTGTGTGTGTGTGTGTGTGTGTGTGTGTGTGTGTGTGTGTGTGTGTGTGTGTGTGTGTGTGTGTGTGTCCTGAGGCCTGGTCAATCTCAGCTCCGCTGCAGGCCGGTGACAGGTGCTAATGCTTGGGCGAGAGCCTGCACGGGTCTCCATGCTCCCTACTGTGATAACACTGACCGACCTCCAAAAGCACACAAACCCACACACTCACTCTCACACACACACAGTGGCTTAGCTTCCTGATAACTTTGCTGCACTTCAGAAGCAGCCCGTGTGTGTGGTGGATTGATTTTTCAAAGGATTCCCCTTTAGTGCCAGCAGGCCCTCCATCAAAGCCGGCCATGAGAGCGTGTTAGATGTGTGTCTGTCTGTGTGTACATGTGTGTCAAACAACAGCCCTGTGTTTTGCCTTAGAGGTGATATGATGTTATTATGTCTTGCAAAAAGGTTGATTTGATGCTGGATAACAGGTGTGTGTGTGTGTGTGTGTGTGTGTGTGTGTGTGTGTGTGTGTGTGTGTGTGTGTGTGTGTGTGTGTGTGTGTGTGTGTGTGTGTGTGTGTGTGTGTGTGTGTGTGTGTGTGTGTGTGTGTGTGTGTTTGTGTGCGCGCGCACGTGTGTGTGTATGTGTGTCTTCGTAAATGCTGAATTGATTTTTGTAGTTGTAAAGGCCCATCTGGACAACACAGCTTAGTGTTACTATGTGAAGTGTGGCTGTATAAACGTAGAACACGCTAAAGCCTCCAGCCAACCATTTGGCAGAGGTTTTGCATGGTTACATATTTTCAAATTTCATTAAATCAACCTTGGCAAAGCTATCCACACAAATCTTAGTATGAGGATAGACTTTTAGGATTGTTGTATTTAAGCACATTCTAATCAGGCCATCATGGCATTAATTGCAATAATGTGATTTCAATCATTTGCTACAGTACCCTAAATTATATGTAAAATGATTTATAGAAAAACGATTCAATTGAAATTTTAGTGTAGTTGTACATTAGTTGCCTTTATTGGTGTAGTTGTAGTGTAGTGCCTCTACCTTTATATTTACCAGTCACCCTCGATCGATATCCATCCTTCTTATGTGTACTTCCAGCATGCACACACAAATCCAGACACAGACACATGAATGATAGTCTTTCCAGGAACAGAGGATCTCTCCTGTCTTTGTCTTCACTTTTTCCTTTGAAGTTATCCTGTCTGCCTTCTCACTGGGGTTTCGCTGATACCCACAAGACCACTAGAGAAACATTCCTGTGTGAGTGAGTCTACTTGTCTGAGAGAGAGAGATGGAAAGAGAGAGAGAGAGAGCGAGAGAGACAGAGAGAGAGAGAGAGGGAGAGAGAGAGAGAGAGAGAGAGAGAGAGAGAGAGAGAGAGAGAGAGAGAGAGAGAGAGAGAGAGTCTTATGAGTCATGTCATCCAGATTCTACATAATCACTCCTAATCCAGGAGACTGTTCAAGATTCTTTTTATTTTACTGTGCGATACTGTCATTATTCAAACTTTGTGCAACAAATGACTGACATGACTAACCAGATGATTTGTTACACAGAACCATCTGAGAAGCCGTCATTGAAAACTGATTGGGAAAAGGCAGGCACTTTCAAAACATACCTGGCAGGTGATTGGATGAACCATCCATTTACCAAACTCCTGACAATGTCAGGCGCAAGAACAATGAAAACATTTTTATCCATCAAGAAAAGCCTTCAGTGCCATTCTTTGCCCTTCTTTCAATGAAGAAAAACTCTAACTTTCTGATACAACTGATACTATTGCAACATCTACGCTGACCTCCCTAGGCTCCGCCATTGTTGTTTTGAACAGTCACCTCTCCTTGTTCTCACCGCTGTCACACACAGCTAAACAACACCTGTAGCTGCCAGTAGCCCCTCACAGGACACTGATCCAAACCACCGTGGTATGAATACAAAGGCAGTACGTGAAGTCTGACAAGATTTTCAATCCATCTTATTGAAGACACATTTTGTTCATCTGGTGCTGAAGGAGTTTCAAACAAACTGATTTAAGAAACATATTTGCAGACACTTTGATCCAAACAAACACTTTTAAGGTTAGAGAGGTCTTGGAGCGCTTTCAAGAGCTTTGTTTACCATAGAAATGTAAAAAATTATTATCAAGATTAGGTTTATTATATTAGTCTATATTAGATCTGTGATTATACTTTGTGAATGATGAAATGAAGCTCTGTGATTGACTGATGACCTATCCAACTGCACCCCACCTCTCGCCTGGATGGGTGGACGATAGAACGAACATCTTTTTGCATTAATGGATCTAAAGGTACTAGAGTTTTAATAGGCTACTTAACCTGTTGGAGACCCTAAATGGAAATGAGTGATTCCTGCTTCAATACATTTCAAGGGTAAACCCTGGAGATGTATGTAACATTGTGCATTTCTGGCCACAGCACAATTAGTAATGCCACAAGAGATGCTTACATCAGCCGTCAAAGGCAGAACAATGGCTGTTACATCACTAATTGGGGCGGGGCCACAATTGACTGGTACTGTAGATCTCATGTTTATCTTCTTAAATCACCTAAAAACAACAGCAGTCTGCTACAGTTAAAACACACAGACCTCCTGTGAAACAGCAATGTCCAAATAATGTCCAGGTGTGTACTTGCTATTTTTTGTTGCATTTATTTTATGTATCGCATTTCTTGTATCCAGGTGTATTATATACACATTAGGTAGGTTTACACTGCCTGCAGGCATTATGATCACGTCATCCATCGCCCTGAATATTAAGTAGTAATGTGGAACACGCAGTCTCTTCACAATATGATTCCATCAGACCTTTTATATACACTGTTTAACCCATGTCAGCACCTATGCACAGTCCCATTATGTTTTACAGACATTTGTAGTTTACTAAGAAGGAATCCAATACAGAAGCCCCAAAAACTGCAGTTCTCTGAGTGGTAGTTTGCATAATAGAGCAAATTCTCATTGACCCCTATGTTAAACAGGTCGTTTTCACAGCATCATTAAACCAATTTAAGGCCTGGTACAAAAACCCATTCTAGTCTGTATGTTTAGGTCATATCTCCATGACAACACTGAGGGGGGTGAATGTTTTTGTACCAGGCTTTTTTTCCTTTTATTGGGCGTGGCCTCTTGAGTGACAGCTAGCCTCTGGCCCTCACTTCTCCTCGGAGGTAAACGTCAGCCGGATGGAAGTATCTCCCTCCCCCCTGGTAAGAGGAAATGAGACGGAGTCGAAGTCTGACAAGATGGAGACTCCCGTAGACGAGCGGATCCCAACGGAGATGCTACTTCCATTTCTAATACAATCTATGGTTTAACCTTGCCTTTCAGGGCTTCCATATATAACAGCTTGTGCCATCTCAGGAATT
Organism: Echiichthys vipera; assembly: GCF_963691815.1. Taxonomy (NCBI): domain Eukaryota; kingdom Metazoa; phylum Chordata; class Actinopteri; order Perciformes; family Trachinidae; genus Echiichthys; species Echiichthys vipera. Next base: position 33,721,761 of record NC_139830.1, read on the forward strand.
CATCTCGTTGAAATTATGGAAAAGCATCATAAACCACCAAACAAAATTAGGAGAGTTAGCACACAGATGAAGAGAGAGTTCCATCTCTGTACCGGGTGCACTGACTGTGTATATTTGAATTATTTGACTGATTTCATTCACCTCTCGCATGTGCTTGCTTGACCCAGTCATTTTCTGTACCCCACTATCTGTCACATATTTATCTGGGTGTTAACAAGAAGAGATGCTGAAATGCAGAGTTGGACTGATGATGATGATAATGATGATGATGATGAAATTGAAGTGTCATGTGGGTCATGTTTTTGTATCATTTTTTTAGTGTACCAGGTCACAGGAGCACACACACACACACACACACACAAACACACAAACACGCACGCACGCACACACACACACACACACACACACACACACACAAACACACACACACACACACACACACACACACACACACACACACACACACACACACACACACAAAGAGAAACAGGTTGCAGACTCTCTGGCTCCAAAGCACAAGATCTCTCTGATTGCAGAAATTATGGCAGACAGAAAGGAGAAAAGATTAAGGTGAAGTGTAGGTCTGTGAGGATTTGGTTTGACAGGCATGAAGATCGTGTTGTGCTTAAAAGTTTGTTATGTGTGTGAGTTTGTGACTTACACAACTTAACAACTGCCTTTACTGTTAACACTTTTCTAAGCAAAGCTGTAAACAGCCAGTGAAATCCACTTAATAAGCAAAAATAATATGCAAAATGTAACACTTACACTTGTAATAACTTTAACTTCCAACTGCAGTGAAAACACTGGGTCACCAGATCAGTGATCTGTGATCTTTCTGCTTCACTGTGAGACCTAAACATAGCTGCAAACTTACCTCACCATAATCATCTTTTTACATTTTTACTGGCCTATTTAAGTATTTGAGTTTTTAAAAGTATTACAGTGCAAACACAGGCAAAATGTACTTAAAGAAATATTTTCACTGCTCTGATTCAGAGCAATTTCCTTTCAGTATTTTATTGTCATATACATTATTATATTTTCGGATCAAAATTACTGGTCAATTATGCTATGTGTCTGCAAAATGTCAACTTCTCATGTTTTCAGCTGATCCAAGAGGCCTTTTAAAGACTTAATTTAGCTTCAGAATTAGGAGAATTTTCTCATCACATAAAGGAACACTTTTGGAAGTTTGGAGATACATTCACTGGAGACTAGAGACATGAACATTTGAAATCTGAAAAGTAACGAGTTGTAGCTGTCAGACAAATGCAGTGAATAAAAAGTACAATATTTACCTCTGAGATGTAATGGAGTAGAATTAAATACAGTTGCATAAAATACTCAGTAAATAGTCAAGTGAAGTACAAGTACATCAAATTTGTACTTAACTACAGTTCTTGAGTAAATGTTAGTTCTACCACTGGTTTTAACCAAAGTAGCTCATTTCATATCATGATGGAAATTGAAACTGCTTGCACCTGAGTTGGTAGTCATAGAATCAGAAATGGATCAGGGTTCATTTGATTCAGTGGGGCGGCAGTAGCTCAGTCCATAGGTGACTCGGTTGGGAACCATAGGGTCGCCGGTTCGGCTGGAGAGGTGCCAGTTCATCTCCTGGGCACTGCCGAGGTGCTGTTGAGCTGTTGAGCAAGGTGCTGAACCCCCCCAACTGCTCGGGGTGTTGATCCATTTGGCAGCCCCCTCGCTCTGACATTTCTCCATTAATTGCATGTACATAGATCCCTTTCTGTGCATGTGTGTGTATTTTCGGGCCTTTGGTACAACTGCAAATATTGCCACATCCCTTAAGTCTTGACACTGAGTTTGTTTTTTGTATGCAGGTCCGTTCGACGGGCGTGGCGTGACCCTGCTGGAAGTATGTGGTAGCTGGCCCGAGAGCTTTGGCGTGCCACGGCACAACGTTGGCTCAGCTGACGCCAGCGACGAAGGCCTCCGCGAGAGACTGGCCGATGCCATGTCTGAGTCCCCCTCCAGGGATATAGTAGGATCTGCTACAGGTCAGTAGAGAATGGACAACACACTTGCATGAACATTGAGCATTGGAGGAAGCATTTAAAACATATTACAAATGTACCGAACCACTTGGTTAGGGTTAGGAAAAGATCGTGGGTGGGGTTAAAATAAGTGCTTATGTTGCATAACTACAGTGACGCATGTGACACAAGGGACACAAGGGACATGAACCTCTCCTGATTGTCTGGTGTTTGTCTGAAGCATCCACCACACAAACCACCTCCTTATGCAAAGTTTGGCACTCTTAATCTTGGAACCCTTGATCTGAGCATCTAA
>NC_139830.1:33729076-33913301 GCF_963691815.1 Echiichthys vipera
TTATGCAAATGAAAGATGTTTTTAAAAGATCAGTAAACATGATTTCCTGTGGCTTTCTATTGGAACAAGGCAACAGTTGACATATCATCCCGTCCATATATGATCCACACATGACACACTACGCGTTAAAGTGAGAGAGAGACTTTTTTTTGCCAGAGTTGTGACATTCAATTAATTATTTAAAGTTGCTGTAAGTACGCTTAAAGTGTTTCCGTTATGGTGTGTGTTTGTGTGTGTTTGTGTGTGTGTGTGTGTGTAGGTTTGTGCGTGTGTGTGTGTGTGTGTCTGCGTCTGTGTGTTACTGTGTGTGTGTCTTGCCTTGGCGTGAGACTTAGATGGGCAAAGGTAGATGGTATCTTGCTCAGTGTCTCCATGTGCTGGGAGCTGTGGCCCCAGTACTTAGACATGCACAGCGAGCTGCTAACATGGAACTTGAACCTGATTGCAAACACACACATGCATTTACACACACACACACACACACAAACACATACACACACACACACACACACACACTTACCTCACCCATACATACATACATTCCCCTCATCTATTTCTCTGTCATTTTTTTCCATGCAACTGTTGTGTGAATTCTTTGCAAACTTTTCAAAGTTTTATACACAGTCAGTTTCAACTGAGTCTATGTCATTATTTATGCAATTATACTGCTACTTATCACATGCTTTTTTCCATCTATAAAAACTATTTTGCCGTATGATCATTTACAAAAATAGATTTGGATGTAAACACAGCAACAAACAAGACATTTTTTCCCTCTCTATGTGTCTACTCAGAGTGATTCGGAGCTGGAATGCTCACTGATGTAACAAATCAGCCTCTCTCTGACATTCTCCTCCAGCACACACACACACATACACACATACACACATACACACACACACACACACACACACACACACACACACACACACACACACACTCACAGACACACACTCTCTCGCAGATTCACAGGGAAAACAAAGCCTCCAGTCAGGGTAATGGGGCTCTCACGCTAAGGCCGAGACCAAGCGTCGCCAGCTCGGGGGGCAGGTGACACTCACATAGAGAGATGGACAGATGGACGGAGGGAGAAAGAGAACAGAACATGAAGAAGAGGAGGGGAGAGAGACTGAGAGAGTCACTGACGACTAAAACACACTGGGGATGAAATTAGATTTGGCTCCAATGATATAATGTTGCTAATGAGATTTGGCTTATTGGTGCCTGTCCAACATAAATTCCATTGATGCCATATGGAGAGTGGACTACTGCTCAACCGGACCCGGTGAGAGCAACTCCAGCTGAGGAACAATGCTGCTTTCTATGTCCGTTTACTCGCATCCTGTCATTTCACAGTATACATTTTTTTTTAAGTAGTAGGGTATTTTTATTTTGTTTCCATCTTTGGTGCTGAGTGCTTATAGTGGAGCCATTTGCTGTGCATCAAAAGAGTTTTCCAAGGAAAGAGATATCAGACACCATGTGTTTACAGCAGGAAATGTAAACCGTTCCATAACAAGTTGTATCACTTTAGTGTCATGTTCATCAGCCACAGAGAACAGCTCAATAGAGATTTGTTTCTGATTTATATTCTTGACTCACAGGACTGTCTACACAAGGCCAACATTTCATTAATATGGGCTCATGGATTCATGGATCTTTATTTTCTACCAGTAATAGAGTTGAGCTGAGCTATAGAAATAAAAAAAATAAAAAAATGTATTATGTAGTTAGTATAATGTAGTTATGTGGCAGTCCTGTCTGTTATATAAACGGTATATATACACATCAGAGCCAAATTTCAGAATTTTGATCAATGTATGCTAAATGTTATGGCAAATCATTATATCCTGGGTAGTCGCAGGTGCTTTAAAAAAAACTTGATTCAGAATATTGTGGGAAAGTGGACTGGGTGGATAGCCTCCACACAGCTCTTACATACCGTTCCCCAATTTGACAAACACCGACGTTTTGTTACAGCCATCTGTGTTTGATACCAATGCTCAAGGCACTCAAATGCACTCAGGTTACATCCACACTACTAGGCTTTCATTCTAAAGAGCTTTAAAACAAAAATGATTTCCATCCGCACAAGTTTTTTAGCTCTGCATCAGAAATAATCTCTATCCGTCCATATTAACACGCCTAAAAAAAACCATATCACATGACCATTCGTGCACACTGGGCATGTACGTTCTGGTGTAAACAGGAAGCTGATTTTTACTCTGTGGTGGTAAATATTGAATATTCTTTGGACGAATATTAGCAATGGTGAATAGAAATAGCAAAAATAATTAGCTTGGACCGACAAAGTGGCACTGTTACTGGAAGTCACACGAGTATAAGGCGGTAACTTAAGTAACAGTGGTGGAAAACAGATTGGCACACACAGAGCGAGAGTGCTTTATTATCTGCTCAGAACGCCATTACCCCACAAATATTTGCTGCTGTATTAACCCTTTGAACTCTGCAATAGAAATTGTCTGCTGGTGCCTACATTGGTATTTGTGCTTATTGTGATGTAATTTATTGGAACACTTCAAACACGTCATATCCCTTAAATCTATTCAAACTAAGCTAAAAGGTTATGTAAGTAATTAAACATTATTAAATAGTAAATTCTTTGAGCACCACAAATCAATCTGAAGTCATGAGAGGTAAAGCTCAACTGTCTCTCAGTTGGTCATTCAAACTCTAAACCTTTGCTTTTAGGTAGGTACATTAAATTCCATGTTTTCATTCAATTCACTATTGACAAAGCTAAACTGCTAGAGATGAAGTGTTTCAGACAGAATACAAACCGGAAGTACAGTTTCTGGAGGTTTTCTGGGGGGTTAGAAGTACAATAGGTATCTTATCAACTTTAACCAAACAGAACTTAATGGTGCTTGAAATTGCTATTGTCCTTTTTTTCTTATTCCATCATTTTATTGTTTCATTTTTAAAAGCTGTATTTGATTAAGAATATGATGTTTAGCAACCCTTACCTATTCTGGTATTACATTAAGATTTCTCAGAAATCATATAACTCAGTATCTGAGAGTTACAGCAAAATTGTCCTGAAATTAGATGATAATCTGGGACTCGCAGTATCATCACAACCCATATATTGCAACTGGATAACAGTTTAGGTTAAATATCCTGTACTCATGGTTCTAACAGTGCAGCGTTTGTTTTACATGTTTCTGTACTGAGTGTATGTGTTGCGTTTAGTTGATTGATGAGTTAAGAGTGCTGGGCACCACCCACACCCATTGGGTCTTAACCAGCTGTTAGTTAGATACCAGCTCAAAGAAACTGGAAGTAATAATAATAATAATAATAATAATCGTAATAATAGTAAGTCTGTCTGAGCAGCACAGAACACAGCTGGCTCTCTCAACGCTCGACTCAAGACAAATATTTAGTGGAGCCTTATCAGCACCAAAAGGTTGAGAGCATTTCTGTGTGTTTGTGTGCATATGAGAATGTACACAAGTGTGGAGGCATGTGTTGATTTTATTAACAGCAATTACTTATATTTCATTTTACAGTATGCATGTGTGTGTCTGTGAAGACTAAAACATTCTCACACACACACACACCACACACTCAGTATGTGCGTGTGTGTGCGATGCATACATTTGTGTATCAACTACCCATTGCATGTGTTTATACGTATGTATGCTGTATGTGCAAATGTGCTCTTGTGTTTGTGTACGCAAGTGTGTCAGTGTGTGTGTGGGCCTGTAATTTATTTATTTTATACACTCCACATACATGTGTTAGAAGGCTTAGCATGCAGGGTCTATATTTGTGTGTATGTGTATCGACAAGGGTTTGCAAATATTTGAGGTGGTGTGCATACATGTGTGGATGGATATGTGTTTCTATCAACTACGTAATATCTACATATGCTCAAATTCATACCTAATGTGTGTGTGTGTGCGTGTGTGCGTGCGTGCGTGCGTGCGTGCGTGTGTGTGCATGTGTGTAATTCCCTGACTGGCCTGCACTGCCTTTTAAAATGTTCTTGTTGTTTTTGAGCTAGCAGGCAGTGCTCGAAACAGGCACCCCGACTTAATAATTGGTAATTTGCATTTGGAACCTTGACCGTAGGCTTCTGGCTCGCCGACATACTGTATGTCGACTTTGGGAGGGTTCCACTCAACTTCTGATGTTATCGCTTTAGAGAAAACATTAGCTCTGTTGCCATATGCTGCTTTGTGTATGTGTATGTGTGTGCAAAGTGTATAAAGGGTAAAGAAAGTTTGGATTGGAAATATCTGTGGATGGAATTCCTTGGTGTGGATTTAGGGTTTCCTCTCTAACACAGAACTGTGTGTATTAACATGCATACAGTCTTGTGAACATATGTGAGCATGTTAGTTTGAGCGCTTAGTAGAAAAATATCTTAAAGTGACGCCAACATGTTGCTAACTGCATTTACTCAATCAATATTACCGTAGACAGCATTGTGTTTTAGTAGCATGCTATTTTTCCATTTGGACCAAGTGTTCTTTTTCTATTTGATGAATGGCCAATGTATGTTACAATAACCTATCAAATATAGTGCTTTAATGTTTTAATGCCACTGAACTCTGCTAAGAGCCTGTAATCTACCGAATGCATCTAACCAGTGTTGAGCTCCTGACTGGAAAAATCCAATACATTACTCATTACTATTACTCATTTCTAAATGAGTGATTTAGTTATCAGTCCCCGTGGGCAGTAATTGGTTCACCTACTCAGTATTTTTCTGTTGAATGTCTAAATTTGTTGGCCTATCTTCAAAACAACCTGGATAATTTATTTCCATGTACTGTTTTGAAAACTGCTGCTGTCATAATTTCAATTAAAATGATGAGCTTTTCCACCCCAGAAGGTCAAAGACTTGGTCATCTGTTGCCTGAGTAATAGGAATACACTCATGTAAGGGAAATCCCATTTCTATCTTTTCTCTAATCACGGTCCTTGAAAACCTTCACGCAGAAAAGTCTGCTTTGGATATTTATGGGAAGGACTGTTCTATTGGCATATGACACAGATGTTGAATTTTAGGTGATTTCCCAAGCTTATTTCTAGTGTGTGAAAGTTGCAGCCATACACTGCCTCATACCTCAAGGGTCCTGCACCGTCGTTCTGCATTCAACATGCATGATGCTGCTGGTTGAACATCCTGCTGTTTAGGTGATTGTACCGCTGTCTTAGGTGTGGGTAATGCTGTTTATGCTGTGCATCATACTGTTTGAGGTGTGCATAATGCTATTGTTTGGCCCATATGGTTCACACACAGCACATATGATTTTAGGGTCCAACTGTAATAAGATGAAGTATCCAGGTTGTACAGTACCATGGCCACTTACCAGCAAAAATATAAGTATCAGTATTCATAATTGGGGGAATACAATGTAGACTTTATGTTGGCAAAATCATTCTTTGAAATTATCATTAGTCTGCTTCTTCCACAAGCAGGAAAAAGCATAATAGTCTTCCAGCTTTTAGTTAAAATTCTTATCCTTCTGGTATTACGAAACACAATTTTAGTTGTTTATAGCATAATACCATCTCTTTTAATGTGATTAAAATAATCATATGTATTTATGAAATAATATGTATATATTTGTAGGAATATGGATTTCACCACAGCTGTAAGGTGCTGGAAAAGCTTGAAATTGACCTTGAAAGTTCTTGAAAAGTGCTTGAATCTGACCTTGGAAAAGATGTACAAACCCTGGGTATATACTGGAATGAGCTGAACATCAACCATGTTTATACATCAATGAGTTCCTGGAGATGTGCTGTATGTAACACCAGTAACCCATTAGTCCATAAGTCAAAATCAATCAATTTGTGACAAACCATGCCCAGTGACAGATAGCCACTAGCGCTGTTCAAAGTAAGATGACAACAATTTAACCTTTAGATAAAGTTATTACATTGAATATTTGATTTTGAGCTGAGCAGATGTAGCAGGAGTATAGATAACATGACCATTCAGACCCTGAGCTTGAAAGTGCTGCACAGGAAAGAAAACATTTTTTTTTCTTTTGTTTAAAGATTATATGGCCTCTTTAAGTTTTGCTGTTAAATAAATCATTCCATAGAAAACCTCATTAATTGGTCTATTAAGGAAACATGTAAACTAGACTGCAAGCCTGTTCAGACAGCTGTGTGATTTAATAGTCTTACAATACATCCTGTATTTGAATTGGCCGTGTACTCCATTCACACAAAGCCAGGCTATTATCCATCCTACTGACTGACTGGTTTCTCTGCCATTCCGCCTTGTTTTAGTACACTGATATATATCATAAGAGCAACAACACACAGGATGTGATGTGTTGATGTGTTGTTGGAGAATGATTATGTGTGTACACGCGTAGTACACACATAACCATACTGTCACACACACTAAAAAGAGTAACATGCATGCAAGCTTTCAACACTTGTATGGCTTCCTGTACACTGCGAAGCAAGAAAAATTGGGTGAACTCAAAATTTCTGATTTTTGTCAACTCAAATGTAAGTACCAATTTATAATTTTACATTGTAATAACTTTTAATCCTTACTTCTGCAAACTCCCCCGTAAATTGTACTAACATATACATTTATATTGGATTAATTTTTAATCCTTAATTCTGCTAACTCTCTTGTAAATTGTACTAATTTATCATTTGATATTGTAATAACTCTAACTGATTTTTTACACAGAATCCACTTAAATTTAAATTAAGTTAGAAACAATAACTTCTAATCAAATGCATAAATAATTACTGATGCAACATGTGCATTCAAAACATTTGTTTTATTTAAACTGTACCAGCACCCTTCCCATCAAATCCCCTCAAAACAAGGCCAAGTAAATGCAAACTAATGAGACCTCTGCGATTCAGTTGATAGTGTTTCAGCATAACAGCTTCAACGGTGTGGGTGAACTTGCATTTATTTCAATCTGAAAAACAAAAATAGCAATTTGCTGGGTATTAGTAAGGCAGTCAGTAGAATTTTTAAACATTTTATCAATTTATTGACAATGTAAACAATAAACTGGACTAGGGTTGACAAGACTGACAATATAATATCGGTCCCATTTTTAATTTTAAATACAGTATATCTTACTGTACTCTTACTGTAATAAGATGAATTACAATTAACATATATTAAGGACACTATTCAACAAACAAACACCTAGGTCTAGGTTAAGAAAGTCATCATCAGTATAAAACATGACAGTCAAGTAACATATCAGTATATTATTACCAACAGAATATTTGATACATACAGGTGAATCAGTCTTTCCTGTCACTACAATATTATCATGATATTATCTCTGATAGGAATTACATCTTGAATTGACACAATACCAACCAGTCGGAAGATAATAGGCCGGTATTTGCCCAGACAAGCTAGCGACTAACTGATGCAGCGCCGCTAGCTTTCATTCAAAATCCCAACTGTTTGGTTGCCTTCTCCATCAAAAAATGTTTAGAGTAATCAATTAACCTAACACGCAGAAAACCCACACAGACACAGGGGGAACATGTAAACTCCACAAAGATGGGCCCCAGCCCGGATTCGAACCAGCAACCCGCAAATTTCCGAAACATAAACACATAAATTGATATTGTTAGCACTAGCTAATTACTTTACTGGCTAGCATGTCAGGCCAAAATAATACTTTCTGTGTGTCCGTCAAGGTCCGGTTTAGTCTGTGTAATGTAAATGGCGTCTTCCTCCCATTTCCATGAGGGTCTGTGCATGTGTGCAACATGTCCTCCATGTCTAATTGGGTGTATAATCGAGGTTTCACTGAACTGAACACTGTGTTTTGCCCACTAGACCTAGGAGTAGTCAGACTTAGACTTGGACATAGACTTAGACTTCTCTTTATTGATCCCTTTGGGATGACTCCCACAAGGAAATTGAGTATCCAGCAGCTTACAAAAAACACAAGGGAGGTATAAAAAAATACAGTATAAGATAACCAATAAACTCCTAGCTAAATAAATACAGAAAGTGTAAAAAAACAATAAACTCTAAGTCAAATGTATATGAGGTAGATGTAAGAATACAGGTCAAATAAAATTCACAGAAAGTTCAATCAGATAAGTTAAATATAGAAAACATGTATAAGATAAAAAAAATGTATGACTGTATATGACAGAAATGAGCAGTAAGATTAAACTATTGCACTTAAGTGGTGGATAAAGTTATTGCACAAAAAAGAAGAAAATAAGTGTCCAGGTATGTAAGAGTAGATTATTAATTGCACAGTGACTGGCTCCCACTCCTTCCCTTCTGCCCTCTTTATTTCCTCCTCCACCTGAGTGAGGAGTTGTAGAGTGGGATGGCCTGAGGGACAAAGGAGTTCTTGAGCCTGTTGGTCCTACACTTGGGCAGAAGCAGGAGGAGCAGGATGTTTCCAGACTGGATAAACTGTCCAGCCACAGGCCGAGGTATTTGAATGAGTCCACAGCCTCCACCTCAGCTCCCTCTAGCAGGACTGGTCGCGGTCTTTGTCTGGACCTCCCAAAATGACCAGCTCCGTCGTCTTGGAGGTGTTAAGCTGTAGATAGATAGATAGATAGATGGATGGATGGATGGATGGATGGATGGATGGATGGATAGATAGATAGATAGATAGATAGATAGATAGATAGATAGATAGATAGATAGATAGATAGATAGATAGATAGATAGATAGATAGATAGATAGATAGATAGATAGATAGATAGATAGATAGATAGTACAGTATACTATGTGATTTTAAGGTGCAAGAGAGAGAAAGGTGCATTTTCAGTAATAAGTCACTTTGAATAATGTGAGTTAATTCCCCTCAGCGTTGCTGAGAAGCGTTGTACACTCTGATGGCAGCAGGTAGGAATTATTTCCTGTGGCGTTCTTTAAGGCAGCGGAGTCTGCTGCTGAAGCTGCTCTTAAGCTTGTCCAGGGTTTCGTGGAGGGGATGGGAGACATTGTTCATGATCACCAGAAGTTTTGCCAGCATCCTGTGCTCCACCACCTCCTCCAGGGTGACAAGCCTAGAGCCAACAACAGACCCTGCCTTCTTTATAAGTTTGCTTTGATGCCCACACCCCAGGACACCACAGCGAAGAAGATGGTGCTCCCGACAACAGACTGATAAAACATCTGAAGCATCCGGTTGCAGACATTGAAGGACCTGAGCCTCCTTAGGAAGTAAAGCCGGCTCAGGCCCTTCTTGTAGACTGCCTGCTTGTTTGCGGTCCACTCCAGTTTATTGTCCAGCACCACACCCAGGTATTTGTAGGAGTCCACAATGTTTATGTCCGTCCCACCAATGCAGACTGGAGAGGGCGGGGGCTTGTTCCTCCTAAAGTCAACCACCATCTCTTTCGTCTTTGCCACGTTCAGCTGCAGGTGGTTCTCCTCACCCCACTTGACAAAATTGCCAACCAGGTCCCTGTACTCATCCTCCCTTCCACCCTCTACACGCCCCACAATGGCCGTGTCATCAGAGAATTTCTGCAGATGACACTACTCAGTGCAGTACTTAAAATCTGCAGTGCAGGTGGTGAAGAGGAAGTGCGACAGCACAGTTCCCTGGGGGGCGCAGATGTTACTGATCAGGCGGTCAGACACACAGTTTTGTAAGCTCACATACTGCGGCCTGCCCGTCAGATAGTCATTTACCCATGAGACGAGAGGAGAATCCACCTGCATGTTCTCCAGTTTGGCCTACAGCAGCTTGGGCTGGATGGTGTTAAAGGCGCTGGAGAAGTCGAAGAACATGACACGGACAGCAGTGTTGGGTCTATCCAGGGAGGAGTAGGCTTCCTGCAGCAGGTAGATGAGTGCATCATCGACCCGAACATGGGGCTGATATGCAAATAGTAGGGGATCCTGTGATGGGCACACTAGGGGTCTGAGGTGTGCAAGAACCAGCCTCTCCATGACCTTCATAATGTGAGAAGGTCTGTAGTCATCCAGTGCCACAGGGTGTCCTTTTTTGGGCACTGGAACAAGGCAGGATGTTTTCCAGAGCACTTGCACTCTCTGAAGGTGGAGGCTCAGGTTAAAGAGGTGCTGGAGAACTCTGCAGAGCTGGCTGGCACAGGCCTTCAGCACGCGAGGGCTGATGCGGTCCGGTCCGGCAGGTTTCCTCTGACTGAGCTTCTCCAGTTCTCTCCTTCCCTGGCTGGCTGTGATGTTAAGATCAGACTGGGGGTGGGAGGTAGTGCAGAGTGGTGACTGCTGCTGTTTGTAGGCAGCGGTGGGGGAAGTGCTAGGGTCCTGGGGGAGGGGGATGTGAGACGGTCTGTGGTGGGGGCCAGCAGGGAGGTAGGGGGTGGGGGAGGGGGAGAAGGAGGTGTTGGAAGCTGGTGTCTGCTGCGTGTGTTTGTGTGGGGTAGTGGGGCGGGTGTGGAGCTGTGGGGGGGTTGTGACCAGAGGTAGTTGCTCGGAGGAGCAGCAGGGGGGCTGCTGGGGGAGATGGGGTCGAACCTGTTGAAAAACAGGTTAAACTCGTTCGCACGTTGTTCATTTCTCTCAGCTGTTCCTCCTCCTTTCATCTGGAAGCCGGTGATCTCACTCATCCCCCTCCATACATCCCTGGTGTTATTGTTCTCCAGTTTGGATTCCAGTTTTCTCCTGTAGTTTTCCTTACTCTCCCTGATGCTGTGTTTATGATGCTGTAGGTGGTTAGTGTGACACCAGAGAGCAAAGTCCCCCACCAGACTCCAATACTCCCCCTCTCTGTCACCCCTGATACATCCCACAATAACTGTGTTATCGGTGTACTTCTGTATGTGACACGGCTCCGAGTTGTAGCAGAAGTTTGAGGTGTACAGGGTGAAGAGAGCCCTGAGGGGCTCCAGTGCTGCTGACCACAGTGTCAGACGTGGTGTCCTTCAGCCTGACGTACTGTGGCCTGTCAGTGAGGTAGCCTCTGACCCAGTCCACCAGATAGGGGTCCACTCCCATCTTGTTCAGATTGTCCTGAACTATTGGAGGCTGGATTGTAATAAAGGCACTGGAAAAGTCGAAGAAGAGAATCCTCACTGTGCCGCTTCCCTTATCCAGATGGGAGTTGATGGTGCAGCATGTAGAGGATGGCATCATCTACACCAACATCTGGCTGGTACGCAAACTGCAGCCAGTCCTGGACGTGTTGTACCTGGGGTCTGAGGAGGCTGAGGAAGAGCCGCTCCAACGTCTTCATCAGGTGTGAAGTGAGTGCCACCGGTCGGAAGTGATTCAGCTTGCTGGGCCTGTTCTTCTTGGGAACTGGAACGATGCAGGATGTCTTCCACCTGTCTTTAAACCTGTTCAAGAAGTAATTCAGCTTGTTCGCCCTCTCCATTGTCCCCCCTGTAGCTCTGGCCTTTGTGTTGTGACCTGTGATGGTCCTCATACCTTCTCAGACATCCCTCATGTTGTTCTCCCTCAGCTTCTGCTCCACCTTTCTCCTGTAGTTGTCCTTAGCTTCCCTCACTCAGTGTTTCACCTCCTGCTGTGCCGCCTTCATGGCCTCCCTATCCCTGCTCCTGAAGGCAGCCTTCTTCTTGTTCAGGACTTAACTTCCCGCGTTACCCATGATTTGTTATTAGGGTAACAGCGGACAGTCTTGACAGGGGAGACCACATCTGTGCAGAAGTTCAGGTACTCCGTCAGACAATGTGTAATCCCCTCTATGTCTTCACCGTGCAGGTCGATCAGCACATCCCAGACTGTGGTGTTGTAACAGTCCCTCAGGGCACTTTCCATCTCCAGGGACCACCTCCTGATGGTGCGAGTTGTCACCGGTTGTTTTTGGACCGGGGGGATATACAGTGGCTGTAGGTGAACCAGGTTGTGATCAGACTTCCCCAGTGAGGGAAGGGGAGTCGCTCTGTATGCATCCCTTACATTAGCAAACAGGAGATCAATTGTCCTGTTGTTTCTGGTGGCACAGTCTACAATTTGGTGAAACAGCCAAGGTAGAATCCAAAATTGCATCATTAAAGTCCTCAGAGATGATCATAAATGCCTCAGGGTGCTGTGTCTGCAGCCTTGCAGTGACTGAGGGGCTCTTGTCACAGGCAGTTGCTGCGTCCGTTCTGGAAGGGATGTAAACACAGACAGTCATCACGTGACTGAACTCCCTCGGCAGATAATATGGCCGTAGTCTAACAGCTAGCAGCTCGAGGTCCCGGCAACATGAGACTTTGTTTACTGAGACATGTCCTGTGTTACACCAGCAGTTGTTCACATACATCATGAGTCCCCCACCTTTGCTTTTTCTGCTCTCACGGCAGTGAATCCGGGCATGTCCAGGTTAGCATCCGGTACAAGGTGGTTTAGCCATGTTCCATAAAGATGAACAAGCTGCTCTCCCGGTAGATCCACTGGTTGTATAGCGCGAACAGCTCCTCGATCTTGTACGGCAGCGAGTTCACATTCCCCATGATTACAGAGGGAATCAATGGCTTGGGGCACCTCAGATTCTCTGCTCGCTCTGCCTTTAGCTTTTCCCCAGTCTTGCAGCGCCTGGGTCTCCCCCCCAGCTCCACCGGGAGGGGTTGTGTATCCCAGTTCGTCCCTTTGTGCACAGAACCAGCAGTTCCGATTCAGTGTTTTTGTTTTGTTTTTTAAACAATTATTTTACTTATAAAGTTGGTTGCAAACAGAGTCAATCCATGTCATCATTTATTATGTATAGGTTTTTGACATCTGATAAGAAAAACAGCCTCAGTGCTCCTCCTCACAGATTCTCTGAGTATGTCGAACTGTACCGGTGGCATGACCTTCCAAAAGATATTCCCTCATTTGGTTTTGATGATATTGGTGGAGAGCACTGTCCCGTACTGTAGGTGTTCAGTTGGGTTGAGATCAGGGGACTGCATGTGATTCGCATCACTTTCATCAAACTATGGAGTGAGCCCTTGATCATGTTTCTCATTTATCCAATTTATAGGGTTTTCCTTTACTTTGTGACCTGTGTGTACATGAGATTTGGTCTAGTTTTTGACATATCCCAAATGCAAAGTATATATAAATTGGGCCTACCCCACTCATTCACACTTACACAGGATTTATATAAACTTGGCTATAGCTTCATCATAAGGTCACTGACCTGCTGTGATCTAAAGGTGCGTTCACACTGGGCTGCGGCAGATGCGACAATACGTTTGAAATGCGAGTAATGTGTCGGGTGATCATATTTATCATTATATGATCAAGTTCTGAATGCTTCTAAAAGAACAGGAATGAACTCTCAGATGAAGTGTGTGGATCTTAAAAGAGCTGTTGTGTTTTAGTGAGAACAGACCATCAGTGATTTAACCTCCAAAGCCATACAGGGAGCTGACCTGTCTCTTCAGGCAGCGGGTCTCCGGTAGATCAGACCGGGATACGCTTCACTCTGTAGTGACGGCTTTCTTCTTCTTCTTCTGGATTTCTGGGAGACTAGATGCCTAAAGGCACGTTGCCGCCATCCACAGGTCAGCGTTATAGCCATTATTTTATTATATCCATAGGAACAGTCCAGTTTTCTTGATGCAGTCAAGGACTTCAACAGTGGTGGCTTTGGTGATCCCCTGGATGTAATCACGGAGAACTTGATGACGCTTACCGCAATCTCAACACGTGACGCGCCTGAAAAGTTCAAGTCACCTGTTGGACGCACTCCAAGCGTTGGAAGTGACATCGCGTTCATCTTGTCGCGCAAAACGCGCCTAACCATTGACTTTGTATGTAATCCTGTCGCATTTGTCACGTCTGTCGCCCCCGGTGTGAACACACCTTAACAGAGACTGGTAGAGATGAATTAACAGGACATCAGTGAGGAATGATGTGTGTGCTTTTGGTTTCCTCAAGCGAACTGTAGGTAATAGTTTAGGTTTTCAACATGCCAGTCTGATTTGTCATGAACTCCAAGTCCTTTCAGTTTTTTCAGAAAGCTGGCTGGATAAATAATGAATCAGACATGCCTTCTCAAAATGTGACTCCAACCATCCATAGAAGTCTTTAGAAGTCTTTAGTATCTAACGATGGTGTAAATATGGCCAGCCTTTAGCTACCGGCTTTCTCACAGCTTCCATGTATATGTTTTGTACATAGCATAATGTGACTATGATCTCAATAGCAAGCCTAATGTACAGACTGAAGAAGTCACGCAATGGACCCCCCCCCCCCCCCCACACACACACACACACACACACACACACACCATTTGGATACTTGACTAACTCAAGACTATTAGTTAATCATTTTGTGACATGCCCAGAGGGCCATGTTGTCCCCTCACTTAAACCAAAGAGAGAGAAGAAAGCGAGAGAGAGAGAGCAAATGAGTACACTCTTTCCCTGAAAGCTACTCAGCACTGGCGTGACAGACAGAAAGAACAAACGCGGGAGAGGGGGGGGCATCAGGGACTGAGTGAAAGAACAAAAAAGGGAAAGCAAGGCTGGCTGAGGCCGGAGAGTATGGTGCTGCTGAGAGAAGAGACGACGAGTGTGAAAGCAGAGTGTGGTCATTATATCTGCCCTTCAGCACCCCCCCCCCCCCCACCACCACCACCACCACCGCCACCACCACTAGTCCTTCTAACCTGCCCCTCTCTCTCTCTCTCTCTCTCTCTCTCTCTCTCTCTCTCTCTCTCTCTCTCTCTCTCTCTCTCTCTCTCTCTCTCTCTCTCTCTCTCTCTCTCTCTCTCTCTCCACGTTGCCAGGCGAGAGTTTGAGCGTAATATGCGGCGACAGTGTGAGACGATGAAGAGTAATTCTTGTATTCAGAGCTGTCCCCGCTCGCCCCTCCTCCTCTTCATCCTACTCCTCATCCTCCTCCTCATCCTCTCTCTCAACTCCACTGACAAGTCCGGCCTGGATATCATTGTATCATTTATCCCAGCCTCGCCTCTTCCACTCTGCCTCGTTTGCCCAGAGGGAAGTGTGAAAAGTGTGCATGTGTGAGGTTGTGTGTCTACATTTGTGAGGGTCCAGTGTGTGAATGTACTTCTGTGTATACGTGTCTATGCGTGTTAGTGTCACTCTGGTGTGTGTGTGTGTGTGGTGCTCTAGCTGACTGCAAATGGGCTTTTGCTGAGTTTTTTGGAGACTGCACTTAACAACTCGCTCAAGGAAGACACACACACACACACACACACACACACACACACACACACACACACACATAGAAACACACACACAAGGGGCTGTAAGGGTTCACAGAAAAGGAAGGCAAGTGAGAGCAGAGTGAGAGAGAGAGAAAAAGAGAGAGAGGGTGAGACTGGTGGGAAGCGCTTTTTAAAGCCCTGTTCCCGTGTCTGTTTTGGCTCAAGACAACAAGAGAGCTGGAGACACACTTTGTGGAGAGCATTAGAAATGGGCCCGTGGCTGAGGGCGATTCACTTCATCCAGTCTGTTTCACCACTGTTGGCGGCGATGGCATCGGCACGCAGCAAAACACTTGTGGCTGCTGCTTCTGTTGCTCCACTGACTGGAAGAAATAACTTGCCATGATCTGTTACCCGTCACTCAAACTGCATCCAGGCCATTTCCTAAAACTGTCGCTCCAGCTGATACTTGAAACTCCATTGTATGATACTTGAGTGATTTAAAGTTTGGACTATGTGGAGTTATAGAAGTTATAGAACACGCATGGTGATCATGTACTTTGTATGTTGTAAATTAAGAATTCCGACAGAACTACAACTACAACTACTACGTACAACTTTTTAGATGACATTGCACTCCTAAGCCGTTTGTAAAACGGCACTAGTCCTTCATTAGTCTGACATCGCCAGACCAAATCAGACTGGACTGCATTCACACCAGATCAGGCACTGTGGCGAAAACTGCAGTCTTCTCATTCATTTGAATGTGAGTAGTGTGTTGTGGCTGCGGCAGAATGTGGCTGCGGCAATGGGGACCACATGGAATGCCCCAAAAAATGCAGCAACACTGCTGCAAAAAGTTGAAACAGAATCAACTTTTGGATAAACGTAACCCGACATCACACTGCGGTAGCCAGTCGCGTAACCTACCACCGATCAGACAAAAAACGACAAGTGGGGGAACACAATGGAGGCACAAATGGGCCACAACCCTGCGCTAATCAGCATAAAGCCTGATGTGGTGTGAATGCAGCCTTAGGGCAAAAACATGCTTCACGCAAGTATGGAAACAGAAATGATAATGTCTGGCCCAGCTGGCACAAATGCGTGTCCCACATGAACATACTGAGCATGCGCTCAAATGCGCAACAAATGTCAGTCCTCAAGGAGGCAATAAAGATCTTATCAGAGTGTTTCCATGGTTACAGTAGTTAACAAATGTAGCATCTGTGGAGGAATTTGTTCTGCTGTGCTTTCTGCCTAGATGGAAGAAAAGGGAAACAGTGATGATCGGATGTGCCTAAATGAAGAGGGGATGAAGTATCATAGCTAGGCTAATGTTTCTGCCTTAGACTGGAACCTCTCAGTTCATTTTCGATTTCCAAGGGGCATTTACTACAGACGCAGTTGGAAGAAACCAGTCTGAGCAGTGAAACATGTGCCATAGCGCTCAGCGATGGACAAATGTAAACAGGCTCCTCTTTACTAAGCTAGGTTTATGTTCGCCATAGTTTCCCCAGCTCGAGGGTTCATGAGCCAAAAATAACGTCATTGCATATTAAGTTTAAACCGCTCATGCTGCACAAGTTGTCAGTCAGTGTCTTAAATACATCCCATATTAGATCAACGGTTGCGATTGACCCGACCCTGGCTAGGTCATCTGGAAATCTGTCTAAACTTGGACTGGCTGTTGTCATTCACTTTTCATACATATAACTACAAAAAGCAATGGACAGTAAATCGTGTGTATTTCATCTATTAAAAGCAGGGAATGTATTATAAGATCACTAATCTCCATTTAGGGAGGCAGATTGGAGTGATGGATGGGTCCCAAAACATAGGACTTTTACCCGGGTGAACAGAGTTTGTGTCCCGGAAGTACCTTTTTTCTAATCCTAAGCAAGTTGTTTTGATGCCTCACTCTAACCGACACCATTGGTTGCCTAAATTTAAACGGTCACGTAAGGGTTTTTTTCCCCCGCTAAATGTAAGACACTCATGGTCCACTTCCGGTCGCAGTTTAGTGGTCCACTTCCGGTCACCATCTCGTAAGCTATCATACACTTTTTTTGTGCATAACTTTTCATAATATAGCATACAAACCTGTTGATGACAATATGTTGAACAGGAGGGGGACCAGATGTATCTGCCAGCACTCAAAACATGAGCTCACAGGTTTGTTTCATTCCCAGGCTAGTCCTTCATCCTAGTTTTTCTGAAATGACGATATTGTGCGCTAGTATGATACTAACCAGGATTTTAAATGTGAATAAGAAACATGCAATACGTGTATTTGACCCAAGAGCAGTAGGTGAACATGAGCCAGTTGTAATCCAAGGCCATCTATCACTCAAGTCAGCTCTTGTTGATGCACTCAGTTGGAGCACCAACTCTACTCCTGACTGGTTTATGGGCATTGGTGTCAAGCTGAATTGAATGAAGGTATAATACTGTATCATAGTCCAGTCATTTTCATTACAACATCTTGTGTGCATCTTGTGCAGCCTGTATTGGAAATTATATTAGTGCAAGTTTATCTACTTCTGCAGGTACTCTCCCAACAGTCTGTACTTTGTGAGATCCACTAATGTCCCTGATTCTAACTCAAGCTTTTACTTTCTGAAAGAAGCCTTAGGGCCTCAGTGCATCTGATAGAAGTGTGCTGAAAGTAGGAATCACTTGAACTTCTCTCTTAGAGTCTTTCTTGGTTCCTCACACAACTATTTAGATCCTTTTTGTGTATATAACTGAGTGCTACACCAAAAATGCCTTAAAGGGGACCCTGTCTGAAATTGCACGCCATTGCATTGGGACTACAAAGACATGTGAAAGACATATAATTCTTCTAGAGAGATCAGGGAGGCAGCAGGATGCAACCAGGACAGACTACGACGGCAAGCTTTTCGCTCCCCCCTTGAATGGGGCTATTCAAAACAGGTATAAAAACTTTTATGACAGTTAATCTCAACAGTGCTTAACACTGTTGGATACCAGAGTATTGACAAAACCGATGCAAACATACATCTATTATTACTATTATGTTTAGGTACTTGATTGTTGACACACATTCACCTCTCTATATCCGGGCCATTCCCCTCTTAAATCCACACACCCACATGTTCCTTACACTTCTGCCCTTACTACAATCCTGACTCAGATGTTGTAAGTTCACGTACACACGTATATTATAAACACACAATCTCTCCTAACATGACCCTGCCTGTGTGTGTGTGTGTGTGTGTGTGTGTGTGTGTGTGTGTGTGTGTGTGTGTGTGTGTGTGTGTGTGTGTGTGTGTGTGTGTGCGTGTGCGTGTGTGTGTGCGTGCGTGCGTGCGTGCGTGCGTGCGTGCGTGCGTGCGTGCGTGCGTGCGTGCGTGTGTGTATCAATAAAATATGGTGGCATGAATAAGTGATGAGATACATAATGGAGAGGCAGCTGAGCTGAGCTGAGCCAGGCCAGCTTTCCACAACACTGGAACTTCCTGTCAACAGAATGTTCAACCAAGGACATGTGAAGAGGAGAGTATGGAAGAGAGAACATTAGTCATTTATATATGTTTATGCGCATTTTGAAGTTTCACATTAGTATGTGTCTGTTCCACGTGTATTTTGTTAGCCTCTCTAGTGTAAAGCAGGGTGAGACCATTTCCACACATTAGCACCTTTTACAGGCTGCTACCTCCCTGAGGCTTTTGAATACAATCACACCTCCTCCATGAGAGGGAGGTGGACATCACTTATTATAAGTTAAAACCCAACACTGGTAAACAAAGTGCATCAATCAAATCAGAACTAGGCAGGCAGCTCAGCCATGATAATAGGAGCGTTTCCATTGAGGTAAAATGTGGCTGCTGGGAAAGTTGCAGGGCACGCCCTCTCAAAAGTCCTCTCACTTGGCGTGTCTCCATTACAAAAAAGGACCCCAGAGGAATTTACTAGACACCGGAGGTGTCCAATCCAACTGAATGTTTGTGTTTTATGAGCACTTCACGATTCGACCATTAATAAAATGTCTAGTTCAAGAAAAATGATGAAAGCAAAGAGTTGTTATCATTTTGACATTTAAGGTGTAAACCGGCTTAAAATCCTCCCATGGACTTTTTTGACACTTACATACATCAAATAAGCCATCGAGACCGTTTTTTTGTGTATAAACTATAAACAGAGATCAATGGAATAACATTTTAAGGTGGATCACTTGATTCACGACATGAACGAAAACACTCTGGTAGTTATCAAGAAGTGTGTAAGTGACAGACAGGCTTGCAGCGGTGCAGAGGATGATATATAGCCTATCCTATAGGACCACAGGTCAGAATCCAACCCGGCTGCTGTGGCACTCATTTTAAGATGCGCGTGCACAAATAATTTTCACCACCATTCACCATGGATAAAAGTGTCTACTCGCTACATTGCCGGCGTTAAAAAATGGCGTGTGTTGTTGGGGCATTGGGTGCTAACTACATCACATCCCGCTTAGAGTTATATCAAATCAGCAACCAGGATTTTGCCAGAGAAGAAAAAAGGCCCCTCTCTTCCGCAGGTCCAAATTAGGGTAGTTTCGGCGAGGGACACCCGCCTATCTGCTTTAGACTCATAATTTGTCTCAACTTTAACTGTAGAATGAGCCAAAAAGGTTTTGTGGAAATAAACCAGAATATAAGTTATTGCATATATAATATTTGTATTTCAATATGGCCAGTTACTATTCAAAATGTTATACTTCACCGTCACTTTACTACCAGACTTTAGTATCATTTGCATTATTTTAATAAAATACTGCTGGAAACCGTTTACTTTTAATATTATAACTCATCTGCCACTTGACGGCCATTTACATGCAGTTTTTTTTTCACCATAGCCTTCATTATGCATCACTTCACTAGAATAACATAGAATTATACTTGTGCACTTTTGTATAGTATACAGATATCTATACAGTACAACACCACACACTTCAACATCATTTATGCTGCAAAATCTACTTTATATTAAAATGTAAAATGTTATTTTTTATAAGTTTAAAACTGTTAGGACTTTTCAGAAATACATTTATAGTCTAAGCACATATCTTGTTATTTTATTTATTTTGGACTGATTTATATTTATCGGATTTTATATGCCTAAATGAGGCTTATCAAATATGTAGAGACTGCAGTGCTTAAACAAATTAATTTGCAATGTTTGCTCTGTAATTTACTGTTTATTAGCTGCCTGCTCAATGATATTTTTGTACTTCTTTTTTTGATGATTGAAACTTTAAAGCATTAATAAATGGAAAATAATAATTGCAATTTTGGAGAAAAGTAAGATCTTAGGGTTTTCAGGGTGTCCTGGGTGTTAATTAGGGATGTGACCCATTGAAACGTGTGTGTGTGTGTGTGTGTGTGTGTGTGTGTGTGTGTGTGTGTGTG
This sequence comes from Echiichthys vipera, assembly GCF_963691815.1. Taxonomy (NCBI): domain Eukaryota; kingdom Metazoa; phylum Chordata; class Actinopteri; order Perciformes; family Trachinidae; genus Echiichthys; species Echiichthys vipera. The sequence goes on from NC_139830.1 coordinate 33,749,548, forward strand.
TGTGTGTGTGTGTGTGTGTGTGTGTGTGTGTGTGTGTGTGTGTGTGTGTGTGTGTGTGTGTGTGTGTGTGTGTGTGTGTGTGTGTGTGTGTGTGTGTGTGTGTGTGTGTGACTGTGCTGGTCATTGACATTCTTTTGTTGTGTTGAATGCTAAACTTTTGACCTCTGCTCTCTTGACCCGCATGTAAACTGTTCAAAGAAATGATGCATGCTTCACATGGAAGCAGACAAAGGAAATCATGCTTCTTGAAGCTCAAACCAACAAACTTTATGTTTATTCAAACCCTAGCATGATGGATTTATACCCTTTGAACAGCTTTTCTACTGTATATAAAAGCAATCCAAAAGTAATGGAGGCTCCTTTAAAGCCAGCTTCTCATACAAAAGCAGTTTTTCTAAAGACTCTACTCCTTTATACAAATCAGCTGAACTTCTTTTCCCTTTTGACCCTTTGCTGACTGCTTCACTGACTGTGTGTACAGTATGTGTTTGTGTGTCTGTGAGGGTAACCTAAACACAAGTAGGACATAAATGCTGTTCTTCCTCTTACCAGCTCTGTATTCTTACACATGTTTGCTTTCACTTGCCACTGTTCTGATTTCAAACTCTGAAAAATTTAGTTCAGTCATCTCACAAATAGTATTGGAGGATAAATGCTATCACACATTAGAAAAGTTGCCTAGCTAATGTCAGATGTCTCTCCTGATGTGCTCAGCAAGGTTAGAGACAGCATGATGAGAAAGGTAATGTAAGTTGTGACTATAGGGGCAAAAAGCCTGCTGGCCTTAAGGTCAAAAAACACCATCCATAGTGTGTCATTTAGGGTCCGTAGCAGAAGAACTATTCACATTACATTACTTATTGACGGAACTTTCCTAAGATTTTTCCAGACCAACAACAGCACTGCATTAAAATAACATCAGGGGCTATGTTGGACTGCACATGTTGCTGTTCATTGGTGCTATCTAGCATCACAAAGGTCTTTAGATGCAACCTACCAGTAAGTTCAAAATGGCCAACTTCAAGTTGGACTTTTTTTTAAGTCACCATACTTTACATCGGCCTACCAAATTTCGTATATCTACTTCAAATTTAAAGGTGGGGGCAGTGCCTTTAAAATATTCTAGGAGAGGCCCTCTAGCCAATTTAACACACACAAGCCCAAGACCCATACTAGGTATTACGTTTAGGTACTAATGACGCATGTGCAACTTTTTGTGCACTTATGAGCACGATTAGCAGCTCAAAAATGCTAAAGGTAATTAGGGGGTGCTATAGAGCCGACCTACCACGCCCACACCCAATTGTGGCATCAAGTTGATGTAATTACTAGTTTGAATATGTGTTGAACATTTCTTTAGTTCTTGTGCATCCTAAATTCCTCAAACATGTGTTCGTAAAATGAAAACTGACACACAAAATCCAAAATGTCCGATTTCCTCTCGGTGAAAAAAAAATCCAAAACTGTACATGTGCTCTATAAAATGAGAGCGATGATCCCACCAAATTTAATGAACATCAAAAGAACTTTATCCCAATCATGGCTAGCCCACTGGCCACGCCCGACCAGAATGACTTTTGAACTTTAAAACTTACGCCACTTCTGACCTGTGTGCACATTTCTGTGAGCCTGCGTGCATCCTAAGCCCCTCCAAAATTAGAGGGCACAGTAGAAAAATAATAATGTCATCCAAAACAATAGGTTTCCTTGCACTTTCAGTCCCAGGGACTTTTGTGCTCGGGCCCTAATCTGAAAATAGAGATTGAACTGTAATTATTGCCCCACTCTCTAAGATTAATATGTCATGAATATGCACTGTACAATGATTGTGTAATACACTGTACATTAGTGATCCAAGTTGGTTATATTATTTACAGCAAGGATTTTAGCATACATAATATCAAAGTGACCAGAAGTGCAGCATGATGAGACAGTTTTAACTCAGACAGATCAATCAAGCGGTGGTTTTCTAACCTCTGTGATTGTATCATCACTCTCCTGGTCCTAATTATAGTTCAGATCTAAAAACATGGGCATTGGCTTTCAAAAATACCTCACAAATGACTCTTCATTTTGAGTCAAGGCGAGCTAGAGGTAGGTATCCCTCCCTAAACCATGTGTGTAAAGTGTGACACACAGGGGCAAACATAAATATGAAGTGTATATGGAGTCTTTACCACTTCTCTGTGATAAAATTAACCACATCTCTCTCTCTCTCTCTCTCTCTCTCTCTCTCTCTCTCTCTCTCTCTCTCTCTCTCTCTCTCTCTCTCTCTCTCTCTCTCTCTCCCCTCACACACACACACACAGTGTTCAGAAGCAGCAGTATCTGTCCCTTACCTTGGCGTGGTTGTGGGGCTGGTCAGGTATGTGATGTTATGATGAGCGACAGCCTCATGACATTGTGCTGTCCATCAGTTTCCGTTGCGGACACCAACACCAGCAACCCCTTTCAGCTGAGACTAGCCCTCCTGTCCAAAAGCATTGACAGGGGTCTCCCAAGATGCTTGTAAAAAGGACATCAGACTGTGTGTGTGTGTGTGTGTGTGTGTGTGTGTGTGTGTGTGTGTGTGTGTGTGTGTGTGTGTGTGTGTGTGTGTGTGCGTGCGTGCGTGCGTGCGTGCGTGCGTGCGTGCGTGCGTGCGTGCGTGCGTGTGTGAGAGAGAGAGAGAGAGAGAGAGTTCAGGATAGGATATTTCAACAGTCTACAGTGTGGGATCTGTTCTCCACCATAGGCAGTTTGATCATAAAGTGCTCACACAAGTAGAATTATTTGAATGTGCTTACTGTCGATGCATTGTCTTTTAAAGTGCTATATATGAGCCTCAAATACTTTTTTGATACATGAAAAAATGGGCTTGGATTTCTACAAACCTCACCCTTCATCAACAGAGATTACAGAGTTGGTACAAATACACATTAGTTCTGCACAGCTTTAAACCTGAAAGGCGCCAATTTTAAATTCATTTTTTATTGTTTAAATTATTTTGTTGTGATTTTGACTCCACTTTGGCCGTGTAGGGCAGTATGTTGGTCCAGGGAACAAAACATATTCGTTTCATAATAATGGCTTTAGAATTGTTAGACAGACTGCAAAGCGTCATTTCTAGTAAATGTTTATCATTTTTATATGCGTGTGCTTTTATGTTTCGCAGAGTCGTGTCATTCATGAACGAACCAAATCTATTGAACGGCTCTTTAATATGAACAGTGGGAAGTGAGTCGCAGTTTTGAGCCGTTTTGCTTTCTTTAAATCACTGCCTACACAAGCTCCTACGGAGAACGGGCACAGGGGGAGGAGCGCAGCAGACTACACCTGCTTATTTGCAGATATCACATGACATTATCTGAGTTGTCCACACTGCCTTGAATGTTTATATCTTTAATTATTTTTGTTAGATATAGATTTTTTTTATGAGACTGACTGGTTCAAATATATTTTTAGGAAAAAGATATAACTTTTTTTTTTTTTACAAGAATGAAATAACTACAATTTGAACCTATTTATATTATATGGAAAATTCTTCATTCACAAATACTAACTAAACAGAATCCACAAATACAACAATTTAAAATAGAATTTGGACATTATATTCAAACTTTACATGGACGTAAAAATAGAAAAGCAATAAAAACTATTGACATTTATAAATCTTTCCATATTGTACACGTATAAGTTTGAATTATTCAGACCCAATTCTTACTGGGAAGTATCATTGATTACTTCTCAGATAAAATTAATAACCACCAGGCTGGCTTCTTAAAAATAAATAAATATAAAAATGAGCCAGCCATCGAACAGCTCTTTGAGAGGAATGGATCCCAAAGAACCGGCTCCCTTCGCAATGACAAAAAAACAATCTCTAATGTCTCTCCAGATAATTGTTGGAATGCAATGTTTTTCTGTTGTTTCTATGTTGGTTGCTACGGATGCTGGTAAACCCATGTAGCTTGCATGTTGTGTGAATCATTGTCTTTGCATTTGTGTCGCCATATTTCTTCAGACAAAAACACCAAACTATCCTGGATAAGTCAACAATATGATGTGTTAATGTTAGAGCCATGCCTTTGAAGGGATTTTTTCCATTTTTGGATAATTGGATAGTTCAGGATATGCGTTAGCTGAATAAACAAATTCAGCTGAACATACTCCATACAGTGTTCATACTTCTGGTGTTGCTCTCTTCAGCAGTCGGCCTATAAAAACAGTTCCATACAGTGTCCAATGGTGAGGCGGCTGTCAGTCTGCTCTGGGTAAATAGCCAGTCAAATCCTGGGTCAGCACTAGGTTTTCATTAGAGGCCTAATTCAAAGCGGCCCACATAAAGTGTCAGGAGTGTCCAGGCCTGTTGTTGGCACCCCTCATAACACACTCTAATGAGCAGCCGCTGGGAAAGTTGTGGTCAGCTGTGTATGTGGCGCTGGTGGAGCTTAGGATATATGGTCAGAGAAGACGAAGAGAAAGCCTCCGTTCAAGGGCCTGAATCTGCCCAATGAATCACTTACTTTCTTTTTCATTTGTTGCTTAATCACGCAACCTGTTGAGTATCATGATTCATGGGACCAGCTGCTTGCTGTGGTTTACCTTGTGGGGTTCAAGCTTGAGGCCCGCATTCTCAGCAGTGTGTGCTAGCTGTTAGTGTGTTTATAAAGGTGCTTAACGTATCTCTTTGCCTCTGCGATTAGTCGGGAAAGATATTGAAAAAATATTGTTCTTGATCCTGGCTAGCCCCGAGTGTGTGAGCAGTGTGTAAAATGTGTGTGTGTGTGTGTGTGTGTGTGCGTGCGTGCGTGCGTGCGTGTGTGTGTGTGTGTGTGTGCGTGTGTGTTTGCGTGCGTGCGTGCGTGTGTGCATGTGTGCGTGTACGTTTGTGTGCATGTGTGCGTGTGTGTGTACGTGTGTGTGTGTGTGTGTATGTGCGTGTGTGTGTGTGTGTGTGTGTGTGTGTGTGTGTGTGTGTGTGTGTGTGTGTGTGTGTGTGTGTGTGTGTGTGTTTTGTGTGTGTGTGTGTGTGTGTGTGTGTGTGTGTGTGTGTGTGTGTGTGTGTGTGTGTGTGTGTCCAGCAGCATTAATGTACACTGTCCTTTACACAGGAGGGTGTGTTAAGCCTGGCTTTTCACAGTCCATCAGGATGATCTCCGGTAGATGTTAATGAGCTTTCCCACTAATGTGGACTCAGTCGTCCAACTGGCCAGCTTTCTAAGGATTGTGAAGAGTAAGAGCTCACGTACTGTTGCCGACATGCTTTCATGTGTAAAACATCTGTAAGTCCTTGTTATTCCTCGTATTTGACATATATTATGAATAGTATGAGTTGAGATAAACTCACAATAAAGAAATAAATGAAATAAACAAATCCAAAAAGTCGTGGGTGCGGGGTCAGAATTGGATTTATAACAAGAGGTCCGGTATATAATGAGGCGAAATTTTATTTATTTAATGTTGTCGTCAGTAGTACATATGTACACTTAAAAATAGGAGAATTTCATCTGCTAGCCATGTACGAAATTAAAATGAGGCATGCTGGAGTCTTTTTTTTTTTAACTAGACATGATAGCAGTGACTTAATCTACATGTTAAACTGCTGTGCTAACCAGGCTAGTAATAGCTTCTAAGGGCGCACTCACACTGTCCTTCCGCACCGCCCCCCGGTCCATACGTCATCACACCGTAACACGTCACACGCATGATTGACGTCATCGCGATGCGTCGCTTTGTTTACAAATCTTTCCATAGACCTCAGAGTTTTTGTGCGTCTTGTCCGACTGTTTTTAAATATTTTCATCCGACCAAATCTGCAGTAAACACACGACCTCCGCATCACACCAACGTGAACCTTTCGCCACCATTGCTGTTGTTGTTAAATGTCCGTGCATGGTCCATCTTTTGTTTTTTGTTTTTTTTTCTATGTCTGAACAGGCGCACATAAAATGACGTCAGAACCGCCGTAGGCCTTGTGCTCGCGCTCATACACGTGCACACGCTCGTGCTCGTAAATGTGCAAACCTCGCCCAAACGGTCCGTGGACGGCGCGGTTGCACTCACACTGGTCAAACGAACTAGGCTTTACCCGTAAAACCTGTTTGGGCACGGTACGGATGGAGAGTGTGAGTGCGACCTTAGACACCGTCGTACCAGTCAGCCTGCTCTTCATTGTGAATGAAGTTTTAAAAGTGTATCCCAAAATATATCGTCTCCAGCGTCTTCCTCGTTGCATCTCTGTTCCAGCTCCAAAGCTCCACACAGGTGCTGCTGATATTGTCGTCAAAGTCACCCGCCGACTCCAAGTGTGTCATCACTGACCCTAACTAAACCACGCCTACATCTAAAATATATTTATCAAAATACTCAGATGAAGTTTTATAATTGCACTTCATTTGTTGGAGGGTTCATTTGAAAAATACTGGTACCAGCCAGAAGGGGCACAGATTTCTTCTAACACATACATACAATATGTATTTGAAGCATTTACCAAGTGTGCATATGTACTTCTGCGTAAGTGTAAGTGTTTATATGAGACTGTTGGGGGTTGGAATGTGACGTGAGAACACTAATCAGTGCCAGCTGGAGCCAACGGTGAGATTAAAGTTAAAACACAAAAACAATCAGCTGGGATAAGTATACTATCGCTATGGGTAACTGCCCCCATCCCAGCCTCTCAGGGGGAGAGAGAGAGAGAGAGAGAGAGAGGGAGAGAGAGAGAGAGAGAGAGAGAGAGAGAGAGAGAGAGAGAGAGAGAGAGAGAGAGAGAGAGAGAGAGAGAGAGAGAGAGAGAGAGAGAGAGAGAGACACAGAGACAGAGAGACAGAGAGAGAGACAGAGAGAGAGAGAGAGTGACAGAGACAGAGAGACAGAGAGAGACAGAGAGAGACATGGATGGATGGATGGACGGGACTCTACCCAGCCTGGCAGGCACAGACCCTCTGATTAAGAGCTCCTTTGTATTCTCTTTGATCCCCTATACTCAGTGGTGAGTCTAGTCTTACCACAACATGCTGTGTGTGCGTGGGGGGGGGGGGGGGGGGGGGGGGGTTCCTCACTAATAGTGAAGGGTTGGCATGGGTGCTATGGTCGAGATCAACCAATATGTCACATGAAATCATATAAAATACATTTCCACTGAAACTTTACCCCGTCAGTTCTTTCCATTTGTGCAACGGTGTAATAACAATAAATATAAAATTTGATTCTAATAGATTAGATGGATTCTATGTGTGGAATTAGAATAAAGTATAGATTACTTCGGGTCTCTGGTCCAGTTATAGAAAGAAAGAAAGAAATCTTTCTCCAAACTTTTCAACAGTATCTCATAATCCGCCTCAGTGGATTGAGTTTGTTTAGTTGTCATGGAGATAGCTCAGTTGTCACATAAAGGATGGAACTCGGGTCCAGTGGTAACACAAAAAACTGCAAAGTAGACTTTTCAGTTCTTGGTTCAGCTGACCTGTTGTACTTACTGTGTCCTAACTTGGACCTGAGCCTAAAGGCCTTTACACACCAGGAGACTTTTTTTCCTGCATCAAGGTAAGGCAGCACATACCAGATCCACTGCTTCTGTTCATACCTTTCACAATAAAAGCCAGACTGCATAACTATTGAGCCGAACTGGCCAGCCGAGCACATCACTGTAGGAACGAACGAATATTCACAGGCGATCATTTCGCATTTCAGTGTTGTTTATTTGCCATGCCCCCGGTGTGTAAAGGCCTTCAAATCTAGTCCATTCAATGTAAGGATTGCGAAAGCTTTGAAAATAAAACCCAAACCGAAAATCATTTAGATAAGCATTTAGCATTTACCTAAAAATGTATAATAATTTAGTTGTAGTGATCTTGACGTGTTACCAGATTGGTGCAATAATTGTGGTGAGTAATAAGACTGTTTGGAGTCATGGACAAGACTATAACTGGTCAAGACAGATGGCTGTCCTCCATAGAGCTGGGTCTGTTCGACATCCAGCCTGTTAAAGGGAAGGTTTTCATCACCAGGGCTTTAAATTAACTCTTTTGATCAACAGCCAACATGGCTAGTAGTTTTTAAAGTTACCAGCCAATCAGATTTAAGCCAGATTATGAGTGCTGCTCAACATATTTAAGTGTCCATGTTTCTTTTTTTATTGTTTTTATTTGTGTCAATGGCAGATAGTCATTGAAATGATCATGTTATAACAATCCAATACCAAAAACTAATGCTAACTGCTGTCACATGCTATCTGTGCGCATCTCATGCTGCTCATTAAAACAGCAAGCATGAAAACTGTACAGATAAGAACATATTCACCTTAATGTACATACGGAGGGCTGGATGTTAGATCAGTCCGTGGGGGACTGGGTATGAGAACCAGAGGGTTGTTTGTTCAAGTCTCTGTCATATCCTTACACTAGATTATATTTGTTTCTTGGTCAAATATGAGCCACTCCTGAGCCAACAGCCATTTAGAATGAAAACTCCTCCTTCATCTTCATTGTCCCTGTGTCTTCCTCTTTTGTTCTTCTGTTTTTTTAACTCCCGAAAATTATCTCCACATGTTTCTTTTAGGAAGGAAGATGTTTTGTTTAGTTTTTGTGCTGTTCCGTTCCTCTTTTTCGCATCAGAGTAGCTCACTCGTAATCGATACCACGTAGTCAATGGTTGTATCACACATCTTGACATAGTGTTCGCGGGAAATGTAGGATTAGTTCCACAAGCAGTGTTGCCAAAAGAATAATACTGTTAATACTGTATACACATATTATCATGATTATTATTAAAGATAGTGCGGGAAATTGTTGGGTCTCTGTAAATCATGAATAGGTCATAGAGTGTGCTCTTTACCTACTCTATATGTAAAGTGTCTTGAGTTTTTTTCAGTCACAACTGCAGTATTTGTTGTACTTTGTATTTGAGACCAGATTGAGCCCATGTGCTGGTCTGAAAATTAAAGTGTGTATGCTGGCCCCTGTGTTTGCGTGAGAGTATAAGAGGATTAAGGCCTGTTCACAGTCGAGTGTGCAGACTGCAACGTTTCTGATCATTTCCTCTGTCCGATTGGCTGATGAGGCATCAACTTGCCTCTGTGTCGTTATATGTGTCTCTTTTGAATTGTGCGAGGATGCGTCTCCAAAAACAGCTTGGTTTTCCTCCTTGTTCAACACTGCCAAGAATCCATCCCCCTCCCTCCATTCACCTCCGGCCTGAAAAAACATTTTCTGTTATCTCCAGCTGTGGCATCCAGTGCTGTTTTACTGATAGCTCTTTCGACTCTATCTTGGGTCTACTTGCATTTTCTTTTGAAGTCTGGCCACCGGTGTTGTCCCAGAGCACAGCTCCAGTCCCAGCGGCCGTACCGAGTCAACACCAACAACAGAATGACTTCCAAGAATAGGCTTTACATGTGACAATAAGCTCAGGAACATTTTATTTTAGCTATTTTGGATATATTTAGGTTTTTCATTGACAAGAATAAAGCTCTGGAGAAAACACATAGCATAGCTCTACCCAAATTGTCACATTTAATATGCTATCAGCCTTCAAATTTAAAATGCATACCATTTTTGGCATTAAAAAAATATATTTTAAAGATAAACTACATGTAAACGCCGTTTTTTTCAGCTGGTTCAGATCAGCCATCCTTTAAAAGCCCATATCAGTCAGACTCAGTAGTTTCCATTTCTTCATTGGCCTCCCTCCAGGACAGCATTATCTACACATCACGTCGGACAAAACCACCTTGTAAATAACCATATTACTTTACCTAGTGACATCAGCCCTAACATTAGAGGGCCCGGGGATTGTGTTGGGGGCGTGAGAGGTTAAGACTTGTTAAATAGCTGGTAGGCGTCACACAATAAGGTGGATTAGGCAGCACTAGAAAGGGCCTTTGGGGCTTTACTGGGGTGTTCAGCAGCTTACAGCACCTAAAATAACACAGCAACAGTGCAGATCTAGCTGGGGTTGGCAAAAAGGCTAGCTGGGAGGGCAAGTGGCTGGCAGATACGGTCAGTGTTCTAGGAAGCAAGGAAGCTATGAAGGGAGGAACCCTTTACAGGGAGGCAATTAATCAAATATTACTGATTGACAAGAAAAATAAAGCTAAGGAGTTGATAAGTGGTAGAAAGAAGTATTTCAGCATTTTGCTAGAGATCCCCCGGGTCCCCCTGAAGGACCCCATGGTGTCACATTGGTGTTGAGACAAGGAGTTGGAGAACAGGAGTAGCGCAGGGCTGCAGAGGAGTGGTGACGCTCAGTCTCAGTGGCTCCAGCACTTGTCTCTGCTTACCTGAAACTGTGGCTGAAAAAATTATATCATTAGAGATGACCCATATTACAGATAAACCCCTGCACTGTGGTGTGTGCTGTAAAACTATAAAGTGTAACATCACCTCTCAAGTATTTTTGTGCAAGAGATTCCACTATCAAAAACAGAAGTCTGTACATTTCTGGTATATTGTTCAGCTCATTGATACATCCATACAAAGTATGTCCTGATGTACAGATGATATATCATAGGTGTGACACATTATTAGAATAGTTGCTATTGCAGTTGTTAGTATACTGTAACAATATTATTACCCTTGGTTTTAGAGGGAGAGGAATAAGGCGTTTTTGGACCAAACAGTTCTGAAGAATTGTCCACTGAGGATCTCCCCTCAGAATTACATACCTTCAGGGCTTTTTTCTCTTTGCATTCACACCACCAATAGGAACACTGATGTCACATGCGGTCCCGTCACCTCACTCCTCCTGTCTCCGGTGCAAGCTAGTTAGCAAACCACCTTCCGTCCACTCAGTGGCAAAGAGTGAGGCAGTAGTGCTGTAGACCCACAGGCTAGCCAGCTGACTAGCATGGGAGGGTTGCCTGGGATTACTGTAGACTGTAGTGTTGGGGAATGAAACAGGAGGGCAGGGGGCTGGGATCACACCGCAGTGTGGCACGTTGCATGTTAGCTGGGATAATAACAGTGTGGTTTGTATTAGGCTTCCTTGGCTAAAGTAAGACGCTCCCACTTCCTGCATGCCCTCCGTGACAAAGACAGTATCCATATTGGCCTCTGAACATCTGCAGGACGTATTAAACACACGCTGTGGTTTTATGGCAGTGCAGTATGAATTTGAAAAGCTTAAGCTAATTAGACCTCCTGTTCATCTCAAGGTCACTGATTTGTTCTGCAGTTAGTTTTTGACGGACAGCAGTGTGCATTTCAACATCACGTCAAACAGCAGAAAGAATTTGTAGCATGATATTCTGTCACAGTGAAAACTCCAGCAGTGAAAATAGTTTTAAACTGATACCAGACAGAAACTGTAAGTCAGACAGACTGCAGCTACAGTGAGCATGTCAGATTTTAGTTTTATTCTGTAATTACACTGCTTTTTAATGTTAGTGCAGGACACCATGTCAGTATGTGTTACTGATTTGTAGAAGTCTATGTTCAGATCAAAAACGGCCACACATTCAAATGTCTCCTGGTGGTTTACTTTGTAATGGGATCAGCATACTTTGTTTATTGTTTACTGTGTGTTTTTTTTTCTGGGCTGCCAAACTAATGGAGCTGTTACTCAAACTTGTCACCCTAACAGAGCCTGAAACAACATGCACCCACCAACCCTAGAACACTTAGGTTTTTTTTAATGCTGTGCTGACACTGTGAGATACTAATGTGTAAATCAAAGTACACATCAATTACATTTTAGGTAGTTGCTATTACACTGATGTTTGTTCAAATGTTCATTTGTTCTTATGAGTTTGGTTGTAATTAGTTCTTTGATGCTAGAAAAACGGGGTGAAATGTCATGATTGACAGCTGCGATTGACTTGCGATTGGTTGGGAAATTTATGGGTGGGACTTCAATACTTTGGCTCCACCGCCTGAGCACTACTGCAAAATGACAACATGGTGGCGCCCATATCTGGGATATTTAAGCTTCAACTCTGTGCAGTGGGAGGAGGTGGAGCCACATCGTCCATCTTCATATACACTTTATCCTAACAAGTTGTTGTTTAGGCTTCAGTATTTGCCAAGATTGTCCCATTTCCCAGCAGCAATGCATCAATCTAGAAAAGTAGCAATGTGATCAAATTCGTTCCCTGGATCAGCACATCCGGGCTACACATAATCTTCGGATGCAACACTACACAATATGGTCAGTGTGTGTTGCACATTCAACAAGAATTATGCTTCTGTCAATATGTTATGGGTAACCATGAGTCAGAGGCTCACAGAGGAGCTGACATACTCAGCACGTCATGTAGACCTGCACGTCAAACAAGCTGAATGGTCGAATCAACTCAGGAAACAGGTCCAATTCAGAAAGAAAAAAAAGTTGAAGTTCGATGAAAGAAAGAGCCATGAGAACGCATCTCTCTTCTGCCTGCAGGCCAGAGGAGCATGTTCCCTGTAGTAGCATGTGCACTTTTGTTCTCATATACGAGCATTATCATATCCTGCTCTCAATTCATTGATGACAGTCATACTCTGTCATGGATGCACACTGCCACACATTCACAGGGCGTCGACCACTGTCAGCAGAGCAGCCAGGCAGCAGTAGTAGATTAAATATAGCTAGACGCCTAATGGACATCACAATACACTACAGGCATCACAGTCTAAATACTGTGCTGCCATTTACGCGCACGCCATTCTGTCCGTACATCTACGGATATGGTTTACAGCATGTAATAACAGTAATAGGTACCTTATGGGGATATCCTCAGCAGAGCAACCTGGTCAGTCCACAGTGAGGGATGTTGAAGGGCTGTGGAGCAGTGTGAGCATGTCAGAGAAATGTTCAGAATGCTGGGAGAAGATAGGTTGTGTCCCACAATAACTGCTGTCCAGTCTTGCTGTGGATTAATGCCACAGATGTGGACTTCTTCTGCATCTAACACAGCTGCAGGTTCATACTCTGATGACTAATACATGGTGAAGCAATAAGAAGGGATCTCCTTTTTTATTCATGCCTTCTGTTCAATCTAGTAATGATTCTGTAAAATGTTTAGTGTCCCATGTGTCTGCCACGTTCACTTCAAAATTATGTGAATTTAAAGTCATCTCATATTTCCTGCAATGTTCGTAATGTTTTTTTATGTTCATGTGTGCTGCTGAAATAGCGGGCTAAAGGATAATTTTGGTGTATTATATTTGAGTCTGGTTTTCATAGTTTTGTCCATCATTTTTATCATTTATGTTAACAGTGTATATTTTGTTAATATTCCTGTATTTAGCTTGGACATGATTAACATATTTTCATCAAAGGGATTATACAGTATTTTAAAATTTATGTACAACAGTATGCATCTTATAAAATATGAAGGTTTGTGTCATATGTTTTGAAATATGACATTCTATTAATGCTGTTGAGCAGCACTGGTACTGCGCAACTACAGGATGAACAGTAGGTCAAAGTTGAACCAAGTTAGTAAGTATATGTGGTGAATTTCTAGAAGGTTCCTCTTACCTTCCAAATAAGTTACACGTGTTATTTTACAACCTGTCTGATCACATGACTGTACATGTTTTTTGACGTGCATCGACTCAAGTTTAAGTTTTAAGTTTTGAGTACTGGTGCTATGAAGTATTTGACACTTACTTTGAAGATCATAATAATTAGACTAAACAGCTCAAGCTGGGTTTAAGAATGTCTTAACACAAGCAGCCATAAAAAAAGCCTGTCAAAATAAAAGTTTTGACTTAAATCATATCTGGTATCTGGTCAAAGAATATGCAAACAAGACCAGAGGAAGAATTCAACGGCAATTTTTGGTGCTTTACAATTTTTACATACTTCCTATGCTATGGACACATTTCATTTGGTACTGAGTAAAAGTATTCAGGTTTGAAACCCAGCCCTTATAATGAGCACATTTTGTTTTTGTTAGAATAACGATACAGAGAATCTATATTGGACACATTGTGAATGTGGACATTTGTTGTGTGATTAGCTCTTGTGGTTTAAAACAGATCACCTGATGGCTCTGATTTAACATTCTCTCTCTGTCCGTCTGTTTCTCTCCCTGCAGAGCTGCAGAGGGAGGGCAGCATCGAGACCCTCAGTAACAGCTCAGGCTCCACCAGCGGTAGCATCCCACGCAACTTCGAGGGCTACCGCTCCCCTCTGCCTACCAACGAGAGCCAGCCACTCAGCCTCTTCCCCACCAACTTCCCCTAGAGTCCCACATCTCCTCCAGGAGCAACCACCACCGTCCAGCCGACCTGCCACACCTGCCTGCCTCCCCCCTACCTGTCCACGTAGCACCACAGTGGCACACACACAATGTTGAACTGAAACCAAATTGTGTCCAGGATTTGTGTTTCTCTGAACAGTGTGTTTTTTTCTCATATCATACAGTTCGTCACACTTCAGTGTTATTCCAGCTACATACAGTATTGTATTTCTTGGGTTGGTTTTGAAGGCGGATAGGTTTTTTATGAAGCTGTAAATGCTTCTGTAGTTTTATGGAATTCCAATCATTTTAAATTTAAATGAAAATGATTTAGAGTTTGCCCGCATATTGCATTAATGTCTGGGGGGAAAACACAGAGACAAATTCATTGTAACTGTTGAAAGCTTAACAGCTATTTTAAGTTTTGCTGGGCAGTTATATAGATCTAAAGTACATAAAAATGAAAGGGCAGATCAAATGTTTTATCACAGCTGTGTTCAGGGATGAACTTTCTTTATTTTCAAAATCAAATGTTTCAATAATTGACCAGTGTCGACCCAGCACGTTTCTCACCATTTTTAACCTTGTTGTTAAATCAATAGTCCAGCCGTCCTCTCCTCTCTGCAGCTGATGTATGCTGTTCCCTCAGCCCACCATCATTCTTTGTGTGCGTTTGAAGTTTTACGGTGTGCCTATTGTCTGAATGAGCCATGAGAAAGGGAGCACTGACAAAGGAAAAAGTTTATTCCAGGCAGTGACATGTAGCAGCTCCTTTTCCCTCTGCATGTGTTGCTGCTCTCATGGCCTCTCAATAAATGTTTTTGATTAAATTTGGTCCTCTCATGCCTTTGATTATCATGTAATTACATTTGACAAAAGATGCAGTAATGAGATGACACTATTACTGCGTTGCTGAAGTAATTTAGATGTTTACAGTGTAATTGAGATATGTTTCTGACATCATTTAGAGATATTCCCCACTCGGTCCTTCCAGATAGTAAATCTTAATTGAGCAGAGTAATAGAGGCTTGTGTAGCCATCACGCTGTATTTTGTACATTAGCTACTTTTGACAATAATCTTTTTGTCGCTGTTTTAGATCTCTTTAAAAAAATGTATTTTCCTGATATGTACTAGCTTTGCTTGTATCAAAGAAGACTTTGATAATCAGAAACTTTATCTGTTAGTTTGTCCTTAGCAGAATTACTTAAATAAAATCACAATAATTTGCTGTTAAAATGTATATTTCGCAACACACATGCAATTTAGGGGGTTAGGTGCTTTCCCCAAGGGCACCCCTGCAGTGCCCTGTAAGCCAGCTGGCACCTCTCCAGGCTTGTCCAAACACCATATTTGGTCAGTACATGGACTTGAACCTGCGACCCTCCGGTTTAATGTTTGTCTTGGTGAAAACAGAAATGCATATTTAGAAAAGATATGAAATGATAATAGTCATTTATAATCCCTCATCAGTGAGTGTGGTTGGACCTGCTGCATGTCTCCAGGGCGTGTGGTTGCTCTGTCGCTGAACGAGGGCATGCACCTACTTGTTTTAATTCAGAGCTTATGCTTGTTGTTGAAGGTAACATTTGATATGTAAAATACTTGTTTCTTTTCCCGTCATTCGGGCAGCTAAAAAAAAACCTAATAAAACTCAAGGAAATGAAACTGTGTGTCTTTTTTCTTACTCTGATTGCTTCTAATTGTGCCGTCAGATTTCAACCACGATGGTGACCATCGACACATTTTACCACTGGTAATTAGTACCATATTTTTTAACAGGCAGTAAAGTGCTGTTAAAGGGACTTTTTATAGGCGACTCTGGCTCTTTGTTCTGCGAGAGAAACAAGAGGCCATGTTTGTTTCTCTGCTAATCAGCACAAAACTTCAAATCCTAAAACTCCTGAAAAATAAAATGAAGTACTAACTAATTCAAATCAAATTAAATTAAATTAGCAGTAAATGAATTCTTGTGTGCTTAATTTCATCTCATCAGTGTGTTTATAAGCTAGCCATGAAATTGTAAAGGGGTCCTTTCCAAGCTACAATGGCACATATCCAAACAAAAAAACGTTTGCACAGACAATTAAATGAACAACTTAATACAACTTCAAAGCCTGAGACATTTTTAAATGAACTCTGTATGCCTGTATTAACTATCTGAAAATGAAATCCGATATGAATTGGACAACAGAATACATACAAAACGGAACCTTTTCAAAATGTGTTTGTTTAGGTTTTTATGCAAGACTCCCTTATGAATAAAGTAGAAATAAGCTCCAGCTGGTAGGATGTTTTTGCCACTTCATCCAGCTCAGCATTATGCAAGTAGAGTAGAAAAACTACAGTTTTTACTTGAATTTTTTATTTGATCCCAACATCACAAACATTTTACAATGTTTAATATTCAGAATATTACACATTATAAATGTGGAGGAAATGTTTCACTTTGATCATCAGGGTCACGTTCATGGTCCATGAATAACAATATGGTATTAACAATGCACACCAAAACATGAAAAGTACAATTGGTCATTTGTACCAAACATACATTATGATGGCACTAAATGGGGAGAAACCTGGACATGGTTAGCAATGTATTGATTTTGAGAAAAAATTCTGAAATACGGAACTTTAAATGTAGCAACAATGTATTCTAGCAGGAGCCTAACTCAGGAAGACGTGTCCTGTTAGAGTCAATGACCATAACAGTAAGTCACTCACTGATTCAAGTCAGGGGATAAGACAATGGGAAATGTAAGTAGAGGTTAAGGTCTACAGGTCATACGGTTGTTGGGTCCTAACTTGTGACCTTTCAACAGGAGAAACATAGAAAACTAAAAGCTTATCAGTCATCTTAAGACTATCTGAATACATTTGAAGGTGCACGGTGTGATATATGGCCAGATTTTTAGTTCAAAACATTAGAAAATGAACTAACGTCATCAACAGCGTGTAAAGAAGTAACAGTTATAACGTATTGAATTGCAGAAATATCTACAGATATTAGCATGCTAACCAGCTAGCATCATCCGCTCTATCTTATAAGAGCCTCGAGAGGCACAAGTGGTAGGCTACACTGTTAGAAGTACAACAGTTAGCAGCTTTACAGCTAAAACTAAACAAAAAATCCCTACACCTAAACTGAGATTCTATATTTAAGAGACTGTTGCTATGGACAGGCCCCTGGAGAATCTCACTACATTCTGGTGGAGATTACTTACTTACTAGTCATGGATGTTTTTTGTGCAGCCAGGTCTCCATTATCACCAGTAGCCTAGTTGGTAATACACGATTTCATGTTGATGAGAGAGCAGGCATTAGTGAGAAAGGCGCTGGGTCCAGCAGGTCAATGCCATTCCGGCCTGGTGTCCTCTGCCAGGCTGTTAGTCTCTGTATGCTCCACTGACGAGTAATCTTCGCCAGGATGGAGCTAGACAGGTCACCTGTCTATTGCAAAAGTCTTTTAAAAGCAGAATACCAGTTTTTGAGAACATTGCAGGTTTATTATGTGTAGCTGTACTCAATCTTGTGTCGAAAACAGACAGTGTCGTCTAAATCATGAAATTCTTGCAAAAGATGAAATACTGCCCCCTATTTTTTACACTGACTCTCCTGAATTTAACATGGGGGCAGCTACAAAATATTAGCACTAGCTTGGTTAGTAAGAACCAATCCAGATGTTGGACAACTGGAAACATCATATTTGACTGAAACATAAAACTTATTTCACTGAGATGCTAACAGCTTAGCTGTTGACTGATAGCAGATTTCCAATTTTCTATGCTAAAGAGGGTGGGCTCCATGTTAAGTTTAGCCCGCACAATGTCCGCAAGACTGGAACTTTAATTCTAATAAACATAACAAACAATCTAAGTTATCACTAACTTAATATAGTGAGTCCAGATACATTTTGTAACATTATGTGGTCTCAAGTGTGCATGGTACAGCAGAAGCATCCATTCTTTCCAATGTAGAGACTTTATTAGATAGAACTTTCCAGATCTCCTGATAGCTTCCTTTCTCAAACAAAGCAAGCAGAGATGTCTCCCCATGCTTTTGGACCTAAGGGAAGAAACTCATTTGTTATTTGGAAAGCAACAGTTGAAGCTGATGCACTTTGATAAAATACAATACAAATCTCTGTATCACACTTCAGACATGTGACTATAGATTATTTGCCATGTAGCCTTAACCATAAACATCATATTAGATGTTGGTTATAAAAAAATCAAGAAATTAAAAATGATCAAAATATGATTTCATTTTTACAATGGGATGCAACTGTACCATTACTTTGGTACTTTGTTGTATATATTACAAGCAGCAGCACCCACAGAGAGAGAAGACACAGACATGGATGGAGAAACTCTATTATGATTTTTTACTGTATTATTTTCCAGGGTCTGTTTATATGTAGAAATCTGTGAAAATGAGAGCCACAAAGTCATTTTAGTTGCAAAAAAAGAAACAAGGTGATTGGCTGAGTGTTAACATGGCAAAGAGAAGCCAATGGATTCACTACAGCTCAATGCCAGGCACTGTGTGTAATTAATTTGCTCTGCAACTCACAGTTCCCTGTGTGTGGGACTTACCTTGAATGATTCCTGCATGTTTTACCATCACACTGTCTTCACACTGAACACCATCCAATCTGCTCTGTGAATGGAAGGAAATGCTAAGCAACATACGTTATGGCCTGGCACTCAAATACATTTGACCAAATTTAGTCCCTGAATATGTTTAATATTGAGCTGCTACATGGCATAAAATGTGTGTTGTGAGAAGGTTACACTGATCACACACTGCCTAGTCCAATTCATTTTGAGTGAAATATAATGATAAAATGTCACACACACACACACACACACTACCATGGTGGTAGTGTAGCTGACTGTTACAAATGGGTGCGGTTATTTGTATCTCTCTGACAGACTCAAGTCAGCATTATATGATATATTCACTGCATGATAACATTTTGCATATGTTTTATTAATTTCCACTGCGACTTGAAGCCGTTTTGCTTAGCTTTGCTAAATTTGCCTTTATATAATCCTCAATAAATTCTCAATTTTAAGCGCAACATAATTTCACATTTTTCTTTCACTAATTTCAGGTTTTATCATTACAATTCTTAATGCGTGTCACTATGTTTTCTGTCATGTTGGATGATGTTTGGACTCCTCCTCCTCCCTGTTGTGTGTGAGAGCTCTTCCTCTCCCTCCGGCCTGCAGGTAGCCTCCTAATATGATTCAATGTTCCCGGCGCTGCAGCTGCTAATTTAATTTCTCCACGCTGTCAACACATCTGCAAACACACAAAAGATATTTTGCTGGTTTAAAAAAATGTGTCTCAACGAACATGACATAGTGATAAAGAAAGTCGGCTGGATAATATTTAAAAGCTGATGCTTTTGTTTCCTGATTAAGAATAAGTTGAGAGTTTCTCCTGAACGGTACGCACACACACACACACACAAACACACACACGCACACGGACACACACACACGCACACACAAGCACGCACGCACACGCACACGCGCACACGCACGCACACACACACACAAACAGCCTAAAGCTGAGCGGAATACCTCTCTTCTAGAGAATTAAAAACTGCGCAGGTACAGTTTTACTTTAAATATTTGCTTTAAACTCGCACATATAGTGTACATAAGGTTTAAAATACCCAGAAAGCCCAATTAAATCAACAATTTAACTGTTCAGTTTGATCATTTTAATTCATCTATTTTCTGAATAACAGGAGTTTTGCGAAACCGTATACATATCTAAATTAATAAATTTACAGAAATCTGTTTTCAAAACTACAAATGGGAAATCTCTTTTGAGAAGTGATTTGTGCGGAGGCCTTTGTGTTTTTGCACAATGAAAAGTTATTTTCCGTGTCAGTTTATCGGTTTCGGGGGCCACAACATTTTCAGTCTGCACAGGGTTCGCCTTAAGAAGATGATTCACACTGGATAAATCATTCGTTTTTTCTTTTATTCAAATTGAATGTACATGCATGAAACACTCTAATATCTCCATTGGTGATTTCAAAAATCAAGTCCCTGTGGATCCAGGGGACCTGACAGCGCTGTGGGCTCTGTCACCTCCAACCAGCAACCGACAACTGAGTGGCTGTTGATTAGGTCTGCGGGGAGGGACAGTAGTTAATGTCATTATGATACATTTGGAAGCGTGTGTGTAGTGATCACATTCCGTGATCGTGTTTGGCATATCACTACACACACGCGTGCGTCATGCACTCATTCATCATGTGGCCATATCGGTTTTGCTTCTCAACAGAGGCTAGCAAAGTGGGGGCCAGGGCCACCCAAGGGCCCAGAGGCTCCTTAGCACAATAACCTGAGCACCATAATTCAAATAACTGGAAAATATCCCAATTAGACCATGTGTGAAAGGTACTGCAATGTAAAGAGTGGAGCACCAAATCAAATCCAAACTTTCTCTGGGGCTCTGTGAGACTGCACCTGATCACACCGGATGTGTGCAGCATCAACGTGCTGGCAGCTGTAAGGCCTGTAGATGTGACAGCCCTGTCACTCTGTACCCTGGGTCACTATAGCGCCCCCACCTGGCGGTCTACCTGACAGTTAGACGCACCCACAGCCTCCCTAACACAACACGAGCTGCAGTTCAGAGAGGCCCTGCATGACTGTGAGAGCAGGAGGGTAGAAGTAGCTTCAAGGCCGGAGGTAACTGGATATGAGTGTTTGTAGATTAGCATTCAGTTTGTAATGAAGTCATTAAAAAAACATTTGTTTGTTTGGATGAGCCCTGATGCATCAAGTATTACTCTTTCATTGTAATGTACAAAAT
The DNA here is from genome assembly GCF_963691815.1 of Echiichthys vipera. NCBI lineage: Eukaryota > Metazoa > Chordata > Actinopteri > Perciformes > Trachinidae > Echiichthys > Echiichthys vipera. The sequence continues at coordinate 33,770,530 of NC_139830.1, forward strand.
AATATCTGTGTGGATCAGTGTGTGTGAGGGGGGGAGCTTTGCTTTCCTTGCAAGTGAGAGCTTATATGTGTCATTTAGCAGAGTGAACTGTTTGGAGCTGGAGGAGGAGGTGGAGGAGATGAAGGAGAGGTGGTGGAGGTGGAGGAGGAGGAGGCCTACTGGTAGCTGTACGATGGGGATGAGGGAGGAGAAGGATAAGAAGAGAGGAGGAGGAGGAGGAGGAGAGGGCCGCTGGTCGCCGGGTTTCCATGTGACAAGGGGAAATATGAGGGACTTTGACAGGTCTTAAACGGTCTGGCGCCAAGGCCTCAGTCTAGCCGCTAAATATAGCCGGAGAGAAGATGCAGGCAGATGGGAGGAGAAGATGGAGAGATAAATGGAAGAAAGGAACAATGTCGAAGGGAGGAAGAAAATAACAATACTCGATTATAGACGAATATGGCGCAAAACTGTCCCGTTATGTTGTAATTAGAGCGTCTTTGGCCCGGATCACTGACACAAGTCCCAAATCACCGGGACGGAAGACGCCTTTTACGCACATTTTCACATCTGCAGCTGTATTGTATTGTATTGAGCGGACGGATCAAGGACAAAGAAAAGCTTTAGTCAACTTCCTACTGTATGGAAAGCGCCATGCAAGCATTAACTTCACAATAAATAAAACGCCAGCTTTGCCAACTCTCTGCATCAAATATCTCAAATGTAAGCTTGTTTTGTTTAACTTTTAATAGAAAAAATGACAAGATAACAAATTATCTAAACTACCAACGTGGAGAAAATTTGGAGTGAAACCTTTGAAAAGCCTCCTGTTTTTAGAGGTTTCCACTCTATGTTTTGTGCATTTTTGCAAGATCCTTTATGATACGCTGATTGCTCACACTCCCAAAGAACGCGTCTAAGGAACACATTTACTGTCTGCTTGCATTAATCCCCACACAGAGAATATGGTAATCGGTCTGAGATCTGAGATCTACCAGCAGCTCGGAGCAGTCCTCCCTCAACTTAATGACTTTTAAATCGCGCGTAATGGAGATTTCTGTGCCGTTGACGGCACAGAACAAATAAATGTGGACTAATTTGCACAAGCATTGTTGATACAATTATCCAGTTGAGTATCCCGGCAGAAAACCGTTATCCACCGCCATGTGTTGCTAATCTTTTTTTCTCCCCAGTAAAATGCACACAGCTTCAAAACTCTGACAAAGTGCCGCCGCTCCCACGGCACTACTACACTACATCTCTGTCATTTCATAAATCTAAAGGTGCAGCATTCCAAAAAGTCAGCTGTCCGGTCATATTATAGCAGACACGCACTATAACTTTAAAAAACTGTGAGGTAAGACATGCGTGATGATTTTACATTCTCATGTGAAGCTGATGCTCACTGGCGTTCATCTCCAACACCTGGTTGACTGAAAATACACCTTTTCACCTTGCCACTGAGCAACTGATTGCACTGTTGATGCATCCACTGTTGGAAACAGGGTCTGGTCTACACTTTTGGCTTCGTTCAGGTATAGTCGCTCTGTTGTGCTCCTGTCTGGCCCGTTGACTCTTTACGCATGGCTGTATCACTCTGAAGGAAGCCAAGCAACAAGTGTGTAACATAGCAGACATGTGTGCTCCTAAATCACATAGCCTGCTGTATCCGACACGCATGTGCGGGCTGCTGACACTTTCTGAGTTGCATTTTTTTTTGTTTCATTTAAGGATTAAAAAAAATTGCTTTGCAACTTTTATATTTTTATTTGATTGTTTGACAAACCTGTAGCGACTGATTAGAAAATGATTGTGGTGAATTGAATGTATCAATAATAAGGGTAATAAATATTATTCAAGACATTTTTATGGTCAGTAAGAGTTTTGTGTGCATAACGGCAGAAGCCGCAGAGAAGCGAAGTCCCAATGGTTAATAGGAAAATGCGCAGTTGTCCCTGACAGTCTCATTCGGAAGGATTATCACATTATGTTTAAGATTTTGTCCAAGTGACGCCTGTGGCCCACAACACGACCCTCCCTGCCCGAGAGAGCGGCTGTTCATCCCAAAGAAAAAAATTCACATCTGACACCGAGTCATGACCGAGGCAGAACAGTGGAGCGGAGCCGCAGATGAGGCTGTTGAGAGGGGCCAGAGGGGCTCACACATGCACCGCTTCAGGGTAAATATAAAGAGACAAGAGATTGTTCTTATTGCGGCGTATGAGCCGACTGGCGCCGAGCGGCTCTTTAACAAACTGAGTCCAAGTTAATAAAGAGCTGCGGCGCTGGATTTTTCTAAAGGAGCTCAGCAGAGCGGAGTGCATGGAGGCGGTGGGGGGTGGGGGCCGTGGCTGCCGGAGTGCCGCACTGTCCTCGGTTTGACAAAATACAACCTGTCGGAGATTACACGCTACCACGGCCTGCCCTCGGCCCCGACACTGAGCACTAAATCATCTCACCGCTGCAACTGTGCACACAAAAATCACCACGGCGTCAAACAGCAGTGTAACAGCAGGACGAATTCAACTGCACTGACAATAATATTGATGATAATAATAATAATTATTATTATTATTATTATTATTATTAAAATAATCTTTAGCCCCTTTTTTAAATAAAAAAAATCTAGATGTGCCAAAAATCTACCAGAAATGTAACTTTATTTGCGCCCAAAGAGTTTGTATCGAAGTGAACACTCACCGCTTTCCTTCTCCCTGATCTTTGCTCTCAAAATTCACTCATCATCACTCATCTGGTTTCCTCCTTTCCTCCAAGCAGGATCTGGGTTTGTCTTTTCCAGCATCGTCTCTTTATTACGCCACTGACGCTGCCGCTGCCGCCGCGACTCTTGCTGCCTTTTCCGTCAGCTCGGTGAGGAAAACGCACAGATAAACGGGGAAGTCGGGCTGTATGAGGCTAAAGTCAGTATACACGCGGCTAACTTAGATAGCCTGAGCTAGTGTGAGGCAAATCCAGTATAAGCGGCAATACAGCCGATAACATGGAATAATTGCAAGTGTGTTGGAATAGAGAAGGACCGAGAGAGCGGCTTCCTCTCAGATCAATCTCTCCGGAGCGCAGAGCGTGAGCTGCAAGCCCTAGATTTACTGTTGGGAGTTGTTCTAAAAGACAGTGGAGAACGTGGAGAAGGTGGAGAAGGTGGAGAAGTGGAGCTGTGAGCATTGAGACGGTGCCTCTGTGGACGGACACAGGCTTCTCCAGAGGCGACATTGTAAAAAAAAGCAAGCCGAGAGAGGTGATGCCTCCACCGGCCAGGAACTGAGGGCTGACCCGGTGTTTGGCTTGGAAATGGGGGTGGGATTTCCCGATCTTTCCTGTCATTGGTTAATATTTTATTCTGTTGACATGTTTTCTTACTGCTAATGCTTCCGACACCTTCTTGTCCCCCCTCCTCCCCTAGAGTCTGGCTGGAGCTGTCAGAACCACGCCTATAGGGGCCCACAATTGGTCCAGAAAGCGTAAAATCAGCAATCAAAGGGGCTTGGTTCATTAGTGTTGGGGATGAAGGCAGGAAGGACATGTGAGATAGTCACAGATCTGCAGTGAACGGGGCCACATCTCTCCAGTCAGTGTGGGATGACTGAAGCAGAGAAACTGCTTATTTCTCTGAGAGGCACACAGCGCAGCCGGGCTCTGCCTTCACAGCCCCGCTCCTACTGAAGGACTCGGCGGAGGAAACCGAAGGAAAAGCGCGTCAACAGCAACTCTTGGCTATTTTCTTCAGCCTGATAACGCGCTGTTTTTGACAAGGCGCCGTGCTCTTCTGTAGTGCTTTACAGAAATTAAGTGCTTGCGAGGCGCGGACCTACACCGGTTCTGGGTTGGGGGGAAATACCACTAAATATCCATTATTTCACTTCGCTTTTTTGTGGATGCACCGATGAGAGATCCAGTTTTCACAGGGACTGCAATGGCTTATCACCCTTTCCACGCTCACCGGCCGACCGACTTCCCCATGTCCGCCTTTCTAGCGGCCGCGCAGCCTTCCTTCTTCCCGGCGCTCAGCCTGCCCCCCGGGGCGCTCACCAAAACCCTTCCGGACCACGGCCTGGCCGGGGCGGCGGAGGCTGGTCTCCACCCGGCCCTCAGCCACCATCAGGCGGCTCATCTCCGCAGCATGAAGAGCCTGGAGCCCGAGGAGGAGGTGGACGACGACCCCAAAGTTACACTGGAAGCCAAGGATCTTTGGGACCAGTTTCATAAACTCGGGACGGAGATGGTTATTACCAAGTCCGGAAGGTAAGAATCCCTCAGAACTGTGGATATACCGAGAATACATTATTCTCAATTTCCAACTGCATTATGTGTTCACATATGCAGGGAACGAGTCACAGCTGAAAAGTTTAGAGCTGTTAAAAGTAATTTATTCATGTTGTTTAATGGCGTGCGGCAGTTTGCTGTTCGTTTATATTCATAATCCTACCGATTATTAGCCTCTTCCATAATTAATTTTTAAAAAATGACAGAAAAAATAGAGCATACTACAAGATCATGCCATATTCACCTCACTTTATACACGGACTTTAGCCTATTGTTTTTAAATGAGTTCAAGTCTCATAACGGTGTAGCATACATTTGGCTTAATTTATCAAAAATGAATACAACTCCAATTTCATTTTAAATATGTATTCTATGTTTCCATTCTATATTGATCCATTAGAGATGTTTTGGTGCAAATGGGAGCTGGGCTTGAACCAGCTTTTTCTCCCAAACGCCGTTCCACTGAGGCAGCACAGCTTCAGGATTTATAAACAGGCTGTCACTTCAAAACGCAGGGACGTGAAGTGGTGTGGTCATAAATATACTGCTCACATTTCCAGTGTAGGACAACGCACACGTACACACAGGCGGACATACAACGAGGACACACACACACTATGCTTTTGTTGTCGCCTAACTGCTACACTGGAGAATAAAATAGCACTGACAATTACAATATTTCCTCTTTTCCGAGCGGCGTGTTTTTCTGCGTCTGCGTCTCTTTCTGCGCCTCTTGTCATATTTGTTGATGAATTGTGTGATAATGTGAAGTTGTGTCTTTGTTTGATCTCGGTGTGTGTGTTGACTCGGTGTGTGTGTTGACTCCCCGTGTGTTTTTCCTCTTCAGGAGGATGTTCCCTCCATTCAAAGTGCGAATAAACGGACTGGATAAAAAAGCCAAATACATCCTGCTGATGGACATTGTGGCAGCGGACGACTGCCGCTACAAGTTCCACAACTCCCGCTGGATGGTGGCGGGCAAGGCCGACCCGGAGATGCCCAAGAGGATGTATATCCACCCGGACAGCCCGGCCACCGGCGAGCAGTGGATGGCCAAGCCTGTTGCTTTCCATAAACTCAAGCTGACCAACAACATTTCAGACAAACACGGATTTGTAAGTAGCCTACTGAGAGTTTTTTCATATAAAGCCTTCATGCTGCTGTTTGAACAGACGGGCCAGGGTTTTTTTAGGTGTTTTTAAGATCACATGAAATTTTTATTAAGCATAAGGGGAAAGTGGGTCCTTTCAGCAGCAACATATTAACCAGTCAGGGGAAGGTTGAAAATAAATTTAAAAAAATATATATGCACAAACAAATTAAAGCTACTACAGGGAAAATATAATGTATAATTAACAGAGGGCAACGATACAGCGTTTTTAGACAAAGCAATGAATTGAGAATATACCAACACTGGTTCTAAAAAAAGATCTCACAGAATGCATATGCGTCTAAAGATGAGTAGCCTACATTTATGTTGTTGAACGCCTTTAGGTCCAATGCTGTTGACACTTTGTCGCCACTTGACTTCCCACTGCCAAGTTTCGTTGCAGCTCTCCACAATAGTATCAGCCTGCATTTTTGTCCCTTGCATCCACACAACCAAACCCAGGCCGGCTCCCTGCAGCAGCTCAGGGATCATGGCTGCTCTGTACCCCCCCCCCCCCCCCCCCCCCCTCACTTTTTATTCTTTATTGTAATAATATTCTTTATTGCAGGGGTTGTATTGATGATGAAAAAAAACAGAGACACATAATATCTGAGCTGAGTGTTGGATTAAGTGGTGTATCATAATGCCAGGTCAGAAAGAAATGACGTGAAAGAGCCTAAATGGCCGAGCCGACTGACGTATGACATCCACTCCAGCCTGGAACCGACAGTATAGTATGATATACTTTGTGTTATTCTGTAAAACATTTGGACCTATTATAACACTTTAACACTAAAATATCACATCATGCATTTTACATTAGGCCTATTTTACCAATATGCACCACCCCTACAAATAACCAGTTATAGCAGCAAATGATAAATGTCAGAAAGTCCATGTGACTGGCAGGCGGAGTGAGCTTCAGACTGTAAACAAATCCAACATTTACATGTCAGTCTGAATCATTTGCAATCGGTTACAGGCAGGATTTCTGTGCGTGGACGGATCATATTTTCACCTTTAGGTCTATATATAATTGAATTTCCCCGTGTGGGATAAAAATAAAGTAATTATTCTTCTTCTTCTTCGTCTTCTTCTTCATTCTTCATATATATATATATATATATATATATATATATATATATACACCTACAGGTGACTACTATATATCTATGCTATTCTAACTTTATCTGGAATTAACACTTTATACAGTTTACATAGCCTATTTAGGAGCCGCTTTGTGACTTTTTTTTTGTTAAAAATATATTTTATATGTTGCTATATGTTAACATGCTCTGTAAATCAAAACCCTCGAGACCCTCAGACTATAATTCCAAGCTCACGGCTGCTAAAGTGACTCCAGTGTCCGCGGTCATTTTTAATTCAATGAAAGAACATCCAATCACATTTCGCTGTGATTCTGAACCCTCATGACTGCATGTGTGGCCTGTTCAGGGTTTTCCCTTTGCCCCGCACTAATTACAGACAAGCCTGCTCACACAGTAATTAGAACGGCATCAATAACAATGCGCTGGATCATCCACGTCAACATATTTTGTCAGTGTCGAGTTTTAACATGGAGAAAAAACGTCCGAACGCCCTTATATTCACTCCAAAGCTGTGTGTTTGTGTGTGTTGGTCCAGACCATCTTGAACTCCATGCACAAGTACCAGCCCAGGTTCCACATAGTGCGGGCCAACGACATCCTCAAACTCCCCTACAGCACCTTCAGGACCTACGTCTTCCCGGAGACCGAGTTCGTGGCTGTGACAGCTTATCAGAACGACAAGGTGAGTCCCTGTTCACACTCAACCAACTGCCTCTAATATGGCTGCTATACTTTGCATAATAAATGTCCTACATGCGTCCCCTCCCCCCACCGACCCACCACAAACCCCCGAAGACTTAATCTGATTTTGTAGGTCGCCTAATTTCCCTGCAGAGGACTCCTATGCCCTACTTGATTTTTGTATTTTGCTTGGACTCGTGGTTGTCGCAGATATTTCTGATTGTGAATTCAAATTTGCAGCCAAAGAGTTGTTGTGTATGTTATCTGCCATATAACACACAGAACTACTGTATACTGGATGTGAATACATTAGGCCTATAGTACATGTGTTGTGTTTAGTTGGGATGCAGCAGCAAACATGGCAGTCATTTGCTCTTTTTATTTATTATTTAGTCTTATTTTTTTCTTTTGAAAAACTCGTGCTTTTTTGTTATTTAATAGAAGGTTCGGTCTTCTAAAAGCCCAGTTGAGTTGAATGAAGGGTTGTGTGTTTGAGGGCACTGTTAGCCCCTCTGCTAACTCTGTATCCTCCTCCATGGAGCTAATTGGAGCTCGTGTCCAGGGGGTCGAGGAGGAGTGTTCTTGTAAAAGTTTATGGCAGAGTCACCATCGATTAGAGGGCATTTAAAAGGCTGGTCAGCCCGCAGCCACAGTGGACGGATGCTGAAAGACACTCTCTCTGCTCAAATGGCAAACGCCTGAAGCGTCCTGTTCAAGGGCCTCCAGAGGCGCAGGAGCTCCTGCAGGAGCCACACGGGACTGTGTGCCTCTACATACATGGCTTCCACATCAGGACATATCGTAAAGAAGCAGCGATCCAAACCGCATTATTAATTATTGATATGACAGTCATCTGTTCAAGCATTGTCCCCTCTGCCCTTTTCTGGGGGAACGGAGGCTTGTGGCCCCATAGAGGAATATTTCGTGGCAGAATTTCTCTCCGGGGGCCTATGAGAATAACGCCCCATCATTACGTTTTTATTAATAATGCAAATCCGAGGCATACCTGGCTCCTGTCCAACATGCTGTTCTCTGTGCGTGTTAGTCCAAACACGGTGCATGCCAAATATGGCCCAGGTGAAGACCGTGTGCACTGCTTTATGCGGTTGATATTTACTGTAATATTGTATTTTTTGACAGATAACCCAGCTGAAGATTGACAACAACCCTTTTGCCAAAGGATTCAGAGACACAGGGAACGGAAGGAGAGAAAAAAGGTGTGTGTGTGTGTGTGTGTGTGTCTGCCCATCATCATTTGGTCATGCAAGGTCATGGTGTCACAGCTTTATGATATCCCAAACCACCATGAATTATTATTATTATTGTTATTATTATTTTATTAATAATAATATTAACATTATTATTGTTATCATCAATTGACAGGAAACAGCTAACCATGCCGTCGCTGAGGATGTATGAGGACCAGTGTAAGGCGGACCGGGAGGGAGCGGACTCTGACGCCTCTTCTAGTGAGCCTCCGACGGGCAGGGACGCCGTCCACTCCCCGCTGGGAGCCGATACCAGCCCGCTGAGGTTTAGCAGGCCCAGTCGAGGTGAGAAACGTTATTGTTCATTTTTAGGCCTATATATTAAATTGTGTTAAACTGGCTAAAAATGACTGTAACCTGGCAGAGGAAAGTAATGAGCAACGTGAGCAAAATTAATGATTGTCGTGCATGATTAGAATTATTTTTTATTCATGTAGACAGGCCTTTAATTGGGCAAATGTATTAGTTATGTTCACAATACTCATACATTTAAAATGTATCACAGTGCATGTATAAAAGGTCATTTCAGTAGTGGAACTGCATGGTAGACCAACCCCCAACCAATCCCATGGACCATCTAATATCACACATTGTACTGGCTTTATTTCATGAAGTTCCAATACATTTATAAACAGTCAGTGTTTGGCAGCTAAATACAAGAACTGTAAACATAAAAATAAAAAATAGGTAAAATAAGCTTGAATTTCGACTGAGATGGGCCATTATAGTCTAACTGAGAATACACCATGTTTAAAAGTCATGATGGGGTTATCTCCATTTTAATTCTATTTATTTTAAAAGTAGATGTGTCATTCATTCTATTGTTTTACTTCCCTTCATTTATCAAATAAATGTATATGAAAAGGGCGGCTGAAAAAAGAGTTAGTGTTATTCATTCACAAATCATAGAGTGTGGTCTAGACCTCCTCTATATGGACAGTGTCCTGACATAACTTCTGATATGATGTGACAGTATAAATAAATTTAATTCATTTGAATATAAAGTGAATTGAATTTAAATGTGTTGTTTCTACTTAAAGGCTTCACGCAATTTGACTAATAATAAAAAAGGCTATGTTGTGTTTTTTTGTGATGGCTGGGGATGAGGTGGGGGATAAATGTTTAGACACTCTGCTTACACCACGCTTTCCTCTGCTGTAGATGAGAAAACGTGCACCGACAGCGAGCAGGAGCTGGAACATCACGACGAACGCTGCACTGGCTCCAACAGCCCGGGACCTGAACCTGTGTCCCCCTACAGCTCCAGGTGTGAGGAGCGCATTAGGGACAGGCCTAGCACAGAAAAGAAGGACGACTCTTTATTCAGTATAAGAAATGTTGAGAAGGACAAAGCGGAGAGCAGGCACAAGAAGGACACCATGGACGTGTTGACAAAGGACTCAGAGGCCGGAGGCATTAGTGCCACTAAGGAGGCCTTCTCCCCTCTCATGGTCCAGACAGAGAGCCCCTCGCACTTCAGCCCAGGCCACTTACAAAGCCTGGCTCTGTCTGGCCTGCACAGTCAGCAGTTCTTTAACCCTCTGAGTGCTGGTTCACCGCTGTTGTTTCACCCCGGGCAGTTTGCCATGGCCCCTGGAGCCTTTTCTGCTATGGGCATGGGGCATCTATTGGCCTCTGTATCTGGAGCAAGTGCTTTGGAAAACGGCAGCCTCACCACCCAGGGCACGGGAGGAAGCCCCAGCCCCTTCCCCTTCCATCTGTCTCAGCACATGCTCGCCTCTCAGGTATGAACTGATCATCCAGCGTGAAATGATAGTTTGCTAGTTTGCCTGTACACCTGTACACCTGTAGCACGGAATTAGGTGTGAAGTCTGACCTTAGTACCATAACTGTTCATGTAAAGTAAGGTAACACCTCACCTTCCATAGTGCAACCACAGCTGTGTGATCAGTGCAGTAACATTGAATGTATATACTGCATGCACATATGTAGGTCTTTATGAAAGTATTAGCATTAACATATGAGAATTTAATAGTGAAAGCAGTCAAAATTAATCCAATTCATTTTTAACATGTTATCAGGCTTCTGTGGAGTAAACTATTTGTAATAAGAATTTTACACCCAAAATGAGAAAACATTTGTTGCTTTTACAACTGTTTGGTTGCGGCTTGTGTGTTGAAAAAATGTATCACTAATGGGATTATTGTACCACTAAACTGGAAATATGAATGCATAGAATGCAACATTAACTTCAAGTCTTTCCTCTTTCATATCCCAGGGCATCCCCATGCCTCCATTTGGAGGTCTGTTCCCGTACCCCTACACCTACATGGCAGCAGCTGCAGCGGCAGCCTCAGCGTCAGTCCTCCCCGCCACCAGCACCTCCAACCCACTCTCCAGGAACCCCTTTCTGAGTGCGTCACGTCCCCGGCTCCGCTTCAACCCCTACCAGCTCCCGGTGTCGCTGCCTCAGAGCTCGAGCCTGCTCACCACTGGCATGCAGAGCAGCCTCAACCCAGGCTCCGAATCCTCCAAAGCAGGCAGCAGGGAGACCAGCCCAGCCCCGGAGCACCAAAGCAACCATAAGACAGGTGGGTTGAGCGGGAGGGCTGCATCTCCCAAAACCTCCATGAAGGACTCTGTGAATGAGCTGCAAAGCATTCAGAGACTGGTGAGCGGCCTGGAGGGCCAGAGGGAGCCCTCCCCGCGTGCAGACTCTCCCAAGTGATGAAGACTCTTTGTTTGGGATGAAGACTTGGCTTGAACACCAGAGGACTTTAAGTGCATATGCCCTGTACAGCACATAACCTGGGATGAAGTTTGACCGATATGGGTCGGTGAAGGCCGGTAACTGGTATTTTTTGGAACAAAGCTGCGGACAGACAGAAATTTAGTCCATATATTCAATTTAAACTTTTAAAATTCACAAGTATTTTGCTCCCGAGCTGACCTGTTAGAATGTGTTACATTGACACATGTTTAAAAAATAATGTATAAAACTAACAATGAAGTAAATATATAAAATATGCAAAGATAAAAGATATATATAGAGAGAGAGATGGAAACACGTTTTAAACAATGAAATACTAAAATAATGATAAAATCAAACGAAAAAAAATCTGACCACTTTAGCTCGAGGACTTGTCACTAAACAATTCCACTTCAAAATTATAAGCAATTAAACTGATCATATCAGAGTTGGACCACACCAGGCCAATATCGGCCCCACATATCGGTCTAAGCTGCAGCTCTGCACACTGAGCGCGCACAGTGGACAGTGTGTGTTGGGGTTGGTTCACTTGAAGCATTTGAAGATCCGGGCCTGTTTATTTTAAATACCGAACCGAGCCCTGGACAGGAGCCTCGTCACGCCGACAGGCAGGTCTCAAGCTGCATCCAAAACATTTTTTTTTTTACCCAGGCCTGATTATTTCCAAGGCTTGGGAGGTCTGCGAGAGGAAGAAAGAATGAACAGCTTATCATTTCATGGCGGAACATTTGTTTCTGAACTATTTATGTAATTAAAGATAAACATTTCTGTAAATAAAGCTGAGATCCAAGAATATGCAATTGGTATTAATTTATTCAAGGCTGTATATTAGGCGTGTATATATTTGGAATTTAACTTGTTGCTTTTTTTTCTCCTCCTCCTCCTCTCCCCCGTTTTACATGAACATATACTGTAAATGAAAGCTATTTAGCGCTTGTTGGTTTGAAACTGTGTATGAAGCATTGCTGAAGTTTAGGTGACGTGTGTGCCATGTTTAAGTCTGCATCCACCGACAAAGACCGAGGAGCAGAGAAAGAGCTCCACATGGATTCAAAAACACCTCAGGTTATTTCACTCCAGCCAGGAGACATTCAAAGCAATTCCTCCTATGGGCGCATCATTCATATCTATTCAAAAATATATTTAAAGATCAAAGTATCTTGTTTATGCTGGTTGTCCGGGTTTTGTTTTTTTGATTGTCTCACAATTTCAATTAAAAATCGTTGTGCTGAAAGATTGCAGGCGTGTCATCCTTCTTCTATTATTATTATTATTATTATTATCTTTATTATTATTATTATTATTATCTTTATTGTTATAATCATCTAATTAGAGCAAAACGGCATCACACATTTATAGAGCTTTTTTTTAATTCAACGCAGCTATGGTTGTACACACAACCTCAGGCCTCCACACACACGGACAAACACGGGGCAGGAGCGCCCCCTGTCGGACAAATGTTTAACACGGAAAAAGGGCATGCTGTTTGTTGAATTTGATAAGAAAATGCTGTTGGATTTAATCCACGTGCCATTAAAAATAAATCAGATGGTGAAATGAAATATGTGGATGATATTTGTTAGTGTAATTTTGCATAAAAGCTACAGCTGTAAATAATAATAATAATAATAATAATAATAATAATAAATGATATCTGATCATTTTAGGCTTTAATTGACCTATATCATTTAAAAAATTGTTTTTAGTTTTCACTGTTATTTTTATTAGTTGTTAAGCAGTACCAGCAGTAGGCATATGGTTGTCATTTTTTTATTGATGTTAAATGGGGTTTTTCTCCTGCATGCGCAGCCGTGCGGGTCTATTTTGTGCCGGTCCTCAATCAGCATTTCCTTTAGTATTGTGTGGCCGTCTGTATTTTTAGAAAGAGCCCAGTAATGTAAGTATTTATAGGAAGAGCTTCACTGCTGCTCACACACTTCCTCTGCAGCCGGAGAGCAACTTTAACTGTTTCACTCTGCTCAGGGCTTATCAGGAAGATGGAGCCCGGCCTGTATACTGTGGGAAAAACGTCCAACATTTAAGAAGTTTTTTTGGTTGTTGTTTTTTTTTGCTTTTTATGTGATGGTTTTTGATTTCTTTGAAAATGACCTTTTTTCTCGCGTTTTTCCTTTAGTTTAGGATTTTAAAGCATTGAACTTCAGTGTTTGTCTGTGTGTGTGTGTGTGTGTGTGTGTGTGTGTGTGTGTGTGTGTGTGTGTGTGTGTGTGTGTGTGTGTGTGTGTGTGTGTGTGTGTGTGTGTGTGTATGTGTGTGTGTGTGTGTGAGCATGATGCAGCAGTAGCAGCAGTGTGTGTGACTGTGTCTCGGTTTAAAGGGTTAAGAAGGGGGAGTTTAGGGCAGCAGACAGTCTTTTGTCCGGGACCCGGCGCCTGTCGCCTGCCTGCCGGCCACAGCCTCCATACCACCCCGCTTCCTAATTGGAGAGCCCCCACCCCCTCACACACACACACACACACACACACACACACACACACACACACACACACACACAAACACCCCTCCTCCCCTGCTTCTTAATTTTCTTTTCTTTCTGCAGCGATAATCACAAAACTCTCATTCCATTACGGGGTCATTGTTGCCACTGTTATCTTCAATTAACAGCGAGAGCGACTCGACCTCGCACTCGGGAGAAAAAAGTATTTGTCTAAATCAATCAGTCAATGAGTGATCAATAGGCTCCTGTGGAGGCCCTGTGGATCATAACTAATGAGTGGTGACGCATGGGGTAAAAAGGCCAAGATTATTCACAACTTTGTTCAGTGATCAGCGCAGGCCTGTGTTGTTATTTAAGATGCTGGAGTCCGACACAAGACGTTACACAGTTCAGCAGTGAAGAAGAAGAAGAACACAAACAACAGCACAGAGGGCCGCCCTCCGCTCTCTATCTGCCCTGCTTATCTACAGGACTGGGGGAGTCTGCTGGAATCCAGCGTTACATCAGTCAGCATGCCCCAGATCACACACACACACACACACACACACACAGACTCACACACACTAACACACACACACACACACACACCGGGACACACTCACTCACACACACTCACTCACACACACACACACACACTCACACACACACTCACACTCACACCCATTCACACAGACACACAAACTCACATTCTACTGTTTTCTAGATTTTCTTTATAAATTATAAAATTTGTAGCCATAAAAACACCATCAGTGGTGTGTCTCGCTGTATCGTAGCTGCTGTTGCCACTACTCATCATTGATCATGTTTGCCACCATAATTATTATCATTGTCATGTTCTATCACCTTAGCTGTGCTTGTTTCTACTATTCTGCTGTATTAATCGCCATAACATATAAGTCATATTTGCATTACTATAGATATTATTATAGTTACTGTTACTCTTTGGTTGCTTGCATCTCTGGAAGTGTGTCTGTCTCTCTGTCTTTGTGTCTGTCTTGGTCTCTCTCTGTCCATCTGTCCGTCTTTTCTCTCTTTCTCTCTCCTTTTCTTCCTCCCCAATCGGTGCAGATAGATGGCCGTCCTCCAAAGAGCTGGGTCTGTCTGACGTTCCTGCCTGTTATAGGGAAGGTTTTGTTGCCCCCGTACTCTACGGGGGAATTGTTGGTCTATGTAAATCATAAATAAGTCATATACCTGGAGTGTGGTCTATACCTAGTCTGTAAAGTGTCCTGAGATAACTTTTGTTATGATTTGGCACTGTAAATAAAATTGAATTGAATTTTAAATTTGTTCTCTTTTTTTTCTATAATCATGTCACAATCACGTGATTAAATAGCCATAAATTGCATTATAGGCTCAGTATTCTCGGCCATAAATACATATGGCTTGGTTATAAGGTACATCATTTAATGGTGGAGTACGTAATTCACTCCACCACCTCTTAAGCAGTGTTTTACTTTTCAATGTATTCAATACTTCTACTACATTTCATTTAAGAGGCGAATAGCACACTTGACTCCATTCTCATACTGACTACATTTATTCAACAAATAAATATTTTACACAAAGCATATGGTTGTTTAAAAAATGATGATACCTTGTTTTTGAACAAAATACCTAAAATTGTGTAAAACAATATAGCTACAACATCATAGTGATGCATCCATGTTAATGCATCATTGATAATAAACTAATATTATAAAATATAATAACAAACATGAAGGGCCAATATTACAGAATATATACTTTTACCACAAACATGTAGAAGATATTTTTTCTACTTTTACTTGGAATGGATAATTTTTATTTTGAGGTATTGCTGGTTGAAGTTAAAAAATAAAAGATGTGAATACTTCTCTGTGGATGAGACTACAAAATTAAGTTTTAGATTTTTTGTCTTTTGTGACTTGGCTTTTGAGTTCAAGTGTAAAAAGAAATGAAAATGTGAGCCTCACTTTATTTTCTAATGTTCTGTATTTTAGGAATGACGAATGTTGCTCACATAAAACTTTTTGTGATGTGAGATGATAATAAAGGGATATTATGGGGAAGGAATATGCTGAGCCAGGCGGTCTTTCGGGTACACTACTCCTGGTGACCCTCACAGACCTCCTTCTGATCCCTGTGGACACAGGCCAGTGTGGAAATCTGAAGGTTGACACTGATGTCTTTTCGGTGTGAAGCAGTAATAGAGGCCAATATGTTGAACTTGTTGACCTATATAGCAATAAAATATCCATTTTGTCAGTCTTGTTGAGCTGCAAAATAAGTGTAAATCACCATTTAGACTGTGGGGATAAAGCCGTAATACATTCTGTATCTAATTTCCTAATATTCAAGTGCAACCAAGTGAGTGGATGCTCTCTATTTGTGAATGGAAGGCCAGTATCGGTGCAGTGTGGTGGCCTGATGGTGCTGGAAGCAGCCAGAAACCTGTATGGTGTCTACAGAGTGTGTATTGTTATGCTTCTGTCTCCCAGGCGGCCTATTGGCTGCTCTGCTCAGGTGCGGCACACTGGTCCAAAGTGGAGCAGGAGGGGTCCAATCACAGGCACTGTTCTCCTTAAGGGCAGGGGGAGGAGGGAGAGAAAACACACAGCCTCTCTCTCTCTCTCTCTCTCTCTCTCTCTCTCTCTCATCTCTCTCTCTCTCTCTCTCTCTCTCTCTCTCTCTCTCTCTTCTCTCTCTCTCTCTCTCTCTCTCTCTCTCTCTCTCTCACTCTCTCTCTCTCTCTCCTCTCTCTCTCTCTCTCTCTCTCTCTCTCTCTCTCCTCTCTCTCTCTCTCTCTCTCTCTCTCTCTCTCTCTCTCTCTCTCTCTCTCTCTCTCTCTCTCTCTCTCTCTCTCTCTCTCTCTCTCTCTCTCTCTCTCTCTCTCTCTCTCTCTCTCTCTCTCTCTCTCTCTCTCTCTCTCTCTCTCTCTCTCTCTCTCTCTCTCTCTCTCTCTCTCTCTCTCTCTCACACTCACACTCACACACACAAAGGCAGGGAATGCAAATGTTAGACTTTATTAAGCATCACCAATAAAGTGAGATGTTCTAAAGGGGAAAGCACATATTGCCTTGAGTTAATTCCAATCGTCAGTGCAAAAGATCCATTAAAAACACCTAATAAACACACCTATAAAATGCCTTTATAATAGAGCACAGGCCGATCACATGGGCCACCAGAGCTGTAAATGAAACATGTATGTATGAATGAACCATGTAATAATCAGATCAGATTTAAGTTTAACATAAAATACTATGTGCACACATTTTGTAAAATTTAGTCTGCTATTGTATAAATTATCTGGAAATGGTCGTGGTAGTGCTTTCAACGCAGGCAAAACTAGCCATACACACCTTGACTGAGAGTGCATGTGTGTGTGTTCATGAGACTTTGGCTAGCTTGAAACTAGTATGTCAGCATGCAGGCCTGCCGCCCCCTCCTGGAGACTCAGGAAGGAGGAAAGAAGTCTGTGTTTTCTGGCTTAAAGAGTGTGTTCACTCTAGTATTCATAATAACATCAATCCACTGCAAAGCTCTCACTTTGATCATACTTGAATAAACGTTCAGTCATTTTGCCTACCTATGCTGTGCTGTTTTTTCCCCTCTTGCAGAAAAAGGACCAGTATCTTATGAATAAAGTCAACACTGCACTTTAAACTAGAATATCATGGACACCTGTAAATAGAGACACAGCCAGGAAATCTTAAGTATTGCCAGAGGCCTAATGTTATAGTTGTCAATTTAGAAAGCTCTCCATAAATGTGGGTTGTTTGGATTATCCAGTTTACAGGACCTCATATCAGACATATACAGATATAAATGCTATATTATGAAGTATTTTTTAAATTCCCTATTTGTAAACATAAACATATACATATAACAGCAGATGTTCACCTCTCAACCAGTGTCACTTCCATAACAAACAACCACTAGATGGCACACTTACTTACTTTACAAGTAACATCATTGTATCATCCAACACTGTATGATGAACAGTTAGTTACAACATGTAACTAACGGAGAACAGACCACAGCAAACACAATGATCATTACACACATCTGAGTGAAATTATAAATCATATTTATCTTCTATCAGCAGATGCTAATTTGGAATCTAGTTGCTCCTATTAGTCCTGTGAGTACCACAGAGGAGACAGCAAAAACAAAAAAAAATGTGAAGTCAAGGTCCACTTACCCGCTTTTCCCTGAATTTTCCTTAGCACACTAAAACTGAAAATGATAATAAATCACACAATAAAACCTCTGTCCTCTGAGGAAGACTATGGTGCAGCTGAAAGTCAAGAAAAGAGCGAGTACAGTAGTGACCAACTGTGAATCATTTGAGATTTTTTCGCAGAAAATATACATCTAGAGAGATGATCAAAGATGGAAAACCAGTTGCAGTTAGTAATGGGGACAACAATCAAACGGGACAGACCATCTGTCACAGGGGTCAATAAGCACTTAGCACTGTTGCAGACCGTTTACAGGTGCAAACAAGAATTTGTGCAATCTGAGAGGCACATAACAAGTTAATGCAATAGTGCATGAACAGGTCGATGTAATAGTGCATACAAGCTACAGTCAAACATGGTGGTAGAAATGTTCAGCTGTAAATGCTTTGCCTATTGTGGGTTTTGTGATTTTTTTTTAGAGGATAAACATCAAACTGACCAAAGAAAAGTACCAGGAGTGTCAGCTCTTGTAGTTATGCCTGAGCAGATTCATTGATCTTAAACACATTCAGTGGTGGAAGAAGTATTCAGATCCTTTATCGAAGTAAAAGTGCTCACGCCAGTGTGAAAATAGTATGTTCAAAACCTCTATATACTAAAATATGTAAGTATTATCAGCAGAAATTACTTCAGTATCATAGACATCAAAAGTGTCCATTGTGCAGGAAAATATGGTTATATATTAATTATGATGTTTGTTGATGAATATTGCTATTGCGTTAATATTGTATTTTTCCTGCTGTAGAGGTTTAAGGTTTTGCTAATTTTTAGTTTAATCTGCAGCAATGTATCATAGAAGATCATCTCAGTCAACTTTTCATGTTTTCATCTTGTGACGATGCATTTTCAGCTGATCCAAGAGGCTTTTTAAAGACTTTACAGCTGCAGAAGAAGAGAATTTTGTCAACACTTAAAGAACACTTCATCCTTCTGTTTATCACAAACATTCAACATCAACACATCTGGAGACACATTCTTTTCACAGGAATGGTATGATGAATTGTCAACTGAAAAGTAACTAGTAACTAGTTATAACTGTCAGACAAATGTTGTGGAGTAAAAGTAAAATTGTTTTGCCTCTGAGATGTAGTGGATTGGAAGTATAAAGTTGCATTAAAAATAAATACTCATGTAAAATACCTCCTTGTATTTAAGTACAGTACTTTAGTAAATGTACTTTTGTTTAAAAGAGAAAAGGTGAAACACATTTTTCTAAAAAAGCTCTGGAATGATGCAAACCCTTAAAATTGAGGCACAGTAATTGAGATGTTGGTCAAAAAATGATGTAATCCTGTTGAGTTGACATGCTACATGGCTTAGACTTTTGAACCCTGTTGTAAAAGTGCTGTTTGCACGCACTCTTGGTTGTTCCTTAGCATACATTACAGCATGATTTGGGATAAATAAAACATGTAAGAGCTCTCTGTAAAGACTATGTGCCATGGTACATCCTACTATGACCTGCTGTTCTGGAGACAAATTACAAACTGAAATATGTCGAGCGGAAAAGCCGTAAATCAGAGCAAAGCCAAACATTGCAAGGCAGCTAATGAAGTGGCTAGAGAGGGCCATGCTGGGCGGCCTCCATCTTGTCACTCATTAGGTCTAAAGGAAACAGTGAAGGCTGCGTGAAAACGCATGCCTTTAACTGTCCTAGATCAAATAGCAGCAAGCCTGTACCACTGCTCTTCAAGCCCAAATCATAAACACAGTACAAGTCTGTTGTAGATCCAGGCCTTTGCAGAAGTGGCCTTTTGATCATATCCGAGTCCTTGAGGTTTAAAAAGGACAGCAAGAGGAACTATGTGGAATTTGTGCCTCTAACCCTTTAGAAATCATTTGCTGTGATGGCACTAAGAGGCCTGACCTCCACACATTGGGCCAACACAGAAGATGAACACAGGAGATTAGCAAGGACTAACAGTCTCTGTCATGATGAACGGATGCCTGGGCCGAGTCAAGACGCTGAGACTAAACCCGCCAGCTCCTCTAAAAACATACAATCCCCCATTTACTTGTCCAAGCTTAGACACATGTAAAATACACCCACGCCTGCTTAGATAAACTTAGGGCTGCTCCACAGACATGCAGTATACTGAGACTGGAGTTTGACTGATGCTGCATCTTCTTCAGAAACAAAGACAGTATTTAGTATTTATAAGTGTTGTTTACTGCTAAATGACATGTTAGCCAATTGTAAACATGCCGATTTGGAAATTACCTTGAGAGATGTTGGTGTGTGATGTTATGGAAAGTATATTCTTTCTCTGCTCTATGAGTCAGAGGATTGTTTGACTAGTCAAGTTTCTGAAAGCCATAAACTAGTATTGTTGGACTGAAGCTGCTGTATAGTCTGTACTTTTCATTGAACATTACATGAATCTCATAACAAATTTGATGTATATTTAAAAGACACCTAAGTAACATGTACTGGAGACCATGAGAATCTTCACTGAAAGCCCAAATAATGACCCTCTCTAAGATCAGTTATTGTTAGCTGTTTAGAGTACAAATGGTGCTTTTTTAGTGACACAGAGGAAAAAAATAGGATCAGAGGGGTATTGTGGGAAATTACTTTAGTTCAAACATTGTTCAATTCAATGTGTATTCTATTTGTTTTGCAGAAATTTAGCATTTTGCTTTTTTTTTTATTATATAATTTTGAGATAACTGCCAAACAGTCAGAAACACAGCTGTGGATTGGTCGACTGTTTGAGAGATATAATCACTCCACCTGGTCCTGGATCTTTCCCTGAGGTCTCCTCCCAGCTGGACGTGCCTGGAACACCTTGCTAGGGAGGCGCCCAGGGAGCATCCTTCCCAGATGCCCGAACAACCTCAACTGGCTCCTTTCAACACAAAGGAGCAGCGGGTCTACTCCGAGTTCCTCACGGATGGCTGAACTTCTCACCCTATCTCTAAAGGAGACTCCAGCCACCCTCCTGAGCAAACCCATTTCAGCCGCTTCTACCAGCGACCTTTCTTTCGTTCTTTCGGTCAGCTTTCATGACCATAGGTGAGGGTAGGAACGAAGATTGACTGGTAGATTAAGAGGTTTGCCTTCCGGCTCAGCTCTCTTTTTCGTCACAATGGTGCGGTAACGCGACAGCAATACCGCCCTCGCTGCTCCGATTCTCCGGCTAAACTCACACTCCATCGTCCCCTCACTCGTGAACAAGATCCCGAGGTACTTGAACTCCTTCACTTGGGGTAAGGACTCATTCCTTACCTGAAGTAAGCAATCCACCGGTTTCCTGCTGAGAGCCATGGCCTCAGATTTAGAGGTGCTGATCCTCATCCCAGCCGTTTCACACTCCGCTGCAAACCGATCCAGTGAGTGCTGAAGGTCATTGACCGCCCGACGTCATCAGGACCACATCATCTGCAAAAAGCAGAGGCAAGATCCTCAGCCCACCGAACTGCAACCCCTCCCTACCACAACTACGCGTCCATATTCTGTCAATGAAAATCACAAACAGGATTAGTGACAAAGCGCAACCCTCCGGGAACAACACCGACCTACTGCCGAGGATCCGGACACAGCTCTCTGAGTGTACATAGATTGGATGGCACCCTCAACCCATACTCCCGCAGCACCTCCCACAGTATCTCGGGGGACCAGGTCATATGCCTTCTCCAGATCCACAAAGCACATGTGGCCCCCTCCAGGATCCTTGCAGGAGTGAAGAGCTGGTCCATTGTTCCACATCCAGGACGTTATCCACATTGTTCCTCTTCCTTTAAGATCTGCAGTAGGATGCTCCAAATGTTCTACCAGTCGGTAGTGGCAAGCACCATCTTCTTCGCAGCAGTGTGCTAGGCTGCGGGAATAAAGGCGAAGGATTCTAACAAAATCAACAAACTCATAAAAAAGGCTGGATCAGTCGTGGGTACCAAGCTGGCTCCACTGAAAGAGGTGGTGAGACATAGAATGCTGGGGAAGATCAGATCCATCATGGACAATGTCTCCCACCCTCTCCACAGCACCCTGGACAGCCTGAGGAGCTGCCACATCCAAATACTCCGGCAGCCTAGATGCACACGAGAGCGCTATAGTGCCATCAGGCTTTATAACACAAATGTAGCCTCCAGATCTGTGCATTCAAACTGACCAATTTTTGAATGAATGAATGGTGTGTGTGTGCCTAGAGTATTTATTCTTTCTGTTTTTAAATATATAGTGTGATTTTGGTTTTTATTGTTAAACAACAAACAAATTTTCCTCCTCGGGGATCAATAAAGTCAATTCAATTCAATTCAATCTGAGGTTCGACTATAGGACAAACCGTCCTTTCCAGCACCTTGGAGTAGACTTTACAAGGGAGGCTGAGTAGTGTGATACCCCTGTAATTAGCACACACTCCCTTGGCACTGTCCCAGACTTCCAAGCAATGTTGAAGAGACGTGTCAACCAAGACAGGCCCTCCAAACCCAAAGCTTTCAACATTTCTGGATGAATCTCATCAATCCCTGGGGCTTTGCCACGGTGGAGTTGTTGGACTACCTCAGTGACTTCTGCCAGAGATATTGACGACGATTCCCCATCAGCCTCCAGCTCTGCCTCTACAAAAGAGGGCGTGTTAGTCGGATTAAGGAGTTCCTCAAAGTGCTCCTTCCACCACCCGATTACCTCATCAGTTGAGGTCACAAGCATCCCATCCTTACTGTAAACAGCTTGGGCGGTTCCCCATTTCCCCCTCCTGAGGTGCCGATTGGTCTTCCAGAAGCACCTTGGTGCCGTCCGAAAGTCCTTCTCCATGACTTCTCCAAACTTCTCCCACGCCTACTGCTTTGCCTCTGACACAGTGGAGGCTGCAGCCTTTCGGGCCTGTCGGTACCTTGCAACCGCCTCCAGAGTCTTCTGAGATAACATATCCCGGAAGGACTCCTTCTTCAGTTGGACAGCTTCCCTGACCACTGGTGTCCACCACGGTGTTCGAGGGTCACCGCTGTTGTGCAAATGAACAAACAACAGTCAGAGCTTTCCCCCCTACCACCCGCAAGTGTAAGGAGGCGTCCCTCTCGTCCACCGGGGTAAACTCCAACAGTACAGCGCTCAGCCGGGGGTTTGTGAGTTTTCCCACACCAGCCTGGCGCCTCATACCCTGGGTAACTCGAGAGAAGAATAGGGTCCTACCCCTATCCAGGAGTAAGGTTCCAGAACCGAGACTGTGCGTGGAGGCAAGCCCCACCAGCTCTAACTGGTAGCGTTCTACCTCCCAGACAAGTGCCGGCTCCTTCCCCCAAAGAGACCATTCTTAAACCATTCTTAGTCAGGCCCCTCACCTGAGACCACTCTGCCTTGGGAGACCCTATTTGTCCGTCGGTTTGGTCAACTGGGTAACTTCAATATACTGACAGAGTCTAAGCTGACAGTCTCTCCAACAATTGCAGTGTGAAGCCTTTTTTCGGAGTGGGTCTGAGCTCTGGTTTTCCGGATAACAGCCCATCAGACTACTGGCTTTCAGTCCAGTGGGCCATTTTTTGCACTATCTGTGTTTTGGATTAATGCCATCGGAGAGACCATCTGGGCTGAGTTCGTCAGTTTTTGGCGTTTATATATTTTTCTAGTCAAACAGCGAGAGTCATTCACCTGAACACATAACTAACATTAGCCTAATTTTACCTGTGTTGTGGATTGCTGGATGGCACCAACTGTATTCCAGTGTGGCTGTTTAAAGTTACAAGAGTCTGAGTCTGTTTATCTGTGTTGTGGGATGAATAGGTGACGTTTACATCGAGGTGGCATGTTATGGGTGGGTTTTAGAGAAATTCTGCAGTCTGCTTGTACAACTACAGCAACGGGTTTCACAAGCTCACTTGAAACTCCCAGTATGCAAGAAAGTCTGTTTCTCTTTGTTGTGTTTCACATAGAGCCTAATGTTGGCGACACTAGCTAACGTTAGCTAATATCAGTACCAGCGGCCATCTGTCAGCCAGAACAGCAAGACGCCTTTAACCAGGTTCCACATGAAATAACAATGGCAGAGAGAACAAACTAAACACACTTGCTATTTGGGAGTTAGATGTGAAAGCTTCGGCTTCGGTTACCTGAGCTTCAGTTCTATGATGCATAATATATCACTTGAAAGTGGATCTTTCAATTCAATTCAATTTTATTTATAGTGTCGAATCATAACAAAAGTTATCTCAGGACACTTTACAGAGTAGGTAAAGACCACACTCAATGACTTATTTATGATTTACATAGACCCAACAATTCCTCTGTAGAGTACGGTGGCAACGAAAACCTTCCCTATAACAGGCAGGAACGTCAGACAGACCCAGCTCTGTAGAGGACGGCCATCTGTCTTGACCGGTTGGGGAGGAAGAAAAGGAGAGAGAAAGAGAGAAAAGATACACAGATGGACAGAGAGAGACAGACACACTTCCAGAGATGCAAGCAAAGCCTAACAGTAACTATAATAATATTTATAGTAATGTGAATATAACGTATATGTTAAGACAGTTAATACAACAAAATAGTAGAAACAAGCACAGCTACGGTGACAGAATATGAAAATGATAATAATTATGGTGGCAAACATGATCAATGATGAGTAGTGGCAATAGCAGCTACGATACAGCTACAAATTTTATAGTTTATTAAACTAGTGATAGTATATATGAGTAACAGTGATAATAGCAGCAGGAAGCGTCATGTAGGACCACGGCATCAGGCACCACCACGATCAGCAGAGACCTGCGAGACGACAAAGCACAAACAGCTCCGGGGAAGAAGCTGAATTAGTAACATGCATTGATGAGACATGAATGGTACAGACAGAGAGGAGAGAAGCTCAGAGTATCAGGAAAAGTATTATCCCCCGGCAGACTAGGCCTATAGCAGCATAATTAAGCAGAATAAAGTCTTATCGTAAGCCCTAGCTGTAAGCTTTATCAAAAAGGAAAGTTTTAAGTTTACTTTTAAATAAGGGGACAGTGTCTGCCTCCCGAATAACATTTGGGAGTTTGTTCCACAGGAGAGGAGCTTGGTAGCTGAAGGCTCTGCCTCCACTTTTACTTTTGGAGACTCTAGGAACGACGAGTAGCCCTGCATTCTCAGAGCGCAGTGATCTAGTTGGGTGATGCGGTACTATGAGCTCTTTAAGATACGACGGAGCCTGACCAATAAGAGCTTTGTACGTAAGGAGAAGGATTTTAAATTCTATTCTAGATTTTACAGGTAGCCAGTGCAGAGAAGCTAATACAGGAGAAATATGTTCTCTTCTATTTGTTTTAGTTAGTACACGAGCTGCAGCATTTTGGACCAACTGGAGACTCTTAACAGACTTATTGGAGCAGCCTGATAATAAGGAGCTGCAATAGTCCAGCCTAATGTAACAAATGCATGGACAAGTTTCTCTGCATCTTTCTGAGACACAATGTTCCTAATTTTTGCAATATTACGCAGGTGAAAATATGCAGTCCTTGTTGTTAATTTTTTGTGAATATCGAAGGACATATCCTGATCAAAAATAACACCCAGATTACTTACTGTGGTGCTGGAGGACAACACAACATCATCCAGAGTAACAATGTCTTTAGCTATTGAGTTTCGGAGGCCTTTGGGGCCAAGTACAATAACTTCAGTTTTGTCTGAGTTTAACATCAGAAAATTGCAGGTCATCCAGCTTTTTATTTCCTTAATGCACATTTGAAGTTTATCTAACTGATGGGTTTCTTCTGGTTTGATCAACAAATATAATTGTGTATCATCAGCATAACAATGAAAATTTATGGAGTGCTTCCTTGTAATATTTCCTAAGGGAAGCATATATAAGGTGAAAAGAATCGGTCCAAGGACAGAACCCTGTGGGACTCCTTGACTAACTTTAGTGTGCATGGAGGATTTGTCATTAACATGTACAAACTGAGATCTATCTGATAAATATGACTTAAACCAGCTTAATGCGGTTCCTTTAATGCCAATTAGATGCTCCAGTCTCTGTAGCAGGATGTGATGGTCAATAGTGTCGAAGGCAGCACTAAGATCTAGTAAAACAAGTACAGAGACGAGTCCTTTGTCTGAAGCTATTAGAAGGTCGTTAGTAATTTTCAGCCAGTGCTGTCTCAGTGCTATGATGTGCTCTAAATCCTGACTGGAAATCCTCAAATATCTCATTATTATGTAAAAAATCACACAACTGATTGGCAACTAATTTCTCGAGGATCTTAGAGAGAAAAGGAAGGTTAGATATAGGTCTATAGTTGGCTAGTACCTCAGGATCAAGACTGGGCTTTTTAAGAAGAGGTTTAATTACAGCTACTTTAAAAGACTGTGGTACATGACCTGCTGATAAAGACATGTTAATCATATCTAATACAGGAGTGCTAATTAAAGGTAACACTTCTTTAAGTAACCTAGTTGAAATAGAGTCTAGGAGACAAGTAGAAGGTTTTGATGCTGAAATAGTAGAGGTTAATTTGTTAAGGTCGACTGTAGAAAAGCAGTCCAAGAATATATCAGGTTGTACAGTTTGTAAGGTTCCTGGGTTTGATGAAAAATTGGTGCCAAGCGAGTTGATTTTGTCTCTAATAGTTATAATTTTGTCATTAAAGAAGGTCATGAAGTCGTTACTACTGAGGGTTATAGGAATACATGGCTCAATAGAGCTCTGGCTCTCTGTCAGCCTGGCTACAGTGCTGAAAAGAAATCTAGGATTGTTCTTATTCTCCTCTATTAAAGATGAGTAATATGCTGCTCTGGCATTACGGAGGTCCTTCCTATAGGTTTTAAGACTTTCTTGCCAAACTAAGTGAGATTCCTCCAGTTTAGTGGAGCGCCATTTACTTTCCAACTTTCGCGATATTTGTTTTAATTCACGGGTTTGTGAGTTATACCACGGAGCTAACTTCCTCTGTTTTATTATCTTCTTTTTTAAAGGAGCAACAGAGTCGAGTGTTGTTCTTAGAGAGCCTGCAACACTGTCAACAATGTGATCAATTTCAGAGAAACTAACATTATTGCAGGAGTCTTGAATATTAGGATAAGGCATTAAAGTAAATGCAGATGGAATCGCTTCCTTAAATTTAGTTATAGCACTATCAGATAAACATCTAGTGTAGACACTTTTACCCAGAGGTGAGTAGTCCTGTAATATGAATTCAAAGGTTATTAAATAATGGTCTGATAAAATAGGATTCTGTGGAAAGACTATTAAGTCATTAATTTCCACACCATAAACCAAAACAAGGTCGAGGGTGTGATTAAAACAGTGAGTAGGTTTATGTACACTCTGACTAAAACCAATCGAATCTAATAGAGAGATAAACGCGATACTGAGACTATTATTACCGCTGTCCACATGAATATTAAAATCACCTACAATGATTACTTTGTCAGATTTAAGGACTAAATTTGACAGAAACTCTGAGAATCAGACAGAAATTCAGAGTACGGACCAGGAGCATGGTACACTATAACAAATATAATTGGCTGCACAGTTTTCCAGGATGAATGTGAAATACTTAGAAGAAGACTTTCAAATGAATTATAATTTAGTTTAGGTTTAGGGTTTATTAATAGGCCTGAGTCATAAATAGCTGCAACGCCTCCTCCTCGACCACTGCCTCGAGGAATATGAGTATTAATATGACTGGGAGGAGTGGATTAATTTAGGCTAACATATTCTTCGGGACGCAGCCATGTTTCGGTCAGACAGAGTAAATCAATATGGTTATCTGATATCAGATCGTTTACTAATACAGCTTTAGATGACAGAGATCTGATGTTTAAAAGTCCACATTTTATTTTCTGATATTGTTGCATAGTCGCAGATTTTGCGTTGATTTGTATCAATTTTTTCTTTATAGCTCCTCTTCTGTTCAATTTTGATCTGTTTAATTTAAATGATCGTGGGGCAGACAGTGTTTGTATACTAAACTGAGCTGGAAAATGCTCCACAGGGAGCGCAGAGAGGTGTGTAAGACTGCCCCTCTGCTTCCTGGGCACCTGCGATAAGGGCATCTCAGAGAGGTGTATTAAACTGTGACTCTGCTTCCTGATCCCAACACTGGGTTGTCATGGTTTTAGACCGCTAACAACTGCGTCCAGGTTCCTAGATTACCATCTCTCCTAATAAGACCAGGTTTTCCCCAGAAAGACTGCCAATTATCTACGAAGCCCACATTATTTACCGGGCACCATCCAGACAGCCAGCGATGGAATGATGACATGCGGCTATACATGTCATCGCAAGTCAAGTTGGGCAGGGGACCAGAGAAAATTACGGAGTCCGACATAGTTTTTGCATAAACACACACCGACTCCACATTAATTCAAGTGACCTCCGATTGACGTAATCGGGTGTCATTACCGCCGACGTGAATAACAATCCTACCATAGTTACGTTTATATTTAGCCAGAAGTTTCAAATGGGATTAAATGTCGCCCGCTCTGGCCCCTGGGATGCATTTTACTATGGTCCCTGGTGTCACTAAGTTCACGTTTCTCAAAATGGAGCTGCCAATAACCAGTGTTGTTTCCTCAGCAGGCGTGTCACTGAGTGGAGAAAACTTGTTTGAAACGTGAACGGGCGGATGGTTAACCATGGGCTTCGATTTAGAATTATGCTTTCCTCTCACAGTCACCCAGGAGGACCCTGGCTCAGGGATCGCCGGGGGAGGGCTAGCAGGAGCTAACGCTACACTATGTGGCTTCGCACCGGCTAAAGTTGTAGGTGGCTGGCTAGCTACTGTAGCGTAAGACTGAGCTTCCATGGTGCGGAGCCGTGCCTATAACTCACTGAGCCTCGCCTCCAGCGCTACAAATACACTACACCTATTACACTTACCATTATCACTAAAGGAGGCAGAGGAGTAGCTAAACATACGACACTCCGAGCAAGAGAGAGAGCGGGGGAAGCCATCACCAGCCGTGAAGCTAACTGCTAAGCTAAAGTGGCTAACAGCGTGTAACGATTTTTTAACAAGACAGCGGCTGAAAGAAGGAGAGCTGTGACTGCTTGTGTAGAACTAGTGGATGTTTAAATGTTAAGTGGTAGTTAGCCGCTGTGGTGAATATTATAGCAAAAACAGTTGAATTTAGTGAGAGCAGCTAACAGTGAAACAACAACCAGTGACCAACACACAAGCACCGGAAATAACGTAATACGTCACCGTAACACGTCAGCACGTACCAGAGCAGGAGGCGGGCAGTCCTGGAAAATGCATGAACTGTGTGAAAGAGACTGACGAAGAATGGACCAAGATCAAACCAGAGTAGTGTGAGAAACTAGTAATCTTGACTGTACACTACATTCAGTTGTCTGCTAAACAATAAAGTTAACATTCTTGAATAGGGGAGAAATCAGAGGAATACATTTTGGGTCAATACAAAAATCCCTCTCGTCTATACTTTACATATATAACTCTTAGTTTTGATAGTCATGTCAAATGAGTTAAAGGAGTTAAGACACAGGAAGTGGTCTGTGCTTTGATTTGCTTTGACTTATCATGATCCAAACCGATCAGGACTTACAGTCACACAATGTTCTTGTATAACAGTCTTCCTTGCAAGTTGAGTTCTTTTTCTGATAATTTAGATACTAATAATAATTCACAAAGTTCACAAAGCAACACACTTTGCCATTCCAACCATGTCCATGGGTCCTGTATAAGTCCAGAACGAAGTGTGGTTAATATTAGCCAGTGAAGTTGATGTGTTATGTTATTATGTCAGCTTAGTTTTTTCGGTTTTGTCGAAATGTGTTGCACTGTGCTTATAGGACAGTTGGTTTCAAAGCTGTGGGCATTATTTGAGGTGTGATGGAGGTAGATGAAAGAAACGTAAGTCATGTTAAGTCATGATAAGTCATGATGACTGACAGCGGAAGGTGATAAACTTCATAGTGAAGTGTTTGAACCCTCCTGCTGTTTTGTCAGAAACACGTTTACTGTAGTGACTTTGGCTGGGACAAAGTTGTCCCCTTCATTTGTCACTGTCCCTGTGTGCAGTGTACCGCTCATTTTTACTCTCTTTCATTTTTACCAGCCGGTGACGGTGACGGTGAAATCGTTTTCACCTTGTGTGTGTGTATGTGTGTGTGTGTGTGTGTGTGGGGGGGGGGGGGGGGGGGGGGTGTCATCATGGCAAAATGTGGTCCTGGAGACAGCCACTGTAGCAGGAATTACCACAAAGACGGTTTTAAGTATTTTGCCAGGTGTATGCAGCCAGATTTTATCACTGCAGTTTTATCACAACCATGCAAAATACAATCATGAAATGTTACAGGTGTGTAGATGAGATCAAAATAATGGCGAAAATCTAAAATACAGAAAAACGTTGCAACCCTGGCCGGATTTGGCGTCTTGGTTGGTGTGATCCCATCACTAAATTGTCTCTATTTTTTTGTTATATTTTCTCTGATGTTATTCTCCAGAGGTGAATCCATACGTATGGTTTGGTCTGTGGCACACTGCTCCAAGGACTAAAGACCATATACTGGATTTTTGGATGACACATGTAAATGACAAATTTCCCAAATTGTACATCTACAGATTAGGTTAACATGAACTACAGACTGTACAAACAAATAAATGACATGTCCATTTGAAATAATAAGAAATACTGAACTTAGTATTGTATACTAATATTATTAACCAAGACAGAACTTCTACATAGCACAGAAGACCCAGTCCTCTATACAGATGTAATATGTCTTCATACAGTATTAGCAGTGTATGGAGCAGTTTGAGACACTTCACTACACTACACTAGCTGTGTGACAGGAAAGTCCTTCATGGCTGAATATTTTAATCAAGCAACCTGTAAAAAGATGAAGTGGAAAGTAATTGTAATTTAGTTTAAAATTAACCTCAAAAATATGAACATTGAATTCAATTATTATTTATCTATTATTCAGCCAGCGCAACAAGCTGTAAACACAACACTGGCATACTATCATCAGTAGTACTTTCTATGACACCAATGTCTATAATGCATTATAAACATACTCATATAGCACTGTATATTCAACGTTATAAGCCCTCATAAATATCCATAATGCTTTCTAACAACGATCATAAGTTACAAAGCATTTTATAATGAATTATATGGTCAAGTATCATAATACTTTATAATTGCTGGACACCCACCAACATTCTTTTTCAAGGATCATACTGTATTGTAATTCTCATAGTATGATAATGCATTTTAATATTTTGAAATGCATTATAATCTCTGTTATAATACATTACAGGTTGGTTATAACTCCCTATTGGTACACAAATAAAAGGTTTATGCAATTATGTATATTTTTTAACATAAATATAAATCTCAGCAAATATATAACAAGTTACAACTGCACAAGCACATACAAGAGAAATCCCATACTGACATCATAATTGAGGGAAGTTTGTCTCTCCTATCAAATCACAGGGTTTCTCTCCTCCGTGAGAACAAAGGCTGAACTGAAGGGAAACAAGTCTTTTGAAGCACATTTTAGACGACTGCTGACAAGTCACCCACACCCAATAAAAACAGAGATATAGTGAAGTGCTGCAAGATAAATGGCTGCCTGGCTTTTACCGTGAGCTAAAAAAGCAAAAGCTTTGCAAAAGCTTGCAAAGTGCACCCGAGATGACAGGGACAAAAACTAGTCCCTATAGTCCCTGACTCCCATTTCATTTTAATGACCCAAACTAAACAATGAATTCAGATGAGCTTGTCCTTGTCACAAGTGTCAGTATTTTATGAGTTTGTCACAGGCAAAGATACACCGCTGTTTTACATTTAGCTCAGAGACGTTACAGTGGCAAAGGTCCAACGACAGGGGGAATTTTAGGAACACCACAACCTGAACATCTCTGAAAAGAAACCAGAAAGACTAGATTGTATTAGTTGTATTGGTTCAAGATGCATATAGTCTATATTGATGGCATGCTTACCAACACCTGTTGATCAAAAGTGACAAATACTTTAGAGTCTCAGGTTTATGAATTCAATTAATTTCCAACGGGCTCCATTTCCTCCTGACGGAAGTCTTTAGTTTAATAAGTGAGAGTCAAATAGGAGCCAGTCATCTCTGATCTACATCTGCTATTAGATAACCACATAAAGGGCAGCAGGGAAAGTCCAAATGTATCACTTCCACATTCTGTGCACATGGCAAAGACATTTCTTCACTGCGGCACAACTACAACACAGACTCTGTATTGCTGTCTTGATGACATGGGAAGAAGGAAGGAGGCAACAAGGAATTTTGGAGGTTCCATCATGGGAGGTCTGAGCAACAACTTCCACTGTGCTGAGCTAAGGCCTGTGAAGTTGGCAGGATAACCAGGTCCCATGTCTGCCATATCACATGCTCAGGGATCAGAGGAACTGGAGGAGCTGGAGGAGCTGGAGTGTGTATGTGAGTGTTAGTAAGACTATGGGTTTGACCAGATCTTGAACCAAGCAGCACATGATGCCTACATACCGCCAACGAGGCAGCTACTAATGTCCAACTGAAATCAGCAATTGACCCTGACACTAATATCATCAAGCTGCGCTCCATATTAAATGGTCACAGTGCAAACATGGCGCCCACTTCAAAGAGTCCAGGGGCTTACCTCTGGAGAACATAGGGCATGACACTGTTTAAATACGAGCACTGGGGAACCAGTGAGACGCCAGAGCTTATGAGGTGGAGCAGAGAGAGAGAGAGGCCAGATAAACAGGAGCACTTTTGAAAAAGCTGTAACCCTGCTAGCCTGCTTTTACAGTTGAATAGTTGAGTTGAATATCATGAAAAAAAAAAACATATAAAACAACATTTCCGCGACAAAATTATTTGGAGCAAGGTGCTGCAAATGATGATTGCTTGAATAATTATTTCTAACATTATGCGTATAATTTTGCCTAATCCCAATTGCAGATACTGTATCATAGTCTTTTTTTTAGGAGTTGAAATAAAAGTAGACATGTGTTGTGACCTCTGAAGCTGCTCCATCAGTTCGCACATGTTAATAGTGTTTGGAAAAGTGCAACAATGTGTGTGTGTGTGTGTGTGTGTGTGTGTGTGTGTGTGTGTGTGTGTGTGTGTGTGTGTGTGTGTGTGTGTGTGTGTGTGTGTGTGTGTGTGTGTGTGTGTGTGTGGCTGCTGATAGAGAGCGGGAAGACATTGACTCAGTATGAGTTAGTTCTCCCTCGTGTGGTGGAGCTCAAGTTCCCTGTGTTTGCTCTGAGCTGAGCTGATAACTAATGTTGTGTATGCAAGCAGAGCTGAGCTGTGCCAACACTGAAGATGAACTGCTTGAGCTACTAGATAGTTTCAGTAAATTTACTGTTCCTACGTGTCAGTAAACCATGAAACTGTCTGAAACATTTTTGAAAAAGCAACATGAACTGTTAATTATGTATAATATGATTGATTCAACAAAGCAAACTAAGTGATTTTTGCATCGCTGCCACTTGCCACTGCCACTTATATGCTTACATTTAGAGAATTCCCTAGACTGTAGGAGGAAACACCCAGCCAACTTCCAAATGTGTCAAACCAACGATTGTGACTCAATTAAAAAAACACAAACCGCCACTCTTCCAACTCATTAAACATACTTCAAGTGGGTAATTGTTTCCTAGAAGTCAAGGCCTTATCCACTGAACTGAATCACCCTAATGACTCAGGAAGCTCTGGATTCCTGGACTGCAGAAAAGCTTTAAGAAAATGTTTCAGTTTAATTAAAACAGCCAAGCACAGTCAACTTTCTATGAATGCGAATTCTTCAGAATATCCAGGACTTTTAAGTCAGCACACAGGAAAACATTTCCACTCAAGGTCCACTTACTAGCTTTTTCTAGAGTTTCCAACTGGATCACTTTGTCTTAAAGCAAGATGAGACGTCCTACAAATGATATGGATGAAATCAGCCGAAGCTGTAACATGTTAACAGATCCATGTCCATGACAACTGAGCAGATTCCATCCAGTGATGAAGAATGATACAGTAAAGTTAAAGAAAACCCTTAGACGTGTTCCTCGGGCCTTATACATTAAAATCTCAAGTCTGAAATCCTTTCTCATCTCGGTTTAGGATGACATTTAGGTTTCATAACTACACTGAGGAAAAATCCTCTCTTATCTTAGGATAGGAATTTAGCACTTACAGAACCTGCCTATCTTAGGATTTCCAAAGTCAGAAATCCTAAATTAGGATGGCAGGAGCCCTGTCCTAAATTCAAAATAATGGCAGTAGCACTGTCTGCCATGTCTGTAAGGTCTGTATGACAATGACAATAAAGATGGGGAACATCATGGCAGCCAAAATATATGCTTAATATATACTCAATATGTTATATATACTCAAACTGTATGATGACGCTTTAAATTTCTCAGACTGTGATAATTAATTGGACAATTCATGTAATTAAATTGATTTAAAAAACTAAATTATTGCTCAAATAAATTGAAATGTTGTCCTGTGTAGTAATTGAGAAGAAAACTTCCAGAAAAGGTGGGGGTTTCCTCTCCTCTACTGACATGATTAGTGCCTCCGACTTCTCATAGCTATAATTGACCACCTGTAGGCCTATGTCTGCCTGAGATGTTGATATCATGGCTTGTCCATCTTAAAGTGTAATTCCGGTGCAAAATCCTCCCAGGTCAACAGTCAACGTGGCTAACAGTGATTAACTCGGGGCAGTACAGTGAAGGCGTTCAAACGTCTTTTTTTAACCACTAATACTGTTCAAAATAACAGAAAACCTCTGCAGTAGCAAGAGAAGAGTCCCTACACAGAAAACCAAGTGTGTAGGGACTCTTCTCATGCTGCTGCAGAGGTTTGGTGTTATTTTGAGCAGTATTAGTGGTTAAAAAAGACATTTTAATGCCTTCACCGTACTGCCCCGAGCTAATCAGTGTTAGCCACGTCCGACTGTAATCGACTGTTAGTGACTCTCCCGGATTTGTCCTTTAATAGTCGCTACATGAAAAAAACAATGTCTCGATGGCTTATTTGATGTATGTAAGTGTCGAAAATGACCATGGGATGATTTTGCGCCAGAATTACACTTTAAGCTGCACATTGTAATCAGTTATAGACACATGACAGGACGAGCGCTGATTGAAGAATCCCATTTACTGTTATAGTTGGATTTCCTTTCTCCTGAGTTTAAGAACTGCTTCAGTAATAGGAAGATAAGGCCTTTCCTATCTTTGAAATTCCTGGCTCTATAGCTGCTCCATACTGCACTGTGTCAAAAAGCTAGCTGCTAACTGTACTTGCCTGCTCTTTAGTGCTAGAAAGGTAGAGTACAGATACAGAAAACAAGCCTGATGAGAGCAGTGAGACTGGTTCTGGCATGTAAGACCAAGACAATGAACTGAAGGATACTAGAATTCTTAGAACCGAGTTTTACAGAGTAGGTAAAGACCAAACTCTATGACTTATTTATGATTTACATAGACCCAACAATTCCCCCATTGAGTATGGTGGCAACAGGCAGGAACATTAAACAAACCCAGCTCTGTGGAGGACGGACATCTGTCTTGACCGGTTGGGGAGGAAGAAAAGGAGAGAGAAAAGACGGACAGATGGACAGAGAGAGACAAAGACAGAGACAAAGACAGAGACAGACACACTTCCAGAGATGCAAGCAACCAAAGAGTAAGAGTAATTATAATAATATCTATAGTAATGTGAATATGACTTATATGTTATGGCAGTTACTATAGCAGAATAGTAAGAAACAAGCACAGCTAAGGTGATAGAATATGAAAATTATAATAACTACGGTGGCAAACATGATCAATGATGAGTAGCGGTAATAATAGCTGCGATACAGCGAGACACACCACTGATGGTGTTTTTATGGCTACATATTTTATAGTTTATAAAACTAATGATAGTATATATGAGTAACAGTGATAATAGCAGCAGGAAGCGTCATGCAGGACCACGGCAGCAGGCACAATGTTCCTAATTTTTACAATATTACGCAGGTGAAAATATGCAGTCCTTGTTGTTAATTTTTTGTGAATATCGAAGGACATATCCTGATCAAAAATAACACCCAGATTACTTACTGTGGTGCTGGAGGACAACACAACATCATCCAGAGTAACAATATCTTTAGCTATTGAGTTTCGTTGTCGGAGAACTTTGGGGCCAAGTACAATAACTTCAGTTTTCTCTGAGTTTAGCATCAGAAAATTTCAGGTCATCCAGCTTTTTATTTCCTTAATGCACATTTGAAGTTTAGCTAACGGATCAGTTTCTTCGGGTTTGATCGATAAATATAATTGTGTATCATCAGCATAACAATGAAAATTTATGGAGTGTTTCCTAATAATATTTCCTAAGGGAAGCATATATTAGGTGAATAGAATTGGTCCAAGGACAGAAGCCTGTGGAACTCCGTGACTGACTTTAGTGTGCATGGAGGATTTGTCGTTAACATGTGCAAACTGAGATCTATCTGATAAATAAGACTTAAACCAGCTTAATGCGGTTCCTTTAGTGCCAATTAGATGCTCCAGTCTCTGAAACAGGATGCGATGGTCAATAGTGTCGAAGGCCGCACTAAGATCTAGTAAAACAAGTACAGAGACAAGTCCTTTGTCGGAAGCTATTAGAAGGTCGTTAGTCATTTTTACCAGTGCTGTCTCAGTGCTATGATTCGCTCTAAATCCTGACTGGAAGTCCTCAAATAACTCATTATTATGTAAAAAGTCACACAGCTGATTGGCGACTAATTTATCTAGTATTTTAGAGAGAAAAGGAAGGTTAGATATAGGTCTATAGTTGGTAGTACCTCTGGATCAAAACTGGGCTTTTAGAAAAGAGGTTTAATTACAGCTACTTTCAAAGACTGTGGTACATAACCTGCTGATAAAGACATATTAATCATATCTAATAAAGGAGTGCTAACTAAAGGTCGCACTCCTTTAAGTAACCTAGTTGGAATAGAGTCTAGGAGACAAGTAGAGGGCTTTGATGCCTAAATAGTAGAGGTTAATTTGTTAAGGTCAACTGTAGAAAAGCAGTCCAAGAATATATCAGGTTGGGCAGTTGTTTTTTAAGGTTCCTGGGTTTGAAGAAAAAATAGTGCCAAGCGAGTTCATTTTGTCTCTAATAGTTACAATTTTATCATTAATGAAGGTCATGAAGTTGTTACTACTGAGGGTTATAGGAATACATGGCTCAGTAGAGCTGTGGCTCTCGGTCAGCCTGGCTACAGTGCTGAAAAGAAATCTAGGATTGTTCTTATTCTCCTCTATTAAAGATGAGTAATAGGCTGCTCTGGCATTAAGGAGGGCCTTCCTATATGTTTTTAGACTTTCTTGCCAAACTAAGCGAGATTCCTCCAATTTAGTGGAATGCCATTCACTTTCCAAT
The DNA here is from genome assembly GCF_963691815.1 of Echiichthys vipera. Classification (NCBI taxonomy): domain Eukaryota; kingdom Metazoa; phylum Chordata; class Actinopteri; order Perciformes; family Trachinidae; genus Echiichthys; species Echiichthys vipera. The sequence continues at coordinate 33,807,729 of NC_139830.1, forward strand.
TTTTTTTTTTGTTTTAATTCATGGGTTTGTGAGTTATACCATGGAGCTTACTTCCTCTGTTTGATTATCTTCTATTTTTAAAGGAGCACCAGAGTTGAGTGTTGTTCGTCGTGAGCCTGCAACACATTCAACAAGGTGATCAATTTCAGAGAAACTAACATTAGTACTGGAATCTTGAATATTAGGATAAGGCATTACATTAAATGCAGATGGAATCGCTTCCTTAAATTTAACTACAGCACTATCAGATAAACATCTAGTGTAGAAATGTTTGCCAAGATGTGAGTAGTCCTGTAATATGAATTCAAAAGTTATTAAATAATGGTCTGATAAAATAGGATTCTGTGAAAAGACTATTAAGTCTTTAATTTCCACACCATAAACCAAAACAAGGTCAAGGGTGTGATTAAAACAGTGAGTAGGTTTATGTACAATCTGACTAAAACCAATCAAATCTAATAGAGAGATAAACGCAATAATATTAAAATCTCCTACAATGATTACTTTATTAGATTTAAGGACTAAATTTGACAGAAACTCTGAGAATTCAGATACAAATTCAGAGTACGGACCAGGAGCATGGTACACTATCACAAGTACAATTGGCTGCACAGTTTTCCAGGTTGAATATGAAAGACTAAGAACAAGACTTTCAAATGAAAGTCGACCACTGCCTCAAGGTAGATGAGTATTAATATGACTGGGAGGAGTCGATTCATTTAGGCTAACATGACAGAGCCAGATATTGAATGAAAATACTCAATAAGACATGATTTTCACAGGAACTCCATCCTAATATGTACTAAAGCGTACCCTGCAATGAATCTGAGGTCAGCCATTACACTGGAGGTCTGAGGAGTCGAGCAGACAGAAAACCCCACCTTGTCTGTGACGCACTGCAGCCATTTAAGGCTCAACATTGGCCACCAGTGAAAATGGCCACTCGGTGATTAGAAATGAAGCAGTGTGGAGAATGAGGAGGGGGAAGCATGCTGACACTGTATCCAGCTAATAGGAAAGGAGCCCCAGCCTCCGCCATTTTGACTGCAGAAGAAACAAGGAGGCCGAGAAGAGACCGAGAGAGAAATGTGCTGGCGTGCATTAGCCAGACCCCACCTACCGCCAATTACACATGGAAATGTTTTGCCCGGGAGAGAAAAGGCCAGACCACTGTAAATCTGACACCCCCTCAATCCTTCAACCACAACACCACCAGCAGCTACGCTTCAAATGAGTTAAATCGAAGCAGTTTACCCGCTGCACTGCTTTGAAGATGGACAACATTTTCAGCTTGAGTGTCTCTGAGGTGTCTGAGACATGCAGCCTTAAGGACTGATAATGCACATGGAGGTGAAATGGAAGGAATATTCAGCAACCAACCTTTCTAAGCAGAAAAAATCACTGAAGTGGGAGTAAAATGTAAGAGCAGCAAAGCAATTCATGTATGAATGTCAGAATCATTCATTCAAATATGTGGAGGACACATTTTTGTAATGCAAAATGCAGATTCACAATTTGAAAAGATCCCAATGCCCTAAAGCAGGAAAATGGCCTGCTTTTCAACTCTGGATGATGTAACTGAAAATAATGAAAGTCCAGTTTTCATAAGCTTCTTATGCTGTGAATAGTTTCAGATATTCTCGCATTTAATACTTTGACATGTTTCGCACTTGCATCCACTGGAGTGTTTAGTTTCAATAATATACAGCTGAAATTAAATGTTTTATTATTTTCCCCAACCCATATAATTGCTACCTAATGAGAAATTGTAATTGTTCTAAAAATTTAAAAAAAAAATAAAAAAAAAAATAAAAAAAAAAGGGGTGGCAGTAGCTCAGTCCATAGGTGACTTGGCTGGGAACCGTAGGGTCGCTGGTTCAAGTCCCTGTGTGGACCATGTATGGAGCGTGGACTGGTTGCTGGAGAGGTGCCAGTTCATCTCCTGGGCACTGCCGATGTGCTGTTGAGCGCCGGTCACTGGCAGCCCCCTTGCTCTAACATCTCTCCTTAATTGCATGTATAGGTCCTGTCTTGTCTGTGCATGTGTGTATTTCGGGCCTGTGTGTGTAACATGATTAATAATAAGAGTGAAAAAATTTAATTTCCCCGTTGCGGGATACATATGGTAATTCTTCTTCTTCTAAATGTAAGCACCATTACACTTTCAAAGTGTTATCTCTGTGTATCTCCAAAACAGTTTCCAATAGCTAAAATTATAGCCCTGTTTAAGCTATGTGAATTTGAAAAAAACTGAATAACCTACTGTTAACATGAAAATACAGCAATGTTTCTATAATATAATATTACAGCGACATTGCTGTTTCAAGCTGCAACAATGACAAACTGTTCCCACAGTGACATAGTGTTCCATATGAGACTATTGGACACAAACAAGACGGTTTACAATCAAATACACACAAATACAACATATTCTTTTCAATATAAATGCAGGTAAGTATTCAGATACACCTATTCATTCTTTTCTTTCAATGTTTTGTCCCATGACCATATTAGGAACTCTCACAATGATTATATTAGATTTAGGTTATATAAAAATATAGTTATAGGCTAAAGTAAGTTGAGTTAAGGTTCATACAAATTCTGAGAGACAGGGTTGGTTGTGGTGGATACTAGTGTGTGTCTCCCTTCCGGTAATCACTAAATGGAAGTCATATTTCCCAGTCCAATCCTGGTGTCAGAGTGACTGCAGCTGCAGCCTCCTCCTGCTCCAACCACGTGACGGTGGGAGTGTGTCTAGATTCAATTCCCCTCCAGAACCTCAGCTCAGTTCTACTGCTATAAAAAATCTAACTTTTTGATTGCAGCAGATACTTGCAGAGGTGCTGCATGGATTTGGCACAGTGAGGAGCGACATTCCTCCAGTAGAGAGGACACTGATGTAGCAGAGGTCACGCTGAGCTGAGAGCAAAGCAGGAGGTAAGAACGGGCAGAGATCCCTAACACTGATCCAGGGCTAATCAGTAGTTTCTTAAATGAATGGCTTTTTACTTGTGATTGAACTTTAAATAGTTCTGCCTGCATGCCTTTGCCTGTCAAAAGTTTAAAAAAAAAAAGCTAAATTTGGTTTTTAAAAAATGTGCATGAAACAGCTTTTGGACATGCTCACTTTTCTGCAGGTTTGCTACCTAAACTTACCATAATTCCACAGGTTTTGGCTCTATGACCATGGGACACACACTGTGTAATATGCATGCAAATATACATTTAAATATATAGGCTGGTTCTGTCTTGTTTTTATCTCACAGTATTATTAGAGCTTTAAGGCCCATGAGCCTCCCTCATGTAGAAGATGCAGAATCAGACTTTACAGGCTCTGGATGAATTCAGGCTCCAGTATAATTGAATTCTGGGTAACTGTATCTAACTGATTGTCTAATTGGCTCTGACAGAATAATGGCCTTAACTGAAGATAAATTCAGCCATCTTTCTTTTTGATGTGTGGATAGACACCAGTGCACTCACCTAAAAACACCCCAGGCGTTATTTTACAGCAAATAGTTCAATCAACAAGCGTGTAAAACATGAAAAGTTTTACAATAATAGAATAAAATGACTTGGATTATTAATCGACTTTGGATGTGAGTAAATGAAGCAGAGAATGTACTGTTTAGAGTGTAAACGAGGCAGGGTGAGAATGTGTGCGTGGTTAATAGTTTGTGGTTGGAGAATAAAGCGGCGGCAGCAGCTCCATCTGCACTTTTCAGCAGTTGGAGAGGGTCGCAGTTGAGTGTCTGTCAGCAGCGCTATCAGGCTGTTTGGAAAGGCAGCGGAGCAGAGCTGCACACACACACACACACACACACACACACACACACACACACACACACACACACACACACACACACACACACACACACACACACACACATACACGGCCGACTGATAAACGGTGGCCCTTCATTCGCTCATGTCACCAACAGATATATAAGCCACACTGGCACCTGATTTATTGACTCGCCGCAGACTTTATGCTTCATTTACTGCAAAACCACAAGCGCATATTTCACCTGCAAATACTGCACACACGCACGCGCGCACACACACACGCACACAAACACACACTAAGGCAAGCATAACCAAGGTGATGTGAGAAGTTTTGGAAGATTATTTTGGTTATGAAGTGATCCATCTTTACTGCGCGAGAATCCGTTTTTTCGTAACCACCAGATTAATTTAAATAAACCATTCTTAGAATAGTTAGGATCCGATGAGTATATACTATAATAGTAGAATCGTTACTATGGTGCCGCTGGTTTGATATCAGTAAAATAACAATGTATGTCTTTATTTAATGCCATTTAGTGTTTGCCAGAGGAATGCGCAGTGTGCAAAACAAAACGGGCCCATTTTCTCACGCTAAAAGAGGATATTTTTCGTAAATCAGAATCAGAATCAGAAATACTTTAATAATCCAAGGGGAAAAAAATAATAAATAATATTAATAAATAATAAAGGTCACTCAGAGACTGTACTGCGGGCTTACGTCGTTACATGATTTTTTCCAGGTCCACCAATCACCATTTGAAATGACAGTTTGGGCTCTTTTACGAGTCTATTTATTGACCACAGGAGAAGAATATTTCTTTCTACGGATTGTTTTAGAGGAATATTACCGCAGGCTATTTAATATTAAATAAGATATGCACTGCAATGCACTGGAATAGATTTCTGATCAGAGGTAATATCTCTTTGATAACAGTGTTTGGGTAAATTATTCTTGGGAAAAAAGAGTGTAATTGTATCGCTGAAGGACGATCACCATTTCCCGAGGCCGGTGAAGGCTGCAATGCTGTTTGTGAGTGAATGAGGTTATTTCACGGAGGTCAGAAATGTGCATTCGGCTGAAGTAATATCTGACTCCATGGGTTTGTGCATTGATGCCATGTCTATGAGCTGTGTGTCAGCATCAGTTCAGGGGAATGAAAGGCTTCTTAAGGTGAAGTCCAACTGCTGACATGAAGTCACATCACCTCATAGCGGTCTGATACTGACCGGAACACGCAGGTCATTGCATTTGACTGAATAATCCTGTTGGTCCCCAAAACAAGATAATGTGGAATAATTGAATCCGGTGAATGTGTCGCAAAAGTGCATGTTGGCTGAGTGAGACGAATAATAAATAGATGGTGGTGGTCAGAATGTGTCCAGTGAGTGGATGTTACCGAGGCTCAGAGGCACAGTCCGCCTGGGACGCACTGCTCCCCAACTGCAGCGTCAGGGCCAGCCCGGTGAGAGCAACAGGGGGACATCACTCTCTCCTGCTGCTCAAACACACTGAAAGTGGGCTGAGCAACTGTGTGTGTGTGTGTGTGTGTGTGTGTGTGTGTGTGTGTGTGTGTGTGTGTGTGTGTGTGTGTGTGTGATTCCAAGAAAACACCCCAGTGTGTTCCCTTCCTCAGCCCAGAGAGCGCACTGCACAGGCGCAGAACGCAGCTCGATGCCGGAGAAGCTGAAAGGCACTAAGGCAGCCTAACTGACCGAGGCACCGACACTTGTGGGCGGACATCCGCCGCCGGAGAACGGGCGTTTTTAAAAGCAGGTGCCGCCGCTGTGTGGAGGGAAAGAGCCCGCTGTTACCGGGCTGGAGACAGCGCTGCGGTGCACAGGGATGGATTCAGGCAGATGATAGCTGAGTGCATGAGGTACAGTAGAGACGCGCTGTGCTGCTGATGAGCTGCACTGTAAATGCATTATCTGCTGATTATCTGCTGACTTGTAAACAGCGCTGTGTGTTCCAGACGGCTGCATTTCAAACAGTACAGTGTCGTCCTCTGAGAGAGGAATCAGCTGCGGTCATTAGACTGCAGGACAGTCTGATATGGGACATGTGGATGTGACAGTTATGGGCAAAAAACGGCTCATTACAATAAGACTGAGGCTGCCTCTGTATGTCACTTTGTTTATTGTTTATTTTGTCTGAGATTTAGTTTGATTGTTTACATTACATTCGTATTGTTAAGAAATAACATAATAATCAAATGCTTATTTAGAGATGCTTTTTTTACTATTAGCTATAATTATTAATAATAAAACCCCTTTATTTTTGCCACACGCTAACAATAAAAATGTCTTATTGTTATTATTATTAGGCGATTTCAAGTAGTAATAATAATAATAATAATAATAATAATAATAATAATAATAATAATAATAATAATAAGAAGAAGAAGAAGAAGAAGAATAACATCGTGTGTGTTTTATTGTTTAATTATTGGCAGGTAGGCTATTAGCAGATGGTAATTATGAACATATGTGATTTTAAATTCCTGTTTTAATTTTAATATATATTCTATCCTTTTAATAAGGAGGTGTTGAGAGGGGTTGTATATGTTCGTTTCCTAATTTCCCTAAATATAAGGCTGGACAGAATCACTTGGGCCTGTTCGTTTCTCAGTGTGACAGCGGTGACTTCTTGTCTTTGAAACCTATCGCAGTGTTGTTAGGTTGTTTGAATCTAAAGCGATTTCTATAATTTCTGTTTCAGCAGACTAAGGGATTTGCAATGAAGTGACATTTGAAGAATGTATTTTACGTGCTTCATTTGCGTGTTCATCATCTGACATTGTTTGTTGTGTGGACCGAAAAGCCTCCCTGTTTATGCTCGGGCCTTTATGCGTCAGAGCTGCAGACACAAAATGGCGGCAGATTGAAATGTATTACAGCTGTCACAGTTAAAACAATCATATCTCATAAACAACACACGTACACACACACACACACACACACATTTATTTCTCAGCTTTTTTGCATGTTTACAGTTGAGAGCCCTCTGTATTGTGCAGAAACAGAACTCCTGATTTCATGTATTTACTTGTGTCTGACAGGTGATAAAGTGTCACAGTGTGTGTATGAATATGTGCCCTGAACAGTTTTCAGAGTGAGTGCCCACAGTGACACAAACCCAAACAGGGTTCTGGCTCCTGCTGCTCAGTTAAACAGCACCAGTGAAAGGCCCATGGTTTCAGGCAGTAAAAGGCTCTATGGTCATTTCCCTGTCAGCCCTTATCTTTATTAGCGTTCACAAGTGTCTCCATCAGTTTACAGTGGACACCGCCTCTCAACTTCCATGGCTGGGAGAGTGGCCGCTCTGTGTTTACAGGCCCACATCCTCCTGTGTGGAATGAGCAGCCCTGGGGTTTCAGGGGCAGGGAAAAGAAAGCCACAGGTTTACACTGACGTGGAGAACTGTGGTTGTTTGCCTCACTTCTTCACAAACATTGGCAGTTTCTATAACTGAGAACACTTATAGGAGAGTAGTGTTGCAAAGAGGCGGACAATTTCTGGTAAATTTCCGGAAATTTTTCAGAAACTTTCCATGGGAAGTTAAGCTGGAGAATTTAAATGGGAATTATGGGAATTTATAGGAATTATTTGGAAATTGGGGGTAAATTAAACAAACTGTATTATATCCAAACTTTAATATAAATATACAGTATATATTGTCATAGGCAGTCATCCATGAAAAACAATACAGTTTAAAAAAAATGTAATGGATTTATTTGTAAGTAGAACTTTATCAAGTTTTAATTATTTTATTTAACTAATCTAAAAAGGCATGGGATGGATGAATGCACAGTGTATGTAGGGGGTGTGGCCTCAATACCCCTACAGTGAGAAGTGTATGTGATTGAGAAAGTGTACTTGCGTGAAATCTGGTTGTTTTAGTCAAGATTATGCTAAAATATATTTTATCCAACTATATTTAAAATCCCTGTTAAGGGCCAACTTACAATTTTGTAAATTCCAGGTTTATTCCTGTTTATTCCCATGGAAAGTTTCCAGTTTCTAAAATTCCCAGAATTTTGCAATGGTATATGAGAGTGCTGAGAACTTGTGGCCAGTAAAACAGCTGGAATAGGATATGAAAGATATGAAGTGTGTGTGTGTGTGTTGAAACACGTCAGAAAATAGTATTTTTAATAAAGACAATGTTTTTGATCCCTCACCAGTAGTTTCAGCTTCGTAAAGAGCGTTCAGAAAAGTGGGAGCTTGCAGTGTAGAGCCGGCTGGCGCCCTCAAGAGTGTGAGACAGATGCAGGATGAGACACAGACACAGATGTGGGCTCATTATGAAGCAGTGGGAAAGACAATCTGCAGTGGTTCTGTAGGTGTGACAGAGAGAAGGACTTATGACTGTCAACATAATGACCATCATTGGTTTTGGTCCTTTCCTGTTAAAACCCCCCTCTAATCCATCTAGTTTGAGACTGCTTTAAATCCCTGGTCTGCAGGTTTCATAATGAAATTAAAAATGGCCCTTCAGGGGCTCCAGTTTTACAGTGTGCTACAGTATTTCAGTACAGTGAACCGCACTCTCAGTTGCATTTTTTTTTAACAGATTTTTATGGAGTCTTGTCCAGAAATGTGAAATAAAAGGTGTCATGGAGCTGAACTGTTTTAAGTCTATTTGGACTTGGGTTCACGTGTGAGACGAAGGGGAGAGTGTGTCGGTACTGGGTGAGACTGTACACTTCAGTAATATTTTTGTAACAAATTCACACCTAAGACGAGCAGATGAGTAAAAAGAAATGCTGATCTGATGTGCAAAGTTTGCCCCATTGCATGATGGGATGCAATGAAGCCTGTCCACAATGAAAAAGTGCTACCATTCTGCTGAACGACAAAATCTTTAATTACATTATTATTAAGGACAAATGGCTCTAGAAGAAGCTCCCCTCAAATAGTTGAAAATCCAATTAGTGATTTTGTATTGTTCATATCCTAATATGTGAGAATTGATTATGTCCATTTTAAATCTAAATACCAAGCCACTCTAAATACTACTTGAATCAAGTTAACAGAAGATTTTTCACTGCAGAGCAATTTTGCCTGACTTTCTTACCAACAACAGCAACTGCTGGTCCAATTCAAACAAATGACCTTATTTTTTCTGAAGAAGTAGCTGAGATGAGAAATCCAATATTTGCTGGATTTTTATGTCCACATTTGACATTCAGAGTATTTTTAGTTCTTCAGTTGGGCTTAAACATGTGAGCTGTGGTGGGAAATGGCATTTCTGTTGCACACCTTCACAGCAGACATTCCCACAGCAAGACAGGTATTCGTTTCAGGGAAGGGAGGGGGTTTATACACTGCAATTAAATATAAAATATTTAAATTTATATTCAAAAGCCAATTAAAAATATGGAAGATGATGGCCAACATCTTTAGGGCTGCAACAACATTTTACCTCTACATTACTTACATTAACGCGAGGATGGAATGTAATTATGGGCTTGCATACAAAAATATATATTTAAAAAATATTCCCATCTCATAATTCCACCTTTTTTCCATGCTCCAGGACTTTCTTAATTTATAATCACAGAGCTGGAGGGAAAATAAATTACATTTGAATGTTATAGAAGACAAAGTGAGGGTCATTGTTAAATGGGAGGAGATGTTATGAGTGAAGACTGCAGATTCAGAGGGAACAATGGGACCAAAAAGAAAATTAAATGTCACTTCCCTAAAAATCTAAAAACAGAAAAATAAGCCTACAGAGAAATCATCCAAATACAATTTGTCAAAGGAAAGTCAAGTCATAATCCATTTCAACACTGCTGATGATACAATGCCTTTTAGGCAAATTTCTTTTTTACAGTCACTTTATAGTCATATTTCACAATTCCCTCTGTATTCACAGTAAAAACTGCCCCGTAAAATGGATGCAACCTCGAATGTAACTGTGATTGGAAAAGGACAGCGCAACATAGACAGAAATGTATTGGCTGGACTGAATCTCTGCGTTTGCGCTGCACTTGACGGCACTGACCAATGGTGCATTTTTACAATTACTCCGATAGTATAGGATTTATATGTGTTAGTATGGGATTCATAACGTGTATTAATGGCATTGGAGAGTTGGAATTAAGCATCTGAAAAGTGTCACATGTCAAGACTAATGTCACGCGGACATGTCTGCGCGTTCACAGCTGCGTACTGCTCTGACAGCCAAATATTTGTGTAATCCTGCAGAGATGCTGCAGGAGAAGCTTTCCGCTGTGACGGATGAATGTCTGAGCCGGGTCCAGACAGGCGGGGAGACGGATCTTCTTCCAGACCAGTCACGACTGGCCCTGTCCACAGACCCCACCATTCCAAGCTCCAGTGATCCAGACCAGGTACGCAAAGACGTACACGTACAACGTACCAACCTAAACCTAACTTAATTTACTGTACTTGGATGAATCTCTTTGCGGTCATAACAAATGAAAGACTTTCCTCCAGATGCAGAATTTTTTTTTCCATGATGGGGGGCTCAGTTAGTAAGGCACAATCCTTAAAATGGATTTCACCCCCCCATTGTTTACAACTAGTCACTGTAAAAGTGTGTGTGAGTGTATGTTTTGTGTGTGTGAGAGTATGTGGGTGATTGTGTGTGTGTGTGTGTGTGTGTGTGTGTGTGTGTGTGTGTGTGTGTGTGTGTGTGTGAGTGTAACAATGATTTCTCTCTTTCAGAACATTGAGAATATTAAGGTTGTTCTTCATGAGAGGGAGCTGTGGAAGAAGTTCCATGAGGCTGGAACAGAGATGATCATTACTAAGGCAGGCAGGTTAGTAAAGCAGCAAACACACCATACCTATAGGAGTAGAAACTTCACCCTGCCCGGACACGGAAAGGATTGACAGATTGATAGAATGCTCATAGCTGACCACGAGAGATTCTTAGTTTAAATTAACACTGCCAGAGCAAATGGTGTCAAACTAGTCATTTCAATTTCACAGTTATGCAAATATGAGTCATGCTCTCTGAATACGAATACATTAGTTCGCCTTTGCTTCGGGCAGTCACAGTCCAGTCCAGACCTAAAGATGGAAAAATCATTCCATTTAGGTTACAAATGAGTCACGATGCTTTTATTCTTAATGTAAACATGTTTCCAATCCATCACCAAACAAACAATTGTAATAGAAATGTGTGTGTGTGTGTGTGTGTGTGTGTGTGTGTGTGCAAGGAGTATTCAGATATTTTACACTCAGCAACACCACACTGTAAAAAACACTTTTTAGAGTAAAAGTCCTGTATTTTAAATTCTAAATGAAAGTACAGAAGTATGAGTAACATTTACTTCATGTGTCCCATTCACAATGTGTATTCTACCATTATATATTTTATTAATCAAACAAATATTTTGTTGATGTAATAACATACAAAGAAAATATTAATGCTGAGGATTTCATGTACTGTTGGGTATTTTAATATATAACAAGGGATCAATTCATAAGTTGATCATAGATTTTGTATGGAAACCTTTATATGTGAAGGAACTATAGTCAGACAAATGTAGTGGAGGAAAATATTTTTAAAAATCCCCCAGACGTTTAAGGGAGTATTAATATAAAGTAGCAGAAAATTAAAATATTCAAGTAAAGAAAAAAAACTTCAGCATTATAATTAGGTACAGTACTTGAGAAAATGTACTTAGTTACTTTCCACAGCTGTTAATAATGAATATGATTTGTTAGAATGTACTTGTTACTATCAATTAAGGCGATATAATGGAGTATCACAATATCTCGATATATGATTTAAAACTGTAAATTATATTGAATTATCACCCAGCCCTACTTGGACCACACCCATCTTTGAACTCTAAATGTAAACTCTAAATTTACTCAAATGTTGTATATGTTGTGAATCACATTAGATATGAAAGCTGCTGATATTCTTTTTAAGTTTGTGGAACATTACGAAGAAAGTGATATCTAAGTGATGGATTCATTACGCAAAATGATTATCATACTCTCTGCGACCATCTGTCCAGACTGCTAATAGTAACATATAGCAGTTATAACTTTGTCTTTAAGGAAGAGGCAGAAATTTCCCGCAGCAGTGACTACATAATTGAAAACACAAATGACTGCTCAGCTTGTTGGATTTAATGCAACCTGAGGATTAGATAGTGAGGCCTTTGGACATTAACCAGAGAATGGGTACACTCTCAAATCGACCTCTGCCTCTCATCCCTCATGGGATGGGGTTTTTTTCCAGTCAAAAATGTAAAAGGTCACCACATTTTTTCTTTAATGCTGCATAACCGTAAGAGATGGGCTTTCCCTTGTCCAGCTGATAAAGTGGGCTCTGAATCCTTAAAGCCCTTTGAAGGGCTGTGCTGCGGGTTAGCTGTGCAGCTGTGCTGGGAAACCTGTCTGGGTTTACCTACTGTCAGTCTGCAGCAGACATGCTGAAGGTCACACAAAACCGGCCTCCTTCAGAAGCATCAGCTCGGATAATGAATTCACACGAAATGATATCAACACCAGACTGAATTATTATTAGTATGTTATGAATAGTGCATGGTAGAGCAGCTCACCATGTTATCATAGCAGAAGACAGTTAGTCACGTTGAAATCTGAATGTTGTAGTAGCTCAGTACATAAGAGTATAACACTGTAATAAGTCTGACATCTGAGCAGAGCATTCTATTCATTTTCATGTCATAGTATCCTGGAGCCTATATATGAATGTTATGCAGTAAAATGAAAGTTATTTCCATTGATTCTCCAAAAATGTATGAAATATTTATCATGGTGCTGAAAATAAAAAATAATAATCCAAATGAGAGTATCTCAATTTTAGTAATCATTGATAACTTTTGAAAGTCTAATCTGTGTTTAATTTGCTCAAATCTATGACATCAATCTTGACAGGGTGATCTAGTAATCAGTGTCAGATATTTAATCATTAAACAGAAGCTAAATTATTTAACAGACAGACAATCATGACAATATATGACAAAGAGCAATATAAAGTTGCATTCTGCTTGATAAGGGAGTGAAATATCTGAAAACAGACAAAACAGGGGAAAAAAACAGGCGGAACAGGCGTCCCACTGCACATACTTATGTTCCTTTGTCTCACATCTCATATAATATCACAATACTCAACAATTTGCCTGGTATTGCATTGGTCAGTTTTAAACAGCCTTCAGTGTGAACAGTGCCAATTGCACATTGCAGCTCAGAGTCAACAAGCAGCAGAGCAGAGACAGCAGGTTAGACCAAGACTTTATTTCTGTCCATCACCCCATTGGTTAAAACATTTTACTCAACAGCTAATCTTCTTAGATTTTGGGATGCAACAACACTGCTAGAGAAAGACTCTGTTGTTTCCAGCCTTTTTGGCCTGTGACAATTTAAAACAAAGCAATGTCCATTTGCTCCACTTCACCATTGGTTGGATTTGTCTTTTAGTTATATGCAGTTCAACCAGTGATTTTGTTCCTTTTTAGATTGTCTCATGCAAATCATTGTAAAGGCCTGTAAGTAAACATATCTAGTATTTTACAAGAAAAAAGCAAAGGTTAGATTAAAGTCAGAAGAAATTATTTTGTGTGGTAGAAAAGTATCCTCTTTCCTATCCTGTCAATAATTTTGGAGCTTTTATAATTTATTTTGTAATCTCTTAGGACTTATCACCCCAACATAAGTGCCAAAAAGCAGGGGTTTAGAAAACATGGTAATACTTAGAAGCTATTCAAAAATGTTTAAACTCTGAACCAGTTTTCCTGTACATTCCACTGCAGCTGTGGCTAGCAATCACAATGTGGTATATTCAGTATCTTCAGTAAAAATACAATAAGACACATAACATAAAAACAACCAAGAAGCTGATGCAGAGCATCTCTTAAAATGAGTCTTCAGTGTATGATAGAGCAGAAGATGGTGAATGACTATGCTGTTCTATGTGGAACTGAAAGGTCAAAGGTCAAGAGTGAAAACACAATAGAGCAATGGAACTAAAATGCGGCTGAACTTTGTGCATGTGGTATGTGTTTTAAAGTATTTGAACAAGAAAAAAACAACATCAAAAGTCAGAACAAACAGACTTCTAAGAGATTGTAAGGTGCACTTCCTGTCACACAGTAAATTAAAAATAATTAGATAAACAGTTCTTCAAAACCAAATAAAATGTAGGTTATCAGTATTAAAAATTAGAATCTGGGCACAACAAATGTGTACATGTTTGTTCCCTACACTTAAAAAGTATGTTGAAGCGGGAACTATGTATGAAAAATGTTTGGTCACAAATTGATGAAGCTAATAAATCAAAGAAGATTCTACTTTAATCATTGCCATGAAAAAAATGAAGCTCTCAATAGCACCAGGATATCTTTGGATGGTAATAATCTAAAGGCAAACTCTACGTTGTGTTTCCATGTTAGTGGAGATTGAATGATTTTTTGTTCCCAAAGTTGTTGCCATGTTTTTCTCATTTCCATTCATTTTTAATAAAGTATCAGTGTACACAAAACAAAGTGGCATTAATATTAACGACATTCGGATATTTGCTTTGAAACAGAAAAATTGATTATAATCGCCATATTAAAAACCCTGTTAAATTACGTGGTTATGACTCAGCTAACATTGGTGTCTGCGCTTGCGAGTTGCCATAGTGACACAACAGACTTGCCTGCCTGTGAGTTTTCCAGGTGCGCAGTCGTCAGAAGCAGTAAATGTCAGAGGGAGGAATGGAAATATTTGTCACTGTAGAGCTAGAATCAACCACACATTTTGATTTCAATCCAAAACAAAATAAAACTGGATGGCAGATATGTGATTCAAGTCATTTGGTCCAAGTCTCAAGTAAGTCCCAAGTCATTTTTTCATGGACAAGTCAAGTTGAGCCATAGTTTATCTCTAATCTAGGTGAGTCCTTAGTTAAGTCAAGTCACTCACCTGCAGTATCGTCTTTATAAAGAGAGAAGGCCTACCTGTCTAATAGGTACGCCAACTTATCTAACTAGTTCAAACAGTATGACAATTAACTGAATTTGATTTGATATTATTGATATTCAGCAAATAAATGTTACTAAACAAAAATCAAGTAACTTTATAAAAGCTTTTTTATTGTTTTATTTTTTCTCATAAAAAAGTGAAATACTGACAGCCATCAAACAACTAATACTTAAGCTTATTTATCTCTTAATATCTTCTCAATCAAAATACAAATGTTTTATCCTAGCGATGGGGTTCATTAGTGATATCAATCGTTATCAGACTAACATTAGCTAGGTACAGAGTTGTTAAGAAACAGATTGTATCTGGCTAACGTTAGCTAACATCTGCCCTCACACACACCAGGGAACATTACACAGACACTTGTAATGTCATCATGGCCAACGTGGAATATTTCTAATATTCCAACTGTCTCATCATGTCTCAAGTCAAGTCTCAAGTCTTTTGTTTCCTGTCAAGTTAACTTGCAAGTCATCAAAACAGTGTCTTGAGTGGACTCAAGTTCAAGTCACCAAGTCTCAAGTCCACGTCTGCTGCATTGCAGCAAACAATACATAGCATTCCTAAGAACTTTGTATTACTTGAGGTAGCCATACTACCCCAAGACACATAACATTATATTTCTGATAATTACAGTACAGGTTGTGTAAATACATATATTAGGTCATGAAACAATGTTATACACTGGGCAATTTATATGCTGCAAAAAAATCAAATAAAGAAAAAACCTACATCAACACATTTGTTAAAACGAAAACAATCTTAATAAAGCTGTGTCCTAGTTTAAAGAGAGTTTGGGAGCCAACGCTCTAACGTGTGAGGAAGGTTGGTGCAGAAGTGGTAGCAGAGGAGGACCAGATGCAGAGCCAGGCCGTCATACAAAGGATCCAACGTTTTCCCAACACTCCGAGATGAAACTCGCTCCATTCCCATGCAGCACCTAACTGAGACTAGTAGACTTGTTATTGTGAGTGTCATTGTCCAGGCGTAATCCTCCCTCTTCAAAGCACCCAGTGCAGCTCTTCCCTCACTCTCCCTCTTTGTACACAGCCCGTCAAGAGAGCAGCGGCAAGTTGATAAGAGGAATCCGGCGCCCACAATAGGCCGAGTCTACTAGGTTGTAGCGCTTCATCATCCACCCCCCACCCCCCAACTCTCCTTTTGATCTTGCCGTGGTACTGGAGATTCCCAGAGAGGGAATGGATCACTGGAGGGCCTAAACATGTGGGATTGTTAAGAGAAACAGCTGGCTGGGCACAGAAACACACACACACCCGCTGACACTGATATCATACACACACTCTCCGACTTCCATTTCTCATGCTCCTCTTAAACTCACTCACTTAGTCACACCAGCGTATGTATATGTATGCCTTCATGTTGTCTGCCTTTGAAAATCAGTTGTCTAGAGTTGCAACACCAAGTTTCATCACATGTATATACGATTACAGACAGACACACAGCTCAGTGACAGGACTAGAATAAAAGCCACTTTGCCTGAGAACAGTTACACACACGCTACAATAAGGGTGGACAATATACATAAATCACAATGTATGTTATATTCCCATACCCGCACACAGTATGTTGTTCTATTCAGCAGATTTTCTTTTTTTTTGAAAAAGCGACAGTTCTACTAATTTTCACCAAAAATTAAAAAGCACTTTCCCCATTCTCCCACTTCTGGCAGCAATAATAATAAACTGTGCAAAAATTAAGATGGTTAAGATATATACAGTAGGTTCTAATACAAAAGTCATACAATTCAGATGAAATATTTAGATACTCAATACACTGGGTTAAAATAGATTTTTAAAGGCCTAGCACTATGCTTCAAACATAGAGCCTGCTTCATCGCCCAACAGTGTCTGGAAACACATTTCTCATAGAGGAACTGAGAAGCTGTTCAGCCATTTTTGTAACTTCCCGATACATAATCCCACAACCCTCCCCCATTACTCTGCAACTGGCCCGGTGTGTGGAGGTGTAAAAGCCGGTAAGGTACAATTTATTGCAACTGGCTCTCACCGTGACTTTAAGTGGCTGTTCTGAACAGGTATAAACACTTTTGCCTAACACATGGCCAGCTGATCTAGTTTGTTTGAAGCATACTTAGACATTAGGAGCATATGTGATTCTAGGACCAAGCTAAATTAGTATCTCGACAGAACTAAGACACATTATGATACAACAATGTTCATTTGTCCATGAGATTACGGTGCATCCGCTTTATCTGTCATCTACAGACTCACTTCCACAGTTGAAGTGTGAGCAGCAGCAGTAGAGCCCTTCACTAGGTAGTTACGGCCATATTACACAAATCTGAGGGCCACATGTGTTGACACAGGCGTCCGTCTGCTGTGGGTTGGAGCCAGAAATGAGAAGAGGTCTGTTTTGAATGTTCCTCTAAGATTAACACGTCTTTCAGTGAGGATGATACCGGGACTGATCTGTCAGACTGATTGGATTTGAAGCCTGGGAGAGAGATTTAAATGACCTGCCCCCAGCCCCCCTCCTCTGTCTCTATCTTACGTCAGGGAGTATTTACAGTAACATGATCAGATGGTGTCAGGCACTTTGAGCCTTTGAAGGTGGGCATTTGAACCAATCGGAACAGCAAGTATGTAGATAGAGGTTTTGATGCTGCGCCATTTTCCCAGAAATGATGCAAGGCTTTCATGAGCGTCTTCCAATGTTTGAGCATGTTGCCATTGGCATCACCCAAAGATAAACTGCAGGCCTTTTTGACCGTAGCCTCTTGAGCAATGACGAGTCGACTGTCTAAACTGTTGTCCGATCTTGGGTGCCATTAAAAACCACTTAGGGCTTTATAAGGGGAGCAGAGCCTGTGCTGAAATTTCCTTTGCCGCAGATGGGATGAAAAAGTTTTTGGTTTCCCAGAAGAGGTCGGCAAAGGTAGCTCCCTTCATGTGTTTTATGGCTTTGAGTGGTATATTAACATATTCTTTCTTTTAGTCTGGCGGCATTTAAAAGATGAAAGATAGAGCGTGTTCCCATACTTTTTATGGCGTCTCAGTATCACAAGTATGAGGTGATTTCAGTCATCTCCCAAATAAATGCCTGCAAGGAGACAAACCATTACCAGGCCAGAAAATGCCAGATTTTGACAGTACTGATAACATCAAGAAAATTATCCTGGAAGGTTTGGCAAGTGTGCTTAGTGGGGTTATCTGTGTAGAAGTAGGTTTCATCCACTTAACGTTCAGGGTGAGGCAGCCTCTCAACCTACTCTTCTCTCAGTCCCATGATATCTGTGAGTCCTTTCTCATCCAATCCCTCAAAAAGACATTCTTTCTACATCACTGAGCTGCAGTCAGTGAGCTAATCAGATCTTCATTTGCACTCTTTGAGACGATACTTCACTTATCTTGCACACACACAACTGTTTTTAATAGCCCGTTGAATCCTTTTTTTAAGAAGACAATCTTTGCAGAGTGCAAAATACAGACATTTGGTGAAAGCAGGTTTCATTAATCCCAGAAATTGGTGTATATGAAAAGGCAGTTCGTTTTTATTGTCACTGACGATCATGTATTGGTTAGAACCACAGTGATTTCTGTTTGAGAGTAATACATTTTGATGCTGAAGCTATTTAATCTAATTGTTAAATTGATTATTGCATCGCCTTCATATGAAAGCCAAATAAGAGCATTTTTCTTTATATTCTTCAACAGGAGAATGTTTCCCAGCTACAAAGTTAAAGTGACTGGGATGAACCCCAAAACCAAATACATCCTGCTTATTGACATTGTCCCAGCTGATGACCATCGATACAAGTTCTGTGATAACAAGTGGTAAGTTTGGAAGTGCAAAGCCATAAATAAGCCTTGCTTAAGGTTGCCTACTACGTCTGGTGTGACCGGTAGCTTAATTTATGTTAGATATTGCTGTGTTGCTGTGACATTACAAAGTCTTCTCTAATATAATATCAGATAAGAGGGGTCCTGTATTGAATGCATGACAACTTTATAAAACCTTTATTACAGTAATGGCATGGTACTCATTTGTAGACATGTCAAATCTAGTTTTAAGACCATCATTATTTTTAATTTATATTTTACACAATAGGAAACCAACTGTAAATATTTGCTTTCAGGCCCCTAACAGGTTGACCAGGGCCTGGCCCTTTGGGCTCATTCACACTTTGCCGAGCCGTGCTTCAGCGTGATAGTCCCCTTTCCCTCTTCCCCTGCAGCCCAGTCACTGCCTTCACTTACATTCCTTCAAAAGATCTGGGTCTCATCACAACACCTTTTTGCTTATACGTCATCACCCCTCAGAGTTTAAGTTTTGTCCAACTGTTTATGAATATTTTCATCTGACCAAGTCTGCAGTAAACATCCCACCTCTGCATCAGACCACCGAACCCTTTGGCGGCATCTTTTTAAATGTCTGTTGCGAGGAACAGTCATATATAAATAGTCTCAGCACCGCCATCAATCCTTGTGCTCGTACTCGTACACATGCACATGCTTGTGCTCTTACATGTGCAATCCAGACTACCTCTCTCAACCGGGCTGAGGCTGGGAAGTTAAGCACAGAACAGTTGTACTCACACTGGTCAAACAAACTAGACTTCAGCCGTGAATCGTGCTTGGGCACGGTACGAATGGTATAAGTGAGAAGGGCCGTAGTTAGTAAACCAAAAGGTCACTAAAAAGGGCCAAACCATGATACCAATGTTCTACTCCCTTTCTTTCCATGAGAAAGGGGGGATGGAGGGTCATTATGTGTACTTGCTGCTTCAGTCATGCCTATATTGGGAAAATAATATCCTCTTAAAAGAAGCACTTGGTTCCTCTGATATCCATCCTCTACTCACCCAAGACGCACAGCTTTTACTAAAATCCTCAGAAAGGGAAGGGACAAAATTGCCACACAAAATCATGGTGGACGGTCGTATTTCAATTATTATATAAGAGCAGAACACCTAAGCCTGTCATGGTCTGATCACCTAAGTATTACAGCAGATCATCACTGGTTACAGCTCCTTACTTCATGGTACAGTCAAGATGCTTGTCAAAGAGAAACAGCTGCTGGACTGAACTCAGTTTTTTCCCCTTTGCCACTGTATTTGGAAGCAAAGACATTGCAGACCTTCATCAATCAGTGGGACATTAGAACTGGCACTGCCACTTGTCCATGGGTGGACAAAAATGTTTTGCCAGGAAAATCTAAATAGAACCCAAAATAAGTTATTTTACAGCCCTTTGCTCCTGATCTTGGGGCATGGCCTGCAGCTGGTGGGTTCTGGTGTTTCTCAGGGACGCCTTGGAGAAGCATAATTAGTAATGATGTTTTAGCAGAGGCCACCTCCTTCCAATCTAAGGGATTTATACTGTGAGCCATTGAGAGCACTCATGAGCAGCTGCATTAATGAATAGGGGACTTGGTTCCTGTGTTAACAGGAATGGACATTTTAAATTAGCTATGTTATATTAACAGAGACATAACCTCTAAATGTTGGAGAGCATTAGCTCTTGAAAACAGCTGGAGAAAGACAACATCACATTACTTGTTTGGTTCCTTTTCACAGTTTGCTTCAGCACGTTTCTCAATCTGTTTTTAGGATGGTGGCTGGCAAGGCCGAGCCAGCGATGCCAGGCAGACTCTACGTGCACCCTGATTCCCCTGCCACAGGAGCTCACTGGATGAGGCAGCTGGTGTCGTTTCAGAAGCTCAAGCTAACAAACAATCACCTGGACCCTTTTGGGCATGTGAGTAACTGAAGAGAATATTAGTACTTTATTTAATTCAAGACTTTTCCAAAATGCTTTTATAGAATGTATTTGGTTTTGCTATCATTCTAACAACTGATGATAAGAATCTGAGAATATGTCAACAGGTCTCATAGATTTATAAGTATGTCACTTAGAAATCACTGGTTCACACAATAACCACTTAATAACCTGTCTGACTCATGTAGCCTGTCCTAATGGGCTAAAACTGTTTTGAGAGCTGTTGCCATGTTCCCAGACTGAAGCAATTAAATTGGTGAGTAATATGTTAACGGTCTGGAACGACTGATTGGAATGAGTTGCTACACCCTTATATCCCTCAAATACATCTGGTGACTATCATCCAGACAATGAATCATGGGCAGGATCTAATAAAATAAAACATATGATGTAAAAACAAACAAACAATATAAATTACAGAATGGCCATTAAAATATTCAGCAATTGACACATCTGAGTTAATTCCATGACAAATTTTGATACGTTGATGGAGCTAAATGAAAGGTCAGGACAGCCGTTTACAAAGACCATGAATGTCAAACTGCACTGTAATCCACTCAACAGTTTAGACACTTCTCAATGAACCACTAAAATGTCAACCTCATGGTGGCGCTGAGAGAAAGTCAGGAGATCGCCAAGGTCACAGTTCCTTTTAAACATAATTACATCCATATGAAATAAAACAAATATATTCCCTTTTTTAAACTTAAATTATATATTATTGATTTAAATGAACTCAAATAGCATAACTGACTTTGATGGCAGCTATACTCCCACCAAATCACTGGTGATTTCTCTAATGAACTAAAGATAAAGATTCAAATAATAATTCAGATAATGTTTATGATATTTGGTGTGAGGAAAGGCAGTGAGACAAAAAGGCTGCATTACTCAGCTTCAAGCAGGGTGACGGTCTTGTGGATTGGACTGACGAGGTAGACTGGCTTGTTGAGTCGCATTCCTTGGTCACTCAAAGTTGAGTCATTGATAAGCAATTGCAGCTACCTCACACATCCATCTTCACCAGGGTACACTTCAGTGACCTTGGCCAATTTCCCCTCATTTCGTGGTGCAAGGTCATCTTGTATTATCACTACATCGTTGACTCTTGCATTCCGATGTGTCTTGTTCCATCATGTCTCCATTGCAGGTTTATCAGGTACTCTTTTTTCCATCTCGACCAGAACTCATTGGCCAAAGATTGCACTCTTCGCCATCTTTTGCGAAGATAAAGGTCTTCTTTCACAAACTCTCCCGGTGGTGGCAGGATTATGGAAGACTTCATCGTCAGGGTGTGATTGGGCGTGAGAGGCTGTGGCCCAGTTGGATCATTGAATAAATGTGCTGTTAAAGGTCGGCTATTTATGATCGCCATGACTTCATACAGATAAGTTCTCAAAGGCTGTCATGTCTTTGGGAGGACTGATCAAGAATGGATGTCAACACACTTCGTATTGTCCTGATTTGCCTTTCTCAGGCTCCCCCCATATGGCTGGCAGATGGAGGATTCATGACAAACTCGCAGCCCAGTTGCATGAAGTACTCTTGCTTCATCTCCTTCACAGCTTCCAGGAACTCACGTTTCGCACCAATAAAATTGGTTCCTTGGTCAGATCAAAGTTGTCGCACATTTCCACGTACAGCGATGAAGGTCCGAAGTGCATTAATAAAGGCGTCTGTTGTCATGTCATCAAGTAGTTCAATGGGCATAGCACGAGAACACATACAAGTGAACCGCAAACCGTAGCGTTTCAGCTCTCTCCGACCCTCCTTGACATAGAATGAATCAAAACAGTCCATCCCACAATAAGTAAAGGGTGGAGTTGTTTCCATGTGTTCATGAGGTAAATCTGACAATTTCTGTTCTTCTGTAGAACGTCAGAATTTTCTACAGTTCACACATTTGTAAATGTAGGACGACACAGCATGATTACATCCAATTATCTAGATACCATTTGATCGTAGTTCATTGTTATGCAATGCCCTTGGTGGTGCACTTGCTGATGATAATACTTGATCAGTAAGGTCCATATGTGGCTAGACTTTGGCACGACTGCTGGATGCTTGACGTGAGGATGTAAAGCAAGTCGACATCCCACTCTAAGGATGCCCCGTTCATCCAAGAAAGGATCCAGTCAATGCAACTTACTGGTCTTATCCTTAGCTGTGGAGGATAAGACCAGCAATCTCCTGGCTTCATTGGTTCTGGATACCAATCCTTTCAGCTCTTTGACCCACCGCACAAGCCTGGCGATGGCTTGGACTAACCTTGTCCTGCTGGAGAACTTAAGGAAGCGATCGAGCAGTGAATCTTCTTTTGTTAAAGTCTTGTGTACAAAAGCTTTACACACTTCTAGATCTTGAACTTCAATTTCTGAACCAGTTGGAAGCAATACGCTTCTTTGACTTAAAACCCCGAGATGCGAGGCCACATATCTCCATTGACTTGGATCAGTGCTTTCCTTGAGTCGCTGAATGCGATTTGCCACAAATAAGTGGAATCTTCTGGTCTCGTTGTTGACATATCCAAGTACGACTCTTGAGTCCGTCCAGAAGATTTCCTGGGCTCCTTCTGGCTCCAAGCAAGTCACTGGTGCAAACAACAACAACAGCTGCTGAAAGCTCGAGTCTTGGTACTGTAGTGACCTTCTTGGGGTCACTCTCAGCACATCTGCTGGAGAATTTGCTTCCCGACAAGAATGAAAGGCGTTACGAAGCAGAATGGGTCGTAAACAGACTCTACCGTTGACAAAATGCCTCTTCTAGAAAGCAGGCGTTCACTCACCACCACTCTAAAAAGGGAACTGAGCTAAAGAGATGCACCACTAGGGCTCTCTCAACCAGTGGCTCACTCAAGGCCAATTCTTGATGTCTTGCTTTTTCTGGCTTGGCTTGAAAGTTTCCATCGTCCCACCAGAGGAATCTCAAATAGTCCTGGTCTTCTTTTCTGACATGAAAATGATGGAACATACGTTCAATGTCGCACATCACTGCTACAGGACCCTTGCAAAACCGACAGAGAACACCAACCACCTCTGGTCCAGTAAGCAGATGGTTGTTCAATGATACGCCTTCAAACTTTCCTGAACAGTCAAACACGACTCTTATCTTCCCTGGTTTCTGTGGGTGGTACACCCCATGGTGCGGGATGTACCAAGCAGGGCTATTATTTACAACTTCCTTTGAAACCTTCTCAGCTTCTCCGCAAGACATTGTTTCACTCATGAAGGCTACGTAGTCCTTATGATATTGTTTCTTTCAAATCTTCTTCTCAAACATTTCAGACGATGCTCTGCGCATTTCCAATTGTCTGGAAGATTCGGCCTACCTTCTTTAAATGGCAAGTGACCGTCTTCCTTAATTCTGATTCCTACCACCATTATCGATAGGCGGATAAGCGGAGATCCTCTTGAGAGATGTGAGCATCTTCTACACCTCTTTTGTTGAAGTCAGACTCAAGTGCTTTTATCACATCCGGTGGAGTGATGACTTCCTTTACTTGTGTTCGACTTATGTATCGGCCTTCACTTGTCAGATTAGCAGGCGACTGCTGATAAGGTGTCACTTGTCTCACGACTGTGTGGCTGCTTCCAAACGCATCACCATAGTTGACGATACTTCAGTCCGTTCTGTGGGCAAAGGCTCATTGTCTTTGCCAGCCAAAACCTCTCTTGGTAGCAGGGCTTGAGAACAATTGTAACCTATAAGCAGACCAACATCACATTCAATTAAAGGAGCAATCTCTTCGTCAAGGTACTCTAGGTGAGGCCATGCTCTTGCTGTCTTAGATGTGGGAATATGACTTAGATTGACAGGAATAATCTTCTTGTGTAAGTTACTGGGAGAGGGATTTTCTTTGCCACTTACTTGCAACCCAGTTTGCTTCTGACTTGGAATTACTGTACTTCTGGATGTGAGCGTTGAGAGTTTTAATTGCACAGGCTCCCTTTGTGTATCCAGAGTATTAGCCTTTTCTTGCAAAACAAAGGTGGTATCACTTTGATTGTCAAAAAGTGCATATAAGAGAACATCACTGTCTGGGTTACTTGTTGTGGATAACCATACTGGCATAACCAAGGAGATAATGGATGCTCTTCATATCTTGTACGACCCGGTGAGAAGTTGCCTCACTCAATGTTGCATCAGTTGGTTTTTTCTTTTGACTGTTCTTTCTTTTGACCTCTTTTTCTCTTTTGAGTGTTTCACACTGTCTTTTCCTTCTTCGTCGCAATGTTTTTTCTTTCTGTCCTCCTTAGGTCGATCTTTGTGTAAGCATGTTGGATGCTTCCTTTAGCATGTGTCGCAGACACTCCTTTTTTCACAGTTCTTTGAAACGTGTCCAAAACACATTTTATTTGTTTGCACAAATTTGACTCACTAATAACTGACTTGTCCATGAATCTGCTGAATGCTATGGTTTGAATTCTCACAAAATACACAACCTTTAACATCTGAGTTTTCTTCAGAGCTGCTTGCTAGCACCTTTACAAGGCTTAGGGCCTTTGGTGTCTCTGTTTCAACATCATTAGATTTCAGAGCATGAAAAGAGAGGTCACAGGACTACAGGCTATCTTAGCTTCCTTTGCGACAAACTCAACAAACTGACTGAAGCTGGGGAATGTCTTAGCTTCTTCATCAATCTCAAATCTGTTCCATCTGGCTGTCAACCAATCAGGAAGTTTGGTAAGTATCCTTTGGTTTTCACCACAGTCAATTAGGGCTTTAATAGTCCTAAATGAGACCTTTAATCTCAGACATTGCTGCTTCACAGCCTCGAAGAAAGTCTGTTCAATACTATCCCTGGGTCCTATCTTTGGCCATGAGGTGAGCTTATCTCTGAAAGCTTTACGGATCATGAATGAGCTTCCATATCTTTCTTCCAAGACGTCCCACGCTGAATGGTAAGCTGTATCCGTGCCTATCAGAAAATAACTCTTAATGGCTTTCTTTGCAGGTCCCCCGACAAACTTACGGAGGAAGTAGACCTTCTCATTCACTGGAATATGTTTCCTTCCTATCGGAGTTTGAAAAGACATCTTCCAGTCCTTATACCTTAGCGGGTCTCCACTGAAGACAGAAGGCTCTGGTACAGGCAGTTGGCTTGCATTGATGTAGTGCTATGCTCTTGGCGGTCGATAACAGCTGGCTGCTCTCTTGTGGTAGTTTGCGTTAACACAGCAGGTCGTACATGTGCACCAGGCTGTGTTATATGATGCACTGGGCGACTTCTTAATTCAGATTCAGGTTACTCTTGCCTGGGCTTGCAGTCGTGGAGCAAATCTGATATCTCTTGATCTGAGTCTACTTCTTGTGGATTAACAGTACTTGCAGTCGATGAATAGTCTTGCCTTTGCATTATTCATCTACTGACTGTCTTTAAGTGCTCTATCCACATGCGCTTCTCTTCTAAAGCATTTTGCCTTGCAGCATTTTCAGCTTCTTGTAATGCAAGTCTCTGTCTGTTCTCATTTTCAAGTGCTTCAAGCTCTTGTTTCTCACGTTCCATTTCTTGTAAAACTTCCAAAGTGGCTTGAGTTGCAGCTAACTCCGCTGAAGCTTCTTGTACCCTTGCAGAGGACAGACTTGAAGGTTAACTCCTTGATAGTCCACATTAGATGGGCGGCTGTGGCTTGGTGGCAGAGTGGGTCGTCCTCTGTTCGAGAGATTGGTGGTTCGATCCCCATCTCCCCCTGGTCCACATGTCGAAGTATCCTTGGGCAAGACACTGAACCCCGAATTGCTCCCCGTGCTGCGCATGGGTGTGTAAATGTGGTGTGAATGGTTAGATCAGATTAGATGGTATGTAGATGTCCACTGCCATCAGTGTGAATGTCTGTGTGAATGGGTGAATGTGACAGACACTGTGAAGCGCCTTGAGTAGTCAGATGACTAGAAAGGCGCTATATAAGTACAAGTCCATTTACCATTTAGATCTCTGGTATGTTGCAGATAAAAAAACTGAGCCAGTCTCAACCCAGTATGCTTGATCTTTATTAGAATCTTGTCCTTTACCTGTCTCTTCGCTCAAATCCCATTGCAAGATCAAGTCTTCATAGGCTTGTTTTACATCTGTTGAAGCATGGTGGACTTTAGCAATGTGGTCTTGCAGTATCTCATTGGAAGGAATCCGTCCTGGGCTCTTTTAGCCTCCCTCACAAGAGATTTCCATTTCTTGTAAGCAGTTGTGAAACTGTTCAAAAGCTTTTTAGATTTGTTGTCTTGGCGTTCTTGACCCTTTTCAGTCAGTGTTCGGTTTCTCTGACTTTTTCTTGGTCCTTCTTGCACAGCAGCTTGTTTCTCAACACCAACCTCACTCTCTTGTAGTGAAATTGTGTTTAAATTTGCTTCAATAAGATTTTTAGACTGCTTTTGTACTTCTATAGCTTCAATATTACCATGATACACAGCCATGTTCAGAATTGTTTGAGTTAACCTTACTTGTATTTATTGATGTAGTTACCCTTTAAATGTAACTGAAACTAGTTAAGTTGACTAGCTTAGCTTGAAGATTACTAGTTAGTAAGTATAGCTGTAGAAATTTCAACTAACCTAACCCTTTTAATATGTAAATTTAATTTTTTGCATTGCAATGAATTATATCACTTATTTTTAACTTTAAATGTACCAAAGAAGGACTCTTTAAATGTCAAAGAAAATTCAAATGGCAAAATAATAAACAAATATGATGAAATCAGAAATGACTTGCTTGTTTTCATGTACATAACACCAGAAAACTTGGCTCTTATAGAGTCCCTTATAAGCAATTGATAAGCTAGACCTCTTAACATTCAACTTGTTTTAAATGTATAACTTGTTATACGCTGATGCTCTTGGACTCTGCCTGCTGCTTGCTTGAGTTACTGGTATGTGCACAGTCTTATTTTCTTGCAGCTCCGTTCACGGCGGGCGCACACATCGTCTTTTCACCTCACGTCAGACAGGTTGAGTTCTTACTGTAACTACTGTTCAGTCAATCATGACACAGCGTGTTCCTCAAGTCACAGGCATTTATTTCTCTTGCAATCAGCCGAGGAATTGTCAAGAAAATGTCCACAAATCGACGAATGTCATAAGAACTAAATAAAACAAACATAAACAAACAATTAAATTCACGTAACACAGAGCGAGTTACGAAGCACAATATAAACAATGATAATACACAAACATACCTCATTGACCTTTTTAACTAAACCGAGTTAAGGACACTTTATTCTTCTCCTTTCATCTGCTATGCTTCTTTCATACCGGACTGACCGCTGCTCACTTCAAGCATGGTGAAGATAAAGTGTGTCAATACAAAATGACGTGAGAGCACTGACACGGCGAACATTGGTTCCGCTACAATAAAGAGTTCCTTTTAAACATAATTACATCCATAGGAAATAACACAAATACATTCCCTTATTTAAACTTAAATTATTTATTATTGATTTAAATTAACTTAAATAGTATAACTGACTTTGATGGCAGCTACAGCTACCAGTGACTGACTTTACTTCTGCATGTCCATGTTGTCTGGGGGAGCAAACATCAAAGCAAGAGATCATCAGCCATAAAAAAAAAAAAAAGGGACCAGTCTACTCTACATTAACAATCACATGAAAACTAGCCTCCCTCCTCATCTTTTCACTATTTTGCTTATGTAAGCGCTTCTCAAACAGCAAGGCTGCTGTCAGTCATAGTATAGAGACTTTGTAACAAAACAAGAAGGCTATTCAAGGCAAACGAAATATGAACAGGTAGTTGAATGCCAAGCTTTGATTTTTGGTTTAACAATTTCTTGAACATTTTATGGTGACAGTGTTTGACCCACCTCAACTCAGCTACCTGGAATCCAGGCATCACTGAATGACAGCTGATGTTAGTGGTGCGTTCATGTGTATGTGTGTGAGTGCTATATGAGAATCTGCAAGGTAGCAGTGAAAATGTGGTAAACGTGGGGGGGTTCTACACTTATAATTTTAATGATGGATGGGGGAGAGTGGGAGACTAACATATCAATCACCACTTCTGGCATGGCTAAAAACAAGAAAAAGACGAGAGCAGATCAAGTCCTATTTAAGATGAAGGTCTTTTCAAGTGTTCGCATGATAAGTGAAGTGATGGTGATCTGTCCTGTACTATACTGTTATGAAAAATCATGTGAAACATTTAATTCTAAAATTCATCCCATCATCATTCCCAAGGCCCCATCCAAAAACAAGGCATAAACCTTGCAGGGAATCATACAGCTGATATGAAAGATTTAGTTGATATGCAAACAGCAAAAGGTGAAGGTGTTATTCACAGGCAGCTTTCTAAAAGGAAGGATTAAAAAAGTGAGGAGGCAGGGGCTGCAGAGGGATGTGAAGAGTGTGACTGTGGCAGCGCTCCCCAGGGGGACTCTGGGATAGCTTGTCTGAAGCCATCCCATCAATGGGCGGGCTCATTAGGTTCATAACCTCTCAGATCAGTGGCTGGGCCTGCTGTCAGATTGAGTTGAGTGCCTGGCTAGTGATAAGGGCGAGTAATGAGGACAGAGCAAGTTTGAGCCCAGGAAAAGCCCAGATGACGCCCAGACCTGGAGGTGTGTAGTCAGCCGGGGCTTCTCACAGTGGAGTGAAGGAACTCCTGTCCAGTACTAATTATACACATTACTGAAAAAATTCAGCCCGACTGTAGAATACTAGGTTGGCACGCTGTAGAATCAGTGTTCTACTGCCTATAGTACAGGAATAGAGACTTCTATTCCCAAGTTAATTTACATCGGTGACTGTCATTCTTCTCCATATTGCACCAAATCCATCACCCACCATCAACCTGTCTTGACAATGGACATGCTCAGCATCAGCAATATAAACTATCTTCTGTTTACTGATAACATATAGATGTTAGTGACCTGGGATAGATTTGCTACTGTTAACCACACAAAATTCAGAGGAAGCTCCACTTTAACAGAGCTGATTCATTTCACACACTAGTGATGGGGTGGTACAGTCTATTGATGTCCAAATATAGAATGATCATGTACTATGGTTATTCAGCCCAGTATCCCAAAGAATGACGCTCATATTGAACAATACCGCCATTCACCATTCATGCCCATGCCAACAGTCATTACCAATGCAGGAAGTATTATGCCTTTTATGTGGGAATGTAGAAAGTAAGGGTGGGTAGGCTGGTGGATGGATGTGTAGACTGGAATTTCCATTCCATCACAGACCTTAAGTTGATAGTCACCTTTTTATTAACCATAACCTTAACTAAGAGTTTTATTCGCATAACTCCAGCCCCACTTTAACCATACCTTCACTTATTTGCCATAACCTTGACATGACATGACATGACATGCCATTTTTCCTCTAACCATACTGTAGTTGCCATTCAGAGAAAGAAACCATTTTTAAATTGTTAACACTAGACATAATCATCCAATTTTGACATTATTTTCTGGCAATAGGGTTGGGTCATTACATGCTATGGTAATAAAATAATACTTATTTTCCTCAACTCATCACAAGCACATATCAGTTGAAGCAATACTCATGCCTGAATGTTTTTTTATCAGAGAAGATGAAAGCAAATACCCTCTTTAGCTCTTCACTGACCTGAGGAAGGCTTCACTACATTCAGACAGTTGCCCAGGGGTACAGTATCACCCTTAAAACAGCCGCCAGATAGCAGAGTGGACAAAGGTCAACACAGAGCCTCTTTTGAACCAGCTAATAGCTTATATATGTCCCTCGGTCTGCCTCAGCAACAGGAGCATGTGAGCACGGGCCACTCTGTGCTCAACCTGAGCCTAACTCCCTTATGCCCTGTTCAACCTTTGCCTGGTTTTGACAGCCCCCTAGAGGAGAAGGCTCCTTGGGAGAGTGTCTGGCAAATGAGGAGGGGAGCCAAAGTGCAGAGCTTGATGCTTATCAGCACTGACAGAGCTGGACTAGTGATGACCCTGCCCTGCTGTTGCTAACGCTTCGCTATACACAGCACTCAGATGTGGTGAGCAGACTGACCGGCAGTCACCCAATCTACCTAAACACTAAGCACGCTCAGCACATGCTACCTGTTATACTAATACAGAACACATTTAGATTCTAGATCAAGTGTTTTATAAATAAAAAATGCATCTAATCCGATCTTAAATGTTGCACTTCAAAGGCTCACTTCTAATGAGGAATTCAGCAGGGAATGGATGGTTAGAGGCATGGTGTAGTATGCATGTTAGCTAACAGTACTAAAATACATAATTCACCCTATCAAGCTAACTACTTCACGATCAATAATATCAAAGAAAGTCATAAACAAACTCATACAAATAGTTTGATCTTATGACATGAATTTAGGTGTGTCAGACGGGTGGTGAACAGGCCAAGGAGTCAGACATTTTCTTGCATGTGAGCCTTCATTATTGTTACTAATTTTACCTGCGGATGACCTACTATGACAGGTGAATACTGAATACTAAATCTGCTTGATTTAGCATTTAGGACTGCAGACACATCTACAACTAATATAAGTAATGGCATATGGAATATTACGCGGTTCCTTTTCACAACTTTTTCCAACACTGTATATAGCTTCTTACCTAATGTGTTGTTGAATTTTTAAAATGTCCCAGGTCATTAACTCATATCTGAGTCTCAGTGTTATTTGAATCACTGGTTGTAAACTACTTCATTTAGTAGTGATTCACTACCTAATGCACAGTGTTGACTGGATACTCTGGAAAGAGCAAGGACAATATCATGTGGAGTGTCCCAAACCGCCAGATCATACCATAGCTATTTAGCAGATCTTCTCTTATTTTTAGTGCATCAAGGACTATAAAACGTTAACTGTTTGATTTATTTACACTTTAAGGTCTCACTACAAGACTTCCAAAGTCATCAGTTGTCTGTACTGTTCAAACTACACAACTTGCTGTTTTATGTCAAGAGTCTTGAAGTTGTGGTTTTCACACTCCTTGCACAACTACAAGAACCTTCACCAGGTGGGATCCCTGATGTGTGTCTGTCTCCAAACTGGAGCATTTGCTCTGATATCTAGTATCACCTCGGGTGGGTTTCAGGTTGAAAGCCCGCTGTGTTTGAAACCGATGCTCAAGGGTGCCTTGTGTGTCCGAGGGCTGTATCAACACAGCCGGAAGCAGCAGCTTCTCCTCCGGCCTTCTCACTGGACCCCGGGGCAACAGGTTATGGCTATGGCCGCACATACAATAAAGTTTAAGGCGTCCCCTCCCCCTGGTTTCCCCTCAGCCTGTGTTTTGTCATTGGCTTTAGGAGTCCCGACAACTACAGATATTTAGCCTGCTAGATACCTAGAGTATCTGCAAGGCACCAGCAAGCTGCTCTGCTCACATCTTTAAAAACTTCACACATCACGCTCGAGTGCCGACACATGAGCGCTGAGCCAACCCTGATTTGCTTCTGATCTGGGGCTTTTGTCGTGGAGGTCAAAATGCTGTCGGGGAGTGGAAAATCAGGTCAAAGTTGGGTAGTGGGCACTTTGCATAGGCTAGTACACATTGTCATTTTCTTTGCAAGCTAGTATTGAAAAACAAATGTATACCACAACATAGTGGCTGTTCAAAGTTGCTATAAGAAGTTAAAAATGGAATGTGATACCTTCTCTTCCCCTTCCTAGATCATCCTGAATTCTATGCACAAATACCAGCCCAGACTACACATAGTCAAGGCCGATGAAAACAACGCCTTTGGATCCAAGAACACTGCCTACTGTACTCATGTCTTTCATGAGACAGCCTTCATCTCTGTAACCTCTTATCAAAACCACAAGGTACAGCAACAATAAACAATACTACAGATATAAAAAATAAAGTTCATGCATTATTTCTATTTTTTCTTAATTTTCCTTTATGAAGGAAAATCATGACTAACTAAGGTGTAGGAAATGCTTCTAGGTGTAGATTTAAAGAAATTTAACTTTAACTTTTTAATTTTTATTAAAGTGTGCATGGGATTACATGGGTGGTCCCTCACATCGAAGAACCTGAGGTTGAAAATTGTCATTGTTCCTTTAATTGCTTTATCAAAATGAGGTCTTAAATGAACCATCATTTTCCTAGATCACTCAACTAAAGATAGAAAACAATCCATTTGCCAAAGGATTTCGGGGCAGCGAAGAAGGAGATCTGCGCGTTTCAAGACTACAGGGGTATGTTTACACATAAGGAAAGTAAAACTGATCCTGTAGAACCCTTTAGCACAGTCTCTCGTAGCTTTTTTGTTGTGTCTGGATATAAAAAAGATACCTGGCATTGAAAGACTGTGCTGACTGGCATGGCAGACTGATTCCTTTTCTTTTCTGTTGCTGCTTCTGATGTATAGGAAAGAATATCCAGTGATTTCGAAGAACATGGTTCGCCAGAGGCTCATCTCCACGCATAGTCACCTAGCAGGGAAGCTCGGAGCAGGAGTTCTCACAGGGCACCCTCAAGTCCTGTCCTCTTATCAGTACGAGACTGGGGTTCCTTTGTCTAACACTGACTCCCAAGATCCTATCTCGAACCCCTTTCCTCAGAGCAGAGATCCCAGTCTTCTGTACCACTGCTTCAAACACCGAGGTATGTCCTTAGCCGGTGTTCTTTCAGCCATTGCACAGAATCAGAGGTGCGCATCAAGTACTCCTTGGTTTAAAAAAACAAAACAACAATGCCGTTAACTTTATCCTTTTGCAGATAATGCCCGACACCTAGAGCTTGGATGTAAGCGGCCATATCTGGAGACATCATCTGCAGTCTCAGAGGAGCATTACTTTCGTTCAGCTGCCTCTTATGACTCGCCGTTACTGTCTCATCCATACTGCACTGAGGCAATCACCTCTAGAGAAGCTTGTATGTACGGTAGTATGGAAACAGAATCTGAATCTGGGGCTGGGGACACAGATGACCTGACCAACCCCTCTTCAATAAATTGCAACATGTGGGCGACAATGCAGCCCTACCCTCGCTACAGTGTGGAGGGGGTCTCGTACCAGCCCTTTACTGCTCACTTCACCAATGCGGCCACCATCGCGCCGGTTGTACCACACCCCACATCATCCATGGCGTCACGACCACAGGCTGACTTGGGGCCCTACAACTCAGCTACGGCCCAGCGAGGTCTACCCGTCATATCCCCTTCATCCTCCTCTTCATCCTGCTCTCCAGCTGTTCCGGGATCCAGAGATAGATCAGTCCATCCACCTCTGTACCACAAGAAGCCAGGGTCACCGCTCCGGCCTCATAGAGATTTCTCAGCCTATCCCACACAAGGCACTATAGCTATCCGGGATCCATCCTATCAGTACCAAGTCGGGCTGAGTAACGCAGGGACTCACTGGACTGACAGCTAACATGGACCACTAGAGAAAGCAGTTTTATCTAATGTACAAGTCTGAAATTAGTCAAGGTTCAAGACGCCTCTGTGGACTGCTGATGCAAAGCAAAGATTATCAACAGCCATGATCATCCCTAAATTGCACTCCAAAGCCATTAACCTCCATTAATTTTCTCGCTGAAGCACTATGACATACGACACTGTATGTAGCTTATGTACTAGTCTGTGATCAGATAGGGGGATTCAACACTCAAATGCAAAGTGCTGGTTTGAGCAGTACTTAAAAGTCTATCAGAGGAAGCTATAAGCTCAAGGACACATGATGTGTTAATGCTGTCGCATTCTGACAGCAGCTGGCTAATAGCTATCCAAGAAGTGTTAGCTACCTAACCTGAATTAAAAATGTGTATATTTTTTTAGACAATAACATAGAGGAGGGAAAGTCAGCAATGACTGTGCTTGCCCCAGATATGTAAAATGTGTACATGACGGTCTTCCACAGAAAACTGAGCACTGAAGGTTTTAGTATTTCCTGTAGAGCTCTACCTAGATTTAGCATGTTTAATGAACAAGGCTGTCGTTATGCTAATTGTCAACAATCAAATGAATAGACCAAAACCAGCAGTGTGTTAGTCCATCTCTTAATACCTTCAAACCCTACCTTTTCTGTATCACTTAACCTCAAGTGTATGATCATGTCTCAGCAATTTACTACAGCTGGCTACTGCAGTTTTGGCCAGAAATAAATAGCATTTGTTGAGAGTTTCAGCTGCTGATTTATGTGAGGAGATGTATTACAAAACAAAAGTAAACTGTTGAAAAAGTATGTATGTGTTTTAATAATAGATTAATCATTTTGAGTTAGTTATCAACATTTTTTACAATTTTCTAACATTTTATAGACCAAAGAACTTGATCAGTCAAGACAAAAATTTGACAGATTAATCAATAATGAAAATAATCTTTAGTTGCAGCCCTTCTGTTCATACAGCCTTTCAAAAGCTCCACCTCCACCACAGAATCCACTAGTAGGTTCTGAGTCCATGTTCCTCTAAGGGGGAAGTTATTGTCTTTCCCCACTCGCTGCTATGCAGTACTTGGTGCTTCTTTGTGGGGGCCAAATATCAACAGTGTATGAAGGCTATTCACATAATAATCCATTCTATGTGAGTTGACTAGAATTAACATTTGGAGGGCTAGTGAATCTGTCTGGCAGCAGGTTGGATATGTACAGTTGACTCAAGATAATTTACAGTGGCTGTGTTTGTGGTGATAAAGGAAGAATGGTTGGTTTGGGTCTTTTCAGTAGCAGTACTGTCAGTGTTGAGAAGTAGGAGGGGCTGGGTTGATGTCCAAAAAGTATAACAGATTAAAAAAGTTACTTCAGCCAATTACAGCCTTTGAGTCCAAATTATTCATATGTGCCAAAATTCGATTTACCATGGCTACATGGTAAAGACAGAAAAGATACTTGCATAGTCTAAGAATCATATGCAAAATACATTCAATTAGCTAGCTATGAATGACAAGTCTTTTCCCATGATGTGCATACGGAGTACTTAAATCAAGTGAAATATGCACCAAAACACATCCATTTTGAGAGTTGTTGGGTCTTATTGAAATAAGCAAACAGATCTATGCTACTTGCGTGTTACTAGCTCTAATCTAAAGAAAAGTTCATGTATTGAGTGTAAGAATAAGCCACACTACTGTGGCTCCAAAACTCAAGGCTCCAAACAATATTCTAGTGAAATGGGACAGCAACCAGATGAGGGCTTAAAGAACTGATGCTAAGCCATGGTGAGTACTGGAAAAGAGAGCTGCACACAAATCCCACTCCCAAATGATTTACTTGGAAAAACTCTTTATACGACTGCAAATACAAAGCAGCATGGGCAGGCAGGAAAGCTGAAAGAAAAGGCTCTGGGTAGCATTACATACAGTAGAGTTTGAACTTGCATTGACAAGGAAAGCTAATCTGTAGGATATTATGGCGATCCCTTATGCATTTGTGTATTGTTCCTTAATTTCATTTTAATTCATTAAAACATCTTGGAATATGCTGACATTTTTGCACACCTGAATAAACATTTCCATGCTTCTGGTTGTTTGCGATATTTGATTCAAGACCACCATTGTACTACTAAATTACATTAAACTCACACTAAAATAAGATGACCATTTTGGTCCTTGAGGCTTTACATATAATTAAATCTATTCTTTAACGGTTTGTCAATTTACATCATATGCAAAATGTTCAGTATTTACTTTTTTTTTCAGTTTTTATTGATGTAAGAGAGAACTTCACACAAAACTGCATGGTAAGATTACCCGATTTTTTCTTGTTCACTTTAGAACATACCTTAAATAATGTTAGTAAGAATGTAAACCAAAAAAATACATCAATCAATCTTTTTTAATACTAGAACGTGAGTTATTCCAGTGTTCTATGGACAAATCACGGATCAAACTGTTCAACATGACCTCCAGATTTGAACGTGACAATCAATCAAGTAAGTTCTGTTGGGTAATTTGAATACAGTATATGTATGCAGTATGTAACAGAGAAGAGCATTTTCACTTTCAAATTCACTCTTACCTCCTACATAAGCTTGTTATTAATGCTGACATGCTCTATGGTGACATAGATGCCACTTCATTTGATTGAGTCTATGGACCAGAAGTTTAAGATCAATGTATTCTTACTGAAGCAACGTCTACCACTACTTGGCCACTACACGCTGCTATCCAATAGAATAATAGATATGCACTTATATAGAGAATCCACTTCAGTTACAATCAGTAAATGTCAAAGAGGTCTACAATCACTAGTTAAGGTAAAGCACATTTTTTGAAAGGAATGTAGATACAGCAGGGTAAGTATATCAGCATACAGGGCACTGCTTTCTCTCACACAGAGCTCTCATTAGATCATGAGTTATGCTGATGGCTAGGTCCTGGTTCATATCACCACCTCTTTTTCTATCACTTTCCCAGTTGTTGATGCATTTCACATGAAGGGAGGCTCTTCACAGAGAGTTACCAATCATATCAACAAATCTTTAGCTGGTTATCTTGAGATGCTGAGCTATAACGTGCCTGATAACAATAATCAGACATCCATTAACTGTCAAAGTACAGTCTTGGTCACCATACTGGTATTTTTTGAAATGATAAATTATACATTTCATTTTCGTTTTTGCTGACCATTTTCAAATGAATGCTGTGCAGATTTGATGTTCAGAATGGCTTTCACCAATTTCAATATGGCATCAATAAATTAATTGGCAGACTGTTGAAACTTGTCTGAGTCGGCTGGGAACATCAAGGCTAAATCACTTTATGTTAAAATATATTTT
Source organism: Echiichthys vipera (assembly GCF_963691815.1). Lineage (NCBI taxonomy): Eukaryota > Metazoa > Chordata > Actinopteri > Perciformes > Trachinidae > Echiichthys > Echiichthys vipera. The sequence continues at coordinate 33,844,929 of NC_139830.1, forward strand.
ATAGTACACACACACACACACACACATGGAAACCTATGGCTGCCTGGAATGATGGCGGCATCCAAAAATCAAAATCACATCAGCATGTTTGGCAAAATGGTTGGCTGTAATATAAAATATGTGATTAGGATTAGGATGTGAGTAGGGTAAAACATGCAAAAACCACTCATATGGAAACCCTGTGTCTAAGAAATTATCTTCATATACTACAAATATGTTTGAGGGAAATAAAATTGCTGCCTGGATTAGGTTCACTCAAAATATTTATTTCAGTGAAGGAAGTGCTACGTTCTTGTACCACACACGAGACATGGGGAGATGGTCAGGGGGGATGGTGAAGACTTTGACATCGAGGAGACCAGAGTATATTTTGTGGGTAGGTTTAGGCAACAAAAATGCTTTGGTTAAGGAAGGATTGTGGTGTGGTTAAATGTTAATAAAGGATACACATCATGTCTCTAGTTTAAAAACAAATCTTAATTTGAAACATTATGTTTTTCTCAAAATGTATTTGCTTTTGCACATTAGTAGAAAACCTAAATTCCAAGAGACAGTGTTGGATATGAACATAAATAAGTACATTAGTAAATCCTGACAACATAGGACACACCGCACAGAGTTACAAACAGGCAATATTCTACATGTAGCTGTTACAAAATAATGGCACCAAAAACTGTGAATGTATACACCAATCTCCTACCATTAGAGAGCTCTTCACTCTGGTCCTGTTTAAACTTCAGCTTTTAATATGGATGAGAGAGCAGAACTGGACTGCTGCTGGGGCCAACCATATCTGTAAAGAACATGAAACAAAGTTTGATACTTTCCCTAAAAAATAAAGTACTGTAGATGGATAAATATCTAACTTTATAATTAGTAAATGTTTAAAGTAAGGTTCTCTTGCAATTAAAAGGAAAAGTAACAAGTTTATACCAAAGATCCCTGAGTTCAGTTTCAGAGTCCAAGTTTTTTAGTCAAAGCCTTAATAGTGCATTACAGGGCCAGGCAGGCTTTATATTGAAATTTATGTTATCTAACTTTCCACATAAAACCCCACTCAATCTCATTATAAAGAAGCCAAGTTTAAGCCCCTTATGGAGCACAAGTTAACCAAGCTGAACATGTATCTCCAGTAAGAGAACCTGGGCCTGCAGTCCATCTGGAATTCATTGAATAGAGATCTGGCCATTCCCCTCTCCCCTGCGTTGCACTGCCCTTCCTTACTGTCGTCCCATAATCCCAACTAACAGCTGCCTGAGCTTGGTTGGCCCATTTCGACACACTGACGGGCTTAGTTTGGCCGTCTTGTAAAAAAGAAAAAGCCTGGTTATTCGGCAAGGCACTCCAAAAAGACACTTTAAATATCTGAGGGGGATTTAATATCAAGTCCATTAGGGATTTTCTCGAGCCCTGTAAATAGTCAATTAGTGGATAATTCTGATTTGATCCACATGCAGAAAGATCTGCCATGGAAAGGACAAGGAGAGGCTGGGGGTTTTACATCAGATTAACATCCATGTGCAACAAGCACAGGGTGACATCGTGCATTAGCAGAAGTAAAGGATAATGAGCAGTATTCTTTCTTTTACTCCTTCATAAAACATAAAAAACTGTGTACAGGAGGCCAGAGGGACACAACACTCACAGATGGATTACCATCAGTGGGCATTGTGCAGAAGAGTGAGAGCCTTGAGGACTGGGACAAAAGGGTACGCTGTGGGTTCAAAGCTCTGGTGGAGGGACATTAAACTGTGTCTGTGTCCCTTGATCAAACATTCAGCTGTTTGGCAGCAGTATAAACCAAAGCTTAATCTGCTGTATTAAACAGGATCCCTACATTTGAAATAGCCTTCGATAAAAGCATTTGTAAAAACTAATAATCATAATAAATTACTGGGTTAGACATTTAGAGAGGAAAGAGGCACAGCTTATTTACATTTTACATTAGACAAAAACATTCATATTGGAAAAACTCAAATTCTTTAGAAGTGACATACAATCGAGCAGAGACAGACAAACATACAGTCCAATGTGTTGTCTTTGAACTTATGGCTTTAAAGCAACTTTTAAATGAAACATTAAATAAATCAAACCCAAACTACAATCAAAATCAACACTAAAGTCAGGCATGAAAGATACTCCATGCTATTGTCGAGACATACAGAAATATTGCAAAACTGCACAACAAAGAGAGCCAAGCTTTGACTCCCCCAGGCAGGGTCATAAATTAGGCTTGGAGGAAAAATGTTCTCAAAAGTTTCATAAAGTGCTTGTGAAATCACAAATGACGAGACATTTCTCTTCTTGACCCTTTAATAAATTTCACATTTACATTTAAAGTGTTTTTTTAAACTGTCCACATTTTATTCACATTTGAATAGTGTGAGTGTAAATCCCTATCTGGAACAGCATTTTATGATTGGGAGGACTTTTTCTTGTGTCATCTGAGTATAGCTCACAGTATATCTGTTTTTCCAAATTTCAATATAAGTGCTTCTGAAAGGGTAAAACACTGGTAGGGCAACTGCATGGCTGATATTACTGGACTCTCAGCTGTATAATATGTATAACATACAGAGTCATCAGTCGGATTCGAACCAGGAACCCTGATTCGAGCCCTGCATGCATGCATGCTGAAATTGAGCTAGGAGTAGAAGTCTGCCAGGCTAATATATAGCCTACAGAGAAAACACAAACACTTCAATGCTGTTCCGTCCATCTACAAGTCGAGCTATAATCAACCAGTCTGAGTGTAGTGGTCTTCACAAAATATCTCTTTAAGAAGGAAAAGGCTAGGAAGATTAACTTTGTCTACACGGTGGTGTAGTGGTTAGCACTGTCGCCTCACAGCGAGAAGGTTCCAGGTTCGCATCCCAGCCTGGGCCTTTCTGTGTGGAGTTTGCACGTTCTCCCCGTGTCTGCGTGGGTTTTCTCCGGGTCCTCCGGTTTCCTCCCACAATCCAAAGACATGCACGTGTCAGGTTAATTGATGACTTTAAAATGGCCCGTAGGTGTGAATGGTTGTCTGTCTCTGTTCGTCTCTATGTGCCCTGGGATAGACTGGCGTCCTGTCCAGGGTGTACCCCGCCTCACGGGATCGGCTCCAGCACCCCTCGCGACCCCGACCCGGGATAAGCGGTTGAAGATGAATGAATGAATTTCCAGTGAAATCTTTGTACAGTATATCTGATGAAACTGTCAGTGACTGCTTGAGCAACAGTGTGTTAGAAGGACTTAGTTAACTTTACAGTGTCTTTAGTGATTTAAAAAAAATGGTAAAATGAAATGAAAATGTAAGTATTAGTATTAGTATTAGAAAGTATTATACTACGTATAGCTCAATGGAAAGGGTCAAAGTACCCCTAAAGGTCAGATTGTTGTTACTTTGCAGAGCAGCTGGATTCTGTTGATATTGTGATATCAAGAGTTCATGAGAGAATAACGACTCACAGAGATGACTGTTCTTTCAAAACAGCAATGGCAGCTCCTAAAGTGGTTAGTGTAGATGCTGAATTAGTAACAGTTGTGTCAGAATTCTAGAATAAAGACTAAAGAATGGAACTGAAGGCCTTTCTCTATGGAAAAGATGTTTTGCCCACACTGATACCGTAGACAGATGGTTTATCCATTCATCTTCCAGGTATTTTCTGACAGTGCCTGCCTTTTTCCAAACACTTTCCAATTACGACTTCTCAGATAGTTCTATGTAACAAACCATCTGGCAAGTCAGGTGAGAAAAAACGTAATGAGGAAAAACAGGGATTCTAAGGCAAGACAAAGGCGGCCATTAGACCTCGGTGGAAATCTTCATGTCAGAGCAGGCTAAGAACATGACTAACAACCAATACAGCCTGAAACTCAATTGATATATGTTGAGACATTTGGGTTTCTCAGTTATTAAGCCTATTTTGGCGTTGCACTAGAAGTTCCATGGATCCACAAATTTGACCTGCAACCTGAGTTGGACCGGGTATAAATTATGTTCAGACTAACTTGTCCAGGTATAGTATTATTTTGTTGCAGCGGGTTTGTGTGCCAATAGTGTATATCAAAGACCCAAGCAAAGTCACCATCAGCTCTGATCATGTTTTATGCTATAATTATAGCAGGAGGAAAATGTGTTTTCTTATGTGAACCTGGGGTTTTTGAAAAATAATTTATACGTCACAGGTTGGGGTAGGTTTTCCATTTTGGATAAGGTCCAGACTTCTACTCGTCACATCTGTCTTTTGTGTATTGTTTGGCTTTTATCAGCCTTGTTGTACTATGCAGGAATTGTTCCTTGGCTCTGAATGTACACTTAGGAAGCCTGAGGAAACTGCTATTCTAGCCTAGCTGTGTTATTTACACTTTGTGTCTTATGTATTTAACATGAAGAAATAGAAAACACACCAGGGTTTCAGAAACAGGAAGCTCACAAATCCTTTCTTGGCTGACAACCGCTACAACCAGAGACTGCACAGCATCCCACATGACAGTTGGAATTTTTGGGGCCTAGCTTTCTTGCTAACCCGATATAATGCTAAATAAGAGTTTGGAAGGAAGGAAAGTATGCTAAGTCACTTTATTGGCGATAGTTAGATGAGAAGTTAAAAAAGTTTGTAGAAGTAGAGTGGTGGTTTCTGGCATAGCTTTACTTACATCAAAGGAGCATGGTGAAGGGAAAGAAGTCTAAAGAACACATTTTTTGTCTTACAATAATGTTGTTTTATATTCTACATGTGTTGAAGGTAAAAAAAGTTTAAAAAAATGGTCTTTCCCAAAATGTCAAACTGTTCCTTTAAAGTTTGTCATAATGATGAGTGGGGGTGAACTATAGTGCCTCCTCTGGTTATGTTATAGATGTAACTGCACCTTTGACCTGGGTCTACTTGTGCAGTAATCATGTAAGCTGCTGATCCATGTACTGGAAATGTGCTGTTTAAGTAGCAGGGAAAGCCGCACCAAAACAAGAATACATTCAACAGTGGACCTACAGTACACAAAAACTGTCTTTAATTATTTTGTCTTTAATTTGTCAGGTTGGGAGTTACTAGGCCAGCTGCTTTCATTAGTAATGTGATACTTTTCACTTTGCAATACTAGATATTAACACAATTATATCAGATAATTCTCTCTTCAATGAATATACTGAACACAGCACGGAAAAGTTCTGACATATATATACAGTACAGTGTCTACACACTGTTCTAGTGTACCGTTGAAGACGTATAGGTTACTATAATTCCCCAGCCCTTTGAACTAGATATGTATTCATTGAAGTTTAAACCCCTTAACATTCAAACTTCTATTTTTGTTTCCTATTAAGTTGATTTTGATCCTATTAAGAAGTTTTTTTAAATTCCCACTGTCTGATAGTATAATCATTCAGTATCAGCTTCTTGCAGCTCTTTCCTGAATAAATTAGGGATCTTTACATCGAGCGGGTCTATAAACCCAGACTAAGACTCACACCATGTTTTATGGCTGCACTAGAGGAACGGATTGGCACTGACACCATCCAAATCTGTGTGTACTCTCTTATTAAATAATCTACCCGCCACCCACTCAAATTCATTATTTTGTCCGCTTTATAGACCCACATCCGCATGGTCATGAATGTTTTCTGCTCCACATAGCAGCAGAGGTCTATGTTGTGGAAAACTCTGTCCACCTCTGACACAAACGGAAGCCAAACACCGATCATGTGTTCACATGGATGTTCACAGTTCACACTTTCCAACAGTGGAAAGTATTCCTTTAAGTAGCAAAACTAAAATCTATACTGATAAAGTTGAAAGAGGAAGCAGAACTAAACACCACCTCTCCTAATGGGGACACCGACACACATGCCTGATGAAAAAAGTAGCTGTCCGCCGCAGCAGAGGACAGCAGCTCTGCTCTGCTCCACTTTATAGAATTGAATTAATATTTTCCTTGATGTATTATTTCACCCACCTGCAACCTATCTGCTGTTAATCAGAATGTTATTTTTTAGGACGTCCCCCACCCAACAGATTAACTACAGTGCCTGCAGACATAACTGCAATCCGAGCATCATAAGGCTGAACTATTCAATCAAATACACATTTATACATGCTAAAATTACAGTTTTGGGATCTTTGGAAATTGTAATTTCCAGTAGATTGTAGTTCTTTGGCTTTAAACAAGGTTTGGCTGCACGTGAAAGGTTTGTAATTGCTGACCCACTACATGGTTACTAGTTTTGATAACTTCTAACTAATGTCACCACTTATACAACTGTTCAACACTTAAAATAGAAACAGATTTTTGCCTCCTTACCTTTCTTCCTTGGCTGCTCTTTTTATGTACTTGAGAAAACATTGTTAATGGATCCTGCTATTCACGGTTTTGCTACAACTTTTATAACGCAATCAACATCACCTTTGGAGGAGAAAGAGTAATAAACGGGTAAATGTCAAAAACAATAATACTTGTGACACACACACACACACACACACACACACACACACACACACACACACACACACACACACACACACACACACACACACACACACACACACACACACACACACACACACACACACACACACACACACACACACACACACACACACACACACACACACACACACACACACACACACACACACACACACACACACACACACACACACACACACACACACACACACACACACACACACACACACACACACACACACAAATCCTTGTTCTCCTGCATGTGCATCAACTATAATTTGCATTACGCTTCCAAAGTAGATGGTAATAGTAATCTCTAGCCACTAACATCTATTACAGCTGTATCATGTGGCTTGTAAAGTAAAGCCCTGCTATTGATGAAAAACACATTTGTCTACTTGGATGATTGAAACCAACCTGCAACTGAATATTAGCTGAATATAAACCTTTTACAAGGAATAAATAGTAGCTTTTGTACATAAATATGAAGGTAAACTTGGCTTTTAAAATCTTTTCCATCTCCATTCCTGCTCGTGGAGGGCCGCTGCCCTGCATGTTTTAGGTTTCTTCCTGCGCCAACACACCTGAGTCTAATGATTATCAAACCTGTGACAAGCTTCAGCTGCTTGTTATCAAGAAGCTGAAGCTTGATAATGAGCAGAGCATTAGACTCAGGTGTGTTGGCGCAGGGAGAAACCTAAAACATGCAGGGCAGCGGCCCTCCATGAGCAGGAATGGAGATGCCCGCATAAATGTCTTTGGCAAATATGAATTGCTACTGAGACATGCATACAGTATAATAGATGTAATTCTAGTTACAAAGTAAACACATTAGCAGGAGCTGTTAAGCACAGTCAGTAAGACTTAAATAACCCACCTACTTGATTCTGCTTCCTTCTGGTCTTAATTATAATTTTCAATTACAGTCGACACGGTGAAACATGGGAGCTTACTTGCTACATGCTAATGATGGAAAACTTTCACTTAGCCATGACCAAAATGTTTCTTGCTGACATGCCTGGCTCGCCATTAACCAAGTGAGCTCTGAGATGCACCCTTTCGATCCCTAATTATTTCCGTTAACCGGCTCAGCCCTCTTTCACCTCTGGCTGGAGTCTATTTGATGTCTGGCTTTCTAGGCAAACACACACAAAGACCCAAACCTCTCCACCCCCACCCCAACCACATTCATCGCGGCTAAGTGGGTCCTTTCAAAGCACATGCCCCCATTTAACAAACTCAGTAAGGTAAAGGAAACTTCCTCAGATTTAGAAGTGAAAGCTAGTATTATTGCTTTTTAAGATCTAGTGTTGATGTTTACCCACATGTCGGAGAAGGATCTCTAACTTAACAATGCTTGGTTATTTCAACACGGTTTCAAATGCTGTAAATGGTGAACAGAAGAAAACAGACTGCTGCACAAAGTTTGACAGTGACTCCTGCTGGTCTCTTAAGTAAGTAAGTAAGGTGGTATGACATCAGTACACACACACACACACTGATGAAATAGGATGAGGTGAGGGAATGCAATGAGACAATGAGGCTTGGGAGGAGGAGGATCTCCTCTTGGAGTACTAATACCCTCTACTGGCTGAAATGTGCTATGTCAAATAGGGATGAATTTCTGCATTCGTCTAGAGTGTCAAAATGTCCCAGTATCTACAGTATATTAATGTAGTATCATCTAGTAAACAAGATTTAATTTGATTCTTTTTTGCATTCTACTTTATTACTTTAGAACTGTTTTCTCTTTCTTGCACTTGTGGTATCTGCCATTAAGATCATTTTGGTTTTATTTTACCACCAAAATGCTTATATAAATATAAATATAAAACTTGTTTAAGTCGTAAAAATAATTTCATCTATTTTGAAAAACAGATTTTCCCAGGCGGGGTATACACAAAATACTGTTATTGAATAGTTTACCAACTTGCAGCTTTGTGGATTGATGTTGTTCATACTAGTGAGACAGAGGTCATGAATATGTCCCTATGGGTTTTTTGCCTCTTCTTTCTCACAGCCTTGTAACTTGAGCAAAAATAAATTCCGAGTGTTCTTTTATTTTAACAACGTATATGAAATAAGAAACTTTCCCCCATACCCATATCACTGTATTTTGAAAATAAATAAAATAATGACGGAACTGATGCTCCTTTGCCAGAAAGAACACCTTGAGAAGAGACAGTTTAGCAACGATCCAGCTCGGTCAACCAAATGTGGGGTTCAGGGCAGAGAGGTCACATTTATCCTACTAAGACGTTTGTCCTTCATTAAGTCTGTAATCACAACGCTCTGAGCCGGCTCCTTAGAGATCCATCTTTAGCTGCCAGCCGGGTCCGGATCAAGTATTTAGTTTAATACGGTTTACCGGGGATCACACGCTGTTGACGGGCAGGTTAGCCAAAGGAGGAACTATCCTCCTGAAGGTGATTAAGTACCTAAAGAAAGGCTGGGTGAGAGACACAACTAACGCTCTACGCAGGTAGGCTCATGACGGGATCAAACAAAACAAGGTCATGATTGGCCCGACCTGTTTCCTCTGCTTTCAAAGTGTACATGCAGTGAGGTCAAATAAAACATAAATACATTCCCAGTTAGACTTAATTTATGTCTGTTTTTTTTAATTGTCTTCTGATTCCATTTGCAATCTGTAGTTGTCACCTGAGTGGTCAGTCAAAGGAAAAACTTGCCCAGAGAGGATGAAATAACCCTACTGAAAAAGCAATAACTAAAGATAATGTTTAAATTTTGACACAAACAAGTCCCTGCTACATTAACACACAGACTGAAATATTTAGCATCAGTAATGTTAATGATACATTGACAACAGCCTTGCTATCGAGTTCAGATGAGGGGCAGCTTCATTATCATGTCATGACAATGAGCAGACCAATTATTTAATTGGCTAAACCAAAGCTCCTCAGTGGTTATCATCACACACACGTTTTAGGTTTATGATAAGACCCATAGGCCCTACGATTTGATTGGGTGAATGGTCCATATTGTTTCTTCAAAGGATTTGAGGTAAAAGCAACAGGGAGAAAACTACAGATTCAAATAAGTTCATTTAAAAAAAAAAAAATTTCAACACAAAACATAGGCATACACGTTACAATACTGGTCATTTCAGACTTTAGGGGAAGTAAATCCAAAACAATTCTCTTCCTGGAGAAAAAAAAGGTTTTAGCATGTGGTTATTTAGACAACTTATTTAATAATTGAATGACCAGAAATATCCTGATACTGTATCATTATTGTTATTATTATTATATCAAATGCCCTCTATCAGGACAGACAATTTGGTCCAGCCCTATCTATAGCAATTTGCTTTTTGGATGAGATATTCTCAAGAAGCTATGTGAATTTAAAGAGGTCCTATTATTTTCTTTATCAGGTTCATACATGTTCTTTGTGTTTCTACTAGAACATAGGGGTCATGCCTGGAGCAGATGAACTTCTTTGAAAATCCGAGAAGGCTAGAAACTAAATCTAAAGAACCAAAACTAAAGGCAACCCATACCGTCACGATGTTGACAAAAAAGGGATCCCACTGGTAAGTAATAGATGGATATTAAAAATTGGGCTATTAAGATGCCATTTCTGAGTTGTTTCTCTATCCATCTGTTAAGGTCTTATTCAATACTTTTATAAATGTCTAAAAATTAATTGAAATTATTGAATTTACCGATGGGTATATTTCATTACCAAGGTATTATAAGTGTTTACCAATAGGGATACAGGGTGGAAGTAAACTCAGTGTCAGATAATGATTCAATGACAAAAGAGATGATTTTGACCAGTTTATTTTATAACCCGATAAGGAGGCAAACTCTGCAAAAGTGTTTCAAATATAAGGGATAGAGGCAGGTGCTTTATCAATATATAATAATACATCATCTGCATAAAGAAAAGTTGAATGAGTAGTGTTTTCAAAGCTGAGTCGGAAAATAAAAGGATGCTCTCTGATAGTTTGTGCAAGAGGTTCGAGTGATTAGGGGCTAAGTGGGCAGCCTTGTCAACAAGACTGTGTGATTGGATCAGGGTGAGGCAATACTGCCGGTAGAAATCATAGCTGTAGGAGTTGACAGCAGTCTGTATCCTGGGCAGATCTGCTCAGTGTTTATAGTTATGGTTACCCATAAACACGTTTACCTCATTATTTGAAGCTTTGGTCATATGGCAGAAACTAAGGAAAAGCATAACAGAACCCATTTATTATAATGATTAAAAAGCAATGCCATTTACAAAATGTGTTATGAAAGGAAAAGGGGCACATCCCAACAGCGCTGGTGAAAAATAATTTCCATCCTTGAACCTCAAATTAAATCTCAAAGAGTGCATCGATTATACAGAGGGCCATGGTGCCGAAAACTGGATTTGCATAAATCTCATCTTCAACCGCTTATCCGGGGTCAGGTCTCGGGGGCAGCAGCTTTAGCAGGGGACCCCAAACTTCCCTTTCCCGGGCCATATTAACCAGCTCTAACTGGGGGATCCTGAGGCGTTCCTAGGCCAGTGTGGAGATATAATCTCTCCACCTAGTCCTGGGTCTTCCTCTAGGCCTCCTCCCAGCCGTGCCTGGAACACCTCCCTAGGTTGGCGCCCAGGGGGCATCCTTACTAGATGCCCGAACCACCTCAACTGGCTCCTTTCCACGCAAAGGAGCAATGGCTCTACTCCGAGTTCCTCATGGATGGCTGAACTTCTCACCCTATCTCTAAGGGAGACTCCAGCCACCCTCCTGAGAAAACCCATTTCGGCCGCTTGTACCCGCGACTTGTTCTTTTGGTCATGACTCAGCTTTCATGACCATAGGTGAGGGTAGGAACGAAGATTGACCGGTAGATCAAGAGCTTTGCCTTCCGGCTCAGCTCTCATGATTTGGATTTGCATGGATTTCTCATGGATTTGCATACATTTCTACACAAAACCTTTGCTCATAAGCTACGCAACTGAGGTGTAAAAAACAGGCCTCGCCCTTGCAATGCAATCTCAGTAAATCTGGACACCAGGTGTCCTTACAGCAGGTGTTGGATTACCAGTCGGCCTTTCCAGGACACAGCTCTGTGTCCTGCGAAGTGAGGATACAGTAAGAGGATTAAGAACAGGTAAGAAAGGTAAACTTGGGGATTTAGGTCTTCAGCTCTGACTCCAAAGAGTCTTAGCAGGTGATTTGTGGCTCATCCCCTGGGGGCTTAGGCTGTGACGATCTCCACCATCAAATCAGGTGTCTACTTAACGCAGTGCAACCAGGTTGATTGGGGAGATGGCTGAGGAACGAGTCACACATCCAGTTAGTGAAGCTGTTGCTGAAAGAGTATTTAAAGAGTGATCCCATTATGCTGGATTGAAAACTCAATAATGTCTTCCAAAACAGCCCAAGGAAGGATTCTGACAGCAGCTATCGGCAGGAAACATTTACAGAACACATGCCTATGTGAGTCAAGCTTGTTTTCATCATGTAGGAGGGAGCACACTGCAGTTGTTTTGGGCTGAGAGAATGATTAACAGATGTCACACAAGCAGACTACAGAACTTTCAAAATGTCTGAATGTCTGTACTGCTCACACTACTGTACAAGACAGTTTTTCTTTCAGACTGTTGTTATGTTGACATGGAGCACCCCAACACCCCAAATGAGCTAAGATGAGATGTACTGATTACAGTGTCATTACAGTGATCCACAACTGAAACAAATGCTGATAAATAACAAAACCGGTAAAATACCTGTACTGTGTTTTGAGTGCCTGCTGCCTCCATCCTACCTCAGTTTCCTCTCATCAGATGCTGCTCATCTCCAGTCTCAAGCCCAAATGATACTTTTTGCATGTGATGACTGTAAGGGTCCAAGAGGATCCATGTGGCATACACTTGTCAAATGCTCATACCACTCAGTGGTACACTCAAAACTGATGGAAGCAGCCCCCTCGCTCTGACATGTCTCCACACATAATGCATGTGTACAGGTCTTGTTTGCAGGCTTCACACATAATTTTAAAATGTTTCCATGACTTTTCGAGGATCCATAATAAAATTCCCACGATCATTAACAACAGAACACAAATAGACCTGAAGTGTATACTTAAAGTCATAATGATGTCCAAATAATGAGATATGTTGTTTCTAGCGGCCTCTTTGACAGAAAGATGTAATTGCAGGCAAGCCTGTTCTTTCAGAGCCTCCATCTTAGACTTAGACTTCTCTCTTTTTTTTTATTGTCACATTCAGTACGTGTGTTGACCTTCTTTTGCTCTTTTGTTAATTTTATTGACTCACATTCACTTCTCTACTTCTACTAAATGTTCCTCTATTGAAACCACATACACACACACACACACACACACACACACACACACACACACACACACACCCCTATAATACTTCTGCCCTTATTACAAACCTGACTCAGAAGTTGGGAGTTCCGATTTACGATTACAATGAAACGCAGCATAACCAGCAGTGACGAGCTCTACTGACAGACCAACCGCTGTCAGCAGCATCACTAACATGGCGGCGCATTTACATTTAGAGAGGGAATGTCTCGACAGACATGAATATTGGACTCAGCAAAGAGGCAAAAATCTTACAGATTATATCTTAAACTCCAAATGTTGATTACTGTACGGAAATAAACAATCTCTAATTGTTGGTTCTGTTCGTTCACTTCAATACTTCAAACTAGAGACGCAGTAAATAACTTGTCTTTTTTATTGCTTTACAAGCTCTTTCATAAGTTTGGCAATGGCTTTCAAGCATGAGGGGAAACTGATTTTAAAGTCATTTTTGAATGCAAGTCTCAAAAACAATGAGTCAACTCATTGTAGCCTACATATTACATAACATTTCATGTACATCATTTTTTCCTTGAATTATTTAAACATATAAGATTCAAATTCTATTCAAACACAATAACAGCTAACTGGCATACGTGGAGGGAGAGACCAAACGCAGGGAGAAAATGAAGAAAAAGGCAGATGATAAACAAAACAAATCACTTAAACAGCTACAGAGCATTAATTCAGGATTATGTTATTTTTAGTAATTCAATTAAACACAAGAAAATCCTATAGATAGAAAAAATTGAATTTCCACAAGTGGGATTAAAAAAAAATACATTTATCTTCTTCCCCTTGTCTTCATTCTAGTATCGAAAATGGGGTTTCATGCTGTTAGACTGTGCCAGTGAAGAAAGAATGTACGATCATGCAGAAAAAGAAACAAGCCTTTTTAAAGCATGACTAGTCTCACTTGTGTGAACCAGCCGTCTGTCCTTTATCATCTCAAGTGTTTGTTTAGAGTCTTGTCATGTAGCCCTTGGCTTCTATCATGAGGTAGTGATGGCAAAACGAGCTGAGTGATTATAATCACCAGAGCCAGGAAGGGTGGGCAACTGCAGTGGAACTTATCACGTCCATCTTGCAGTCCCTTCTCATTGTGACCTAAACTCATTTGCACCTCCTCTCCTCCTGGCCCCAGAGCCTCATGTCTGATGTGAGAGGATGACACCTCCCCTTCCATTGCCTTCTTCCTACAGGCCCCACTCCACATCCAATGAGCTCTAAACAAGCACAATTACACTTAGTGTATCTATGTCCTCATTCTGCCTTTTCGAAAAACATCCGCTCACCCTGCAAACACACCTTCTCCTGTCGTTCTGCTAAGCGGAAGCAAGGATGCATTGGATTTTAACTGCTTTAACTTATACGTTCTCCTGACACCACATGTTTCAATAATTTAAAAACACAGAGTTGGATGAAAGGATTTGTTATGTAAAGAAATCACAGTGAAGGAACTGCTATCCTTGATGACTTAGATAGCAAAAGCATGGAGCCAAGGATTGTTATCACTAACACTCATCTCACATAAACACACACAGCACAAACAATGATGAGCAACGTTTCTGATAGAACAAACAACATCCTGATATGATTACACAATCTGCTGCATGTATCAATCTGAGCATGTACACTACACTGTATGTGAGAGAGGAAGACGGAGTGCTGGCTTGGTCTGGAGATGACAAAAGGGATAGCCAATAGTGGTGGAAAAACCCCAGACCCATTACTACTGTAAATAAAAGACAGGAAAAGCACAATGTCAATAATTTTAAATATCAAAAAGTATTATGCGGACAGATTGGTCCCTCCCTGTGTTATAGAATTACTTTACTTTAATGATCCCAGACTGGGAAATTATTTATACTGTATTATTGTATTATTATTACTGATGCATTTAAACTTATTTTAATTTCAACCACTTTATATTCTGTTGGTTAGTCAAATATACTGTTTAACAATTATAGATCCTCATAGCATTTTAAAATCATAATCTAAATAGTAACAGATGAATAATGTCAATAAATAGTTTCTTTGTAAATGCTTAGGGGTGGAAGTCTAAAGTAGCACAAAATGGAATATTAAATTTTAAACATGTGTGTTTTAACATGGTATTAGTTAATTTCATCACTGATGAAAACACACCATAAAGACCCTTCAAACACAGCTCTGGAAAATAGGAAGGGTACTTGATACTATATATAAATATTTTAATGACATGCACTTTCCTGTCACTCTTCAGCTGCTTCATTATAAAAAAAGGAAATAAAAAAAGCGATTTTGAAAAATTATATCATATAAGAAAAAATGATCTTAAAACAAAGTCTCTGTCATGCTATCGCAACACATGCACACGAGTCGAAACTTCAAAGCTCTGTTGAGTCTTTTGATTTTTCAACATTCTTGTATCACTATTGCTGTGCCAATCTACAAATCACAATGGAAGCCAGACTCATTCACTGTGCTCAAATTTAGAAATATTCATGAATGACACAGACTCAGAATCGTTTTCAGTTGTTTCCTCTTTAAATTATTACACAATAGAAATTCAAAATGTTATCTCCAAACTTCTTGATTTTAGTTCTGCATGATCTGCACTTTATTGTTGATATAGTATGTATTACTAGGAGGAGGTTGAGGTGAATGGATGGCTCAACTAAACATTGGATTTGACACTGGAGACTAGGGCTGCACGATTATATTCCAAATAATAAAATTGATCAACATTGATATCCAGATTATTTGTTGTGTTTTTACAAAGATTTTAATTTATTGCACTTTCACATTTATATAACAGAGCACTGCTTGCACTTCTATGTTGTGCTTAATTCCTGCTAATGTACAAATGGCTGCATTAAAATATGACTTAAAATAAGGTTCTTCTTCATCTGAATTAAGGGCATCTCCTAGAAGCTAAATATAAATAAAATTGTGTCAAAAAGTTTCTAGCTCTTGTTCTTCTCCTCCAGACATTTAATTTGGATGTTGCCGTCTGCTCCCTGTCTTCTACTCTGCAGCATGACAGCTTCCCAAAAGTGAATCTAAAACATCTTGATCGGCTGGCTGCTAGTTTAGGAAGCATAGAGTTTTTTATGGGTGGAGCCACACTTTTAATGTCAATATTGCAGTCGATTGTGTTAATTTAATTCAGGAAAGCCCAAATCATGATCACGATGAATATTCAATTAATCGTGCAGTCCCACAGGAGACTGTTGTTCATTTCCTTTTTTCTGCTGTGTTTTTTATTGCATGTGTGTCCCTAATCTTCACTAAGTACTGATTTGAACGCAAACCTATTTGTATTTGTGCCTAAACCTAACCAAACATTAACAAGAGTGTTGTCACATCAATACAACAGCTTCTATGTATCATTCTAAAGGGCTGTTACAAACAACACATTTTGTCGCTTAATTTGGAGGACTTGAGGCTGAAAAAAATAGAAACACTGATCACTGTCATCAGCCGTGTGTTTAAGATGATTGATATGTGAACATTATCAAACTCCACTTTTATCAAATTTGTGTCTTGTTTAGATATTCATGAAATATCCTTTGTTACATTTATATGAAGTAAGTATTGACGGGTTGGAGGAAAGATTATTATGACAGTTATTTATTGCAGTCCATTTATCAAAGTCTGTGAATACAAAGGCTTGACTGCAAATGAATGACGTCTCAGATTTCCTCTCCTTAGAAAGCTTATTTTTCCATTAACACTCGTTGCTGCTGAAAGGCCAGAACTGGATAGGGCTTTAACTGAGAGACACCTGTCAAGCAGGCTAAGAGAGTAAACATTACAGCTCTATCCATACCTATGTGCAAACATACACACGCAGACAGGCAAGCAAACACATGTGTGCGCAAACACAATTCAAAAGGTGAGAAGCAGAGCTCTCTCTGACACCCATGGGCCCTGCTGCCTGAACATTCTTTTAAGCTCCACTCCCTTGTTTGCTCTGCAGCTTATTCTTGTCTCTTCTGCATGTTTTTGTCTTGCTGCTGTTTGTGCTGTAAGTGTGTAGGTGAGAGTGCGCATGGTTGTTTTTGTTCCAATGACATGAGTGTTTATTTTGGGGAATCCCTGTGGTTGGTTTTTGCACTTCAGGAGTTGACACCCTTAGTGACATTACTTTGCTGGGAGAGTTTACACCCAATAATTAGAGCACAAATATGTTTGTTTTTGATAGTATACAAAAAAGCTTTTCTGTGCAGTATGGTAATGGGTTTATAATTTAACCTGACTTTTGCATGAAGCTGCACATCAGTAGTAAGAAAACTGAAGAATAAACAAAGTTACAGTATGCTTCAAATGAACTTCACATGTCCATACAACCATGAGGAGAGGCAAAAGTGATTTTTCCCTGTTCCCAAATGGTTACACTTGGATGTCTATAGTGTGTAGTCTCGACCCAATAAATCGTACAAATGTGCATGATGGCACACACTTCTGAACAGTAGCTTCGAAGGCATTCATGGTGTTTGTACACACAAAAAGTGACAAAAGTAGCTGTGAGAAGACCAAAAAATGGAGCTTAGAGAGAAGTTCAAACTCTGCTTTACTTTAACGCCTCCTGACCAATTGCTACATAAAATGGGCGTGAAAAGATTTTGTCAAATACTACTTTGTACGGTTCCATGGATTCAGAAAGGGATGCTGTTTGATCAGAGGTCTTCAAAGTTTTTTTAGGCCAAGAACCCCTTAGGACCGTTTATTTCACAAATTTTGTATTTGATAATAATATATTGGATTAATAATTACGTATTTAGACATTTTATGTGTACTGTTTATTTGCTGGGATATACTGATCCACATAGTAAATGAGAAAATATGGGGACGGCACGATGGTGTGGTGGTTAGCCCTGTCGTTTCACAGCAAGAGGGTTCCTGGTTTGAATTCCGGATGAGGCCCTTCTGTATGGAGTTTGCATGTTCTCCCTGTGTCTGCGTGGGTTCTTTCTGGGTTCTCCAGCTTCCTCCCAAAGTCCAAACATATGCAGGTGTTAGGTTCATTGATGACTCTAAATTTCGCGTAGGTGTGAACGGTTGTTTGTCTCTATTCCCGCAACCCCGATAAGGAAAAGCAGTTGAAGATGAGTGAGTGACATTTCTTTGTAATCTGATAAAAAAAAAATAATAATTATTATTATTATAGAGGTGCTCCTGAGGTGGGGGTTCGGTGCCTTTCTGAAGGGCCCCTCAGAATAGTCACCTAATAAAAGGTTTTATTAGCATATCCCTAAGTTAAACGCAGCTGAATAATGAGGAAGTCTCAAAAATAGAATATAGCCTATGCGGAGTATGCTACTGTACCAGTACATGACATACTCACTTGGTCTGTGCTGACAGACAGGGTTGAACTGAGTAAGGAGCAGCTGATGTGTTCAGATGAGAGCGGAGAGCAACTGCTGCTGCAGGAGGAGGCTGATCCCAGAACAAAGTCCAGTGGGAAGGACGAGGCGCAGATCCCACCATAGGCAGCATAGTCACCTAATAAAAAGTTGTATAAGCATATCCCTAAGTTAAACGCAGCTGAATAATTAGGAAGTCTCAAAAATAGAATATAGCCGATGCATTAAACATTATAGTAATTCAGTGGTGACAGTGGTCCTGTTATATAGGATCTGACATTGACTGATCATTATGATGTGTCATGACACCACAGAGCAACCATACACTCTTAAGTAACACTGAAAGGTGCTTAGAATTTTTTCCTACCTAATTTATACCAATGATGGTCAAACTCTCGGTGCAACACATTCCAATCCAATGGCAACAAAATGTTCAGCCTCCAACATCACCAAGGCATAATGGCCAAACACTGAAAATCAAGGCTAAGCAACCACAACTTATGAGTCAGATGCCCTGGTGATGTCATCTCTGTTAGTATTTTTCAAGATAAAATCCTCATGGCTTCTCCTCAGCCAGCGGCACCAAGAGCAAAAGACACTAGTCTGGCTGCAATCTATCTCCACATGTTTGTGTGGTAGGCTCAAGCAGTGCCAGAATGGTAAATGGTTTCAGAACAACCCCAGGCTCAGCCGGGGCTCTACTCTATAGCTCAGCTGCACACAGAGCAGTGACCGATCTTTTCCTGCTAACTGGTGTCATTAATGGTTCATCCCGAGAGATACCGGTGTTGGTTTAAGCTCAGCTCTGCTCAGCTTGTGTCATTATAAATGGTCTCTCCTTTCTGGGACCCTTGGTCATCTCATGAAGTTAATGTTCAACATTCTTTCATGTGCTTAATTTTAGCAACAGTAAATCTGTTTGGACAGATAGGCAAAACAAAAGTGACAAGATGAACTGAACGATGGCAGTGTCTTGTTGTCCCCGGGTAAGCCGCTCACTTTAGAGAGCTTTGTTGGGATACCAAATGAACAGAATTAGCTTAAGAAACAGATGTCTCTTTATTGCTGCGGACACAATAGACATCACAGTGAAACCTAGCAACAAAGTACAAACACTAGTCATTGCTTAATCACACTAGTCTCTTCAGGCAAAGTAGGGAAACAGTGCCCCACTTTGTCCACAATGAGTAAGACAAATGGGATGACTAAATTATTTGCAGGGCAGTGTGTCAAGGGCAATAATGCTTAAAGACTCAAGCAGGAGGTGGGCAAAGGCAAAGACAGCATGTCTGCAACACCTTTGTCTCAGAAAAAGGATTATTAGGTTGCCCCATGATCAGTTTACATAGATGCACGCACACAAAAATACAGGCTTCCCTATTAATTGGAGACATAGCTATTATAAGCACAACAGGGGTGCGAGGGGCTTTGTCCCCCCAAAACTGGGTCATGATTGAAAACCACAAGGGAGAATAAAGGAAACTGCATACAAATTGGTTGTGGGGGTGGGTCCTCATGTTCTCTGACACTGTCACCTGCCCACCCTCTTTGCACAAGGCTGTGCTTGGCTGAAATTTCACACAACTGTGATGAGACTACCTTAAACCTCCTTTTGTGCTTCTGTCAATAATCATGTTTGCACTCTCATGATCCTATGGCTTTAGCACTGGCAAATTATTTGCTGCTGCACCTCTTCCACCTACATGACTGACTAATGTATGACTTTTCTGGTCCACAGGGAACACAGCAGTTACTGACTGCTGTGTTTTCTTTGCTTTGCTTCCTTTCCTTTTAAATCATTTCCCCATGGGATTATTAAAGTATTTCTGATTCTGATTCATCTCTTCATTCTGCCTCCCAGTTTTACAGTATTTGAGCAAACAATGTCTGTTTAAAAAACGGCATGACACAAAAACAGTATAAGAAATGTTTGGAAGTTCATGTTAGGATACATACAACATAAACGCCTTTTATATTATTATCACATTAGGGAGTGACTGCCCTTATAATACAGAAGGATGCAGATTCTTGGTTTAAGTTCTCATTGAGTTTAAGCTTTAACACAGCAGCATTTATATCTTGATCAGTCAATCAAATTTGGTTTTCAAGTGGGCATATATTCTTTTGCAAATGCCATCTGTTTAATATCTTCATGGAAGCATGAAGGGCCTTTTCAAATAACTGTATGGGAAATATTTGGACAGTGACACAATTTTCATATTTTTGGCTCTGTAATAGGACTGCCCTCAATTGCAGAAATTCTTAGTCGACTAACACTCATTTGATCTTGTTGACTAATGTGTTAGTTGATTTAATCGACAGAGCTGTGAAATTGAGTTTCTCCACAAAGAATCCTGGAAAAGCACCACACTACATCTTGTGTTTACGAAAGATCCAGACACTTTATTTGGAAAAAAAAGTCATTTGGCATGAAAAAACATAAAAAAAATGACTTATCGACTTAACAAATCTTAGTAAACTAAGATCGAAACTAGATTATTTGACTGAGTCAACTAAGAGGGCACAGACCTAATATTCACCACAATGGATCTTAAAAAAAAAAATCAATATTCAATATAAGTGCAGACTTTCAACTTAAATCGAAGGGTTGAACAGAAATATAGTATCAAACTCTGGCAAAAATGGCTTGATGGCGTAGTGAAGCAGGTTTTAAAAAATGATTGAGTATGGCGACTATATCCGTAACATAAAGCAAACAATGCACAAAATTAACACAAAGAGATGGAGATTTTTTGGAAAGGGGTGAAAATACTGGTTGCTGATTGGATAAACCATCTGTCTATCACCAACATACGGGCCCAATCAACCAATCAGATCAACATTTGCAACTTTTGCATCAAGGCAAAGCTCAGAAAGTAAACAATATGTTGATAAAGGATATTTTCCGTTTGTGTAACGTGAATTTACGGATCAAATGCCCAATTTCAGGAGCCCGGTCCATATTCAACAGAAGGATCATAGAGAATAGCTGCATAGCGAGCATAGCTGCACTCATCTCATCCATCGAAGCCTCCATGTTGTTTACACTGAACAGTTGCTTCTCGTTTCATCACTTAAATCCACCTCAAAACCAACACTGATTGGTTTGATCGCTGGTCAAACTTCTCCAAATTGTCTCCGCCAAACGTTACCAGACTTATGTGAGAGTAAAATACAATGGGGATCATTGTATTTCGCAAGATCAGGATGGACTCACAAGGCTAATCCATGTACTACTTTCTTTCAGAATTTTCAAGCGCATCTTCACCGGTCTTCATCAATGTATGGAGTTTGCTCAGTTGTTGCTCAGTTAGATGTGGTTGATAAGTGGTAAGTGGTAAGATGTTTTGTCATACTACTATGTCAAAGGTCAGGAATTAACTTTCATCCTCACGATCAATCTAATTGAATACTTGTCTCACCCACATCAAAGTCAGCAAAACAAGCCAGAGATACAGCAGTGTGATTTCTCACAGGAAGAACATGTGTACTTTCATAAAAGTAGAAGCAAACACACACTGCACATTTACTAAGCCACGCTTTCACTGCAACACACAAAATGAAAGGCTGTAGGTTTGTTGAGTACATTCAGAGAGAGTCACCAACAAAGTCAGCTAGGAGGGCAAATATAAAACGAGATGGGCGTTTGGTACTGAAGAAACAATGAATCAGAAAAGCAACTTCAAGTGGCACCTGTTGTGGAGCAGGAGAACCCAGGGACGAGGATTGGCCGGAACAAAGGCTGAGCATTATGCTGCTGTTATAAAGAGCGGGTAAGCTTGTTTGCTTTAGAGGTGTTGTCCGGTTGCCCCAGGAGCTATGTACTGCAGGGACGCCAGTGGCCTTTGTTTTCTGACACGAACAGGGAGTACTGAGAGCGAGCTGTGGACACTGATGCGTGACTGAATTCCTTTCAGACTGGTAGCACTGGAAGAGTCTCTAGATTGCACCTGCTACATCATCTCTATGCCTTATAGCATAACCATGTGTGATGGAGTCAAACTGATTCCTGAAAATGGGTTATAATACTGAATGTTTGTGATGATGTTATAATATATCATATTTTGAGAACACAGTGGATGTCGAAGCATTTTATTCTTGTCAGGCTGGAAGAGCTCAAACAATATAGAGAACATAACAGTACTTTAAATAGGTCAGGTGGGGCAAGAAACATGAACATGAACAAATCCCCAGATTAGTTCAATTATTTGCAAGAAAAAGGAAATGATAAAATGATGACTAAAACATCCATTGCAGTTTACAGATCAGCTTCCTGGTGCACATTTTACCTGCCCTACTTACCTGCAGTTGTGGCAGTCGCCACTTCAGGGGGACTGCCCTTTAGTCCTACTCCAGACATAGTTTAGATAATCTGGAAAAACTGTTGATTTATGTACAAACTGAGGCTTTGATGTAGCGATGGCACCCTGTTTTCTGGTTTCAATCAATGACTATGGTGTACACACATAAATACAAATAAAATGACAATTAATCCTGTAAATTTAATAAGAGTGGGTTGGTAGATCTTCAAGCTATTCTGAGCTTAAAATACAGAATCATCATGTAAGAAACTGAAACTGACAAATATGTCAACAAGCAAAAAGTTCAAGTCTTTCAATTAAACCATATTGTGATAAAATCATATATTGTGATGTTGTGATAAACAATTATAGAATATAATAGAAATACTGATTCCAAACTGGTAAATTGCAGTGTTACAGCAGCATTACATACAGACACATCAAAGCAGTAATATAAAAGATACCTAAAAAATAAAACGTTTAAATAAGAGGACCAATTGTAGTGCAAATGTAAACATATAATAATCTAAGGTGCAGTGGACAGATTATGAGAAAAACATAAGGTGCTTCTGATTGTATTGTTGTGAACAGTTGAACTGATATTGTAAAGTGTTATTCATGTGGCAGGAAAGATTTCCTGTATCTGTCCCTTGGACAGCGGAGCTGGAGCAGCCTGTGTGAGAAGGTGCTCCGCTGTCTGACCACTGTGTGATGGAGAGGGTGCTGATCATTGTCTATCATGGATAACAGTTTGTTCAGCGTTCTCCTCTCCACCACAGACTCAAAAGACTCCAGCCTGAGACCAAGTACAGAGCCAGCCTTCTTGATGATTTTATCAAGTCTGTTGGTGTCACTGGCTCTGATGCTGCCGCCCGACACACGGCAGCAAAGAAAATGGAGCTGGCAACAACCTAGTTATATCGTATAAACTGATAATAACAAGCACATATTAAAGTGCCAACAGACAACTTTCTACACCCCTAACGTTGGTATTGTTCTTGCTGTCACAAAAACGGCTAGATAGGTTTCACTTCCTGTTTTCCTCAGTGCTAACGTTACCAGCAACACAGGACACACTCCATTTGTTAACAAACAAACTGCGCTATGGAGACTGTGATAATATATTTTCTGCCCGTTGATTTTCACATGAACATGTAGATAGATCAGTCAGGCTGGCTGGATGTATCCACCAGTTAATTCATATGGTTAGCAACATGGCTACTGCTAGCTGCCTGGATACTGTCAAAAGCAAAACACAACAATTTGAACCCTAAACGCCAATCTCAATGCTGTGATGAAAGCAGAGTGAAACACTCAGCAGTATTAATATGTAGGCAGGTTTTGTTACTTACTGGTCTAACTTTGTAGGAAGAAAGGTGTTATCGACCTTCCTCTGTCTTAGGGGATCTTCCTCTTTTCCAGGTAACATTCCAGTTACTCCCATTGTTCTACCGTTGTCATTACGCTGATGTTACCTACGATACTTTCTGTAAGCTGTTTTGTTGAGTTGCCCCTCATCACTGCTCTCTGGTAAGCGGTGATGTAGTTTATGTCAACGTTAAGAGGGCAGTAGTGAACCTGTGATGCGTTGCTGTTGATGTGGAAGGGGAAATAGTTTGCCATCTTTGTTCAAACTACAGCTCGCCAGCTTTATTATATTATTACCTTCATAAGTACAGCAACAACTCAAGCGCTTTCCTCTTCCTGCGTGCCGTAAAGCGAATCGTAATTTTGCCGGGACTGCAGACTCGCAGGCAGACAGAATTGCAAAGTGAAAGTGAAGCTGATAGAAAACCAATCCAAACGGCGATGGCAGGGTCCGAAATTAACACTGACTTTTTCTTCCGATTTTATTTTACATAAATCTGCTAGTCCTTCTACGGAGATTTGACACTTTGATCTCAGAGTTTTTTTCTCGTACATCTGCTACTTTTTAATTTGTTTTCATACAATGACCCTAATA
Organism: Echiichthys vipera; assembly: GCF_963691815.1. NCBI lineage: Eukaryota > Metazoa > Chordata > Actinopteri > Perciformes > Trachinidae > Echiichthys > Echiichthys vipera. The sequence goes on from NC_139830.1 coordinate 33,869,323, forward strand.
TACCGTTGTAAATATGAGTCTGAACCTAGATATATCATAATGTTCAGCATGAGTTCCTAACAAGTTTGTGGTTACAGCATAAGCTTGTGTTTCATTTATAAAGAATGGCAGCACTCATTAAATATATGGCTGCAACTAATTATTTTCAGTATTTTTTTATTTTATTTTAACCGATTTATCATTTAATCTATGAAATATCTCCTATTCCAATTTCCCTGAGCTCAAGGCAGACATCTTCAAATGTCATACCCTTATTGGAGGAGCTAGAACCAGAGACTATTTGGCCTTTCTTATTGATAACTGACTTAAATGGTTATTAAAAACCATTGCTGATTTATTTTCTGTTAATAATCAATGTATCAACTAATTGTTGCAGATCTAATGCATATACATTATTTGAGATGTATAATTTAAAACTTAGACTAGTTAAACCTAGTAGTATATGTTTATTTCAGCTTTTCTCTAAATGTTCTCAATATTATCAAACGTACTGGGAAAACTTTGGCCACAAAGATGACTTATTAAAATTGATCATTTCAATCTAAATCTGTGTTGACAGTTTTAAGTTGAGTTATAGCAGCAAGCCGACCAAATATATACGTGTGGAATAGACGGGGTAATTCTTAGAGCTCAGCAGCAAGTTGCATTGATGTCAACAATAAAACTGGATTAATTCCTACTTCAAACACATGGTAGGCACATTGGTGTGCACACTTAGGACTTGTATTTACGACTCATTAACCCTTTTTTGAAGTCTGAGCTTGTGCATTCAGCCAGCGCTCTATCATAAATCAGAAAAGCTGTTGAATGTCCAACACAGAGGACAGTGAAAGTGGAATCAACTTGTTCAAACAGAGATGGGTTGAAAAGTGTCATTCCCACGGCGAGGTGTGCCGGTGAGCTTTGAAGGACTGATGAGTCAGGGCAAGCTCTTGGGTATGTTTCCAGAGAATTAAGAACTGAGTGTGTCCTGTTTGATTTTAGGAGCTCCTGTTCTTAAATAGTCTTGTCTGTCAGCACTTACACATTCTACTAAGAGGCCAGAACAAAGAACTTTCCCGTCAGTACTCCATTGGGATTTTCCTCAATGATTAGAATGAGTGAGTGTGGTGAGAATAGGTGTGAGATCATTGGAGTGGGCAGGATATATCATGCTTTAACAAAGGGCCAATAACCTGTCCAGCCCAACATTAGTCAGGGGGATCTATCTGCATGAAAAACCCACAAGTTACATTTTTGAGGTGTTTTAGATTCATGAGCAAACCTCTTGAACCTTTGGGGTGTTTTGACACACAATGACCCAACACTTACAATATTTACACAGGTCTGGACCACCAACAGCACAGTGCTTTCACCCCTCCCATTTTTCAACACATTACCTTGCATATCTGTAAGTCCTTAACTCATACTTAGCTTAAAGTAGACAGTTTTTAATACCCCACCTTTCTCCTTCACTTTGTAAAAAGAAAAGGCATCCATCATTTCGAGAAGAGAAAAGCGGAGCATTTAGCAGGAGATGAGTGAGAAGTAACATGTTTGATCTGCTGAAATATTTGCAGAAGGATTCCCAAATGTACAAGTGCTAAAGTGTATCTGAGGGAGTTTTTCCCATATCTACCTAGCTTGTCAGCACAAACTCCACCCTAGGATCATAACTGTACTCCAAACATTTATATTATTGGGCTGCCAGACAGACAGAAAGTTGATTTTGGATGATTCTATAAAAACCTTCATGATTTTCAGCGGAAACAATTTGTAACGCTCAATGCTAATGATTTTGCAAGTATTTCTCTCTATAATATCTTAGTATGGCAAGTATGGTATGTATGGTTCACGCGTTTCGTGCAAATTGGACTGCATGATTACATACAAAGTCTATGCAAAGATTGGAACAGACATAAATTTATAGGGTGGCGCGACGAGTGTGAACACATTATAAGGGGTGCCATTTTCACAGTAGACCCAAACCTTAAACCTGTGAAGTAAGGCTGGGCTTTAATTCGATATGATCATTCAGTCATGTATCGGGATGAAATCATATATTGAGATATCGTGATACAAAATTACTTCCTCTAAATTGATAATAAAAAAGCACATACTAATTATAAATATAATAATATTTTGCACTAAAGTTCTTATTAAAATGAAAAGATATGCAGTGTTGTTAAATTGTCGTGTATTTAATTCAGAGACTATATAGTGCCAGATAATTTTGATTTTTCAGGTCAACTACAATAGGTCAACATGCTTTGATCTTAAAAAAAACACATTATGGGGCGGCTGGTGGAAAAGTGGTTAGAGCAGTCGCCCCATGTAAAGAGGCTGAAGGTCCTCGAGGCAGCGACCGCGGGTTTGACTCTGACCTGTGGCCCTTTGCTTCATGTCTCCCCCTCTCTCTCTCACCCCGTTTCCCGTCTAAAAGGCTTAAAAAACTGCCAACAACAAAAATCTTACAACACATTACTTTGGTATTATTTAACATGACTATAAAACCTACACCAACTACATTTATAGGTCAGAAAAGACAGAAAAGCATAATAGGTCCTCTTTAAGGATACCTTTCCTAAAGAAAAGGTGTAACTTGTTCTTTTATTAAACAAACAAAATAGCCTTATCTTATTTGTCTAGGGGTGCATCAACCGACCGGCCGATAGACCAGCGCCGATTGTCTTATTTTGCCATTATTGTTGCTCGGTCGGACTTCTCTACCATCACTGGTAATCCCCGGTAATCTCTCTTTATTGTAATTTGTTATTTATTTTAGACTACCTCACCTATTACATGTTAAAACCTAAGTTTTACAAATATTTATACTTATTAGTTTTATACATGTTATATTTTAGTTTGGTTCAATAAAAGAAAAAAAAGTTCCTTGAGGAGTTTCCGGTTTGGCTGATATTAGGTTAGCACAGCAGACGAGGCAGGTGGCGAGATTAGCATGGCAGCTATTGCTAACCTCTGGGCAGAGCACCGTACAGTTCAAAGTCCCCTCCGTCGATCTTAAAGCCTCCATTTCAATGCTCGAAGCAAAGCTGGACCATGTCCACGCCACAGTGTCCAACCACGCTCAGAAGATAGGCTCCCACAAGGTAAATGCAAATCTAAAAGACGAGCGTCTGCTAACACTGGAGGCCTCCTGTGCCACGCTAACAGAGAGCAACGTCAAGCTGCTGGCTAAAGTCAGCGACCTGGAGTCCACGAGCTGGCGTAATAATCTCTGTGTAATTGGACTACCTGAAGCATTGGCGGGGCCGCAGCAGACAGCCTTCTTCACGGAGCTGCTCATGGAGGTTTTCGGCGAAGGCTGGAATCACCGCCGGAATGTGACGCTATCGAGAAGCCAAAGCCAGGCCAGAGAGTATGGGCAGTCATCATCAGGCTGCACAGATACCAGGTGAAGGAGAAAGTCATACGCGTAGCCCGCACCAGGAGAGATTTTTGGACTGCCGCATTAGTAGTTACAGTCCTGACGGGTTACTGATAATCTGTCTGTTAAAGAGTTTTGAACAGAAATTGCTAACAGGAGATTTTAACACACTTGTCATGAACGGTTCAGGGAATAACACAGTGAACCTGTCCCAAATGCAGAAGGAAACAGCGAGCGGTTTTAGCAAATATTTACTAAACAAAGAAAACAAGGGACAAAACAAAACGGGACGAGACGGTCGAGGGGAAGGCAGGAAAGGAATCTCGGGAAACTAAAACGAACGGGAACAAAGAAACAATAATTAACAAACAAATCTACAAGCAGCAAAAATACCATCAAACAAAGCACGGGAGCCAACCGATGAGAAGTTACCACGTAAATGAGGAAAACGGTCTGGCGCCTTCTTATACTCCAGGGAAGGTAATCAGTGGAACTGGATACAGCTGGGCGGAACCCCGCCTTCCAGCTCCAGAAAGACAAACACCGAGAGGGGAGACACATGCAGTGAACAACAGACAGAGGGAAACAAACAAAAGCACAAAAGGAAGGAGGGGATGGAATCCTGACAGTACCCCCCCTCAACGAGCGCCTCCAGGCGCTCCACCGGGCCTCCCAGGATGAGCCCGGTAGAAGTCCCTGATGAGAGAAGGGTCGAGGATCAGGGACCAAGAGACCCAGCTCCTCTCCTCAGGGCCATATCCTTCCCAATCGACCAGGTACTGGAAGCCGCGCACCCTGCGTCGCACGTCCAGGATAGAGCTGACCGTAAACGCCGGATGGCCATCCTCGGTACGGGGGAGTGGTGGGGCGACGGTAGGCAGGCACAGCGTGCTGGTGGTCACAGGCTTCAACTGGGAGACGTGGAACGTCAGATGGATCCTGAGAGATGCAGGGAGCTTGAAACGGACGGCACTGGCATTGATGACAGCCTCAACCTCGAAAAGACCAATGAAACGGGGAGCGAGCTTCTTGGAGGTGACATTCAGGGGAATGTCATGTGAACTTAACCAGACCTTCTGACCCGGTCAGTACTTGGGAGCTGGGATGCGACAGCGATCCACCATCCTGCGATTCTGCTCAGCAGTCCGAAACAACGCCCCTCGAACCTCCCTCCAAATCCGACGAACCCTCTGAAGATGATGTTGAATGGAGGGCACTGCAATCTCGGACTCCTGGGCCGGAAGCCTCGAAGGGCGACATACCTGTAGCAGAGCAGGAGAGTTATGGGAGTATTCCACCCAGGACAGCTGAGACGACCACGACGAGGGATTGCGGGCACAGACACAGCGAAGAGCGGTCTCCAAATCCTGGTTGGCTCTCTCTGTCTGCCCGTTAGACTGAGGGTGGTAGCCCGAGGACAAGCTGACCCTGGCTCCCAAAGCCTGGCAGAAGGCTCTCCAGAAACGGGAAGTGAACTGGGAACCCGCTCTGAAACGATGTCCAGAGGGATCCCATGGCGTCAAAAACATGGTCCACCAAGAGGGATGCAATCTCCATGGCTGACGGCAGTTTAGGCAGGGGAACAAACTGAACCATTTTAGAGAACCGATCAACAATGGTTCCAATAGTGTCGTTACCTTGAGAAACAGGATGTCCAGTGACAAAGTCCAATGCGATGTGAGACCAAGGACGACCGGGCACAGGGAGAGGACGGAGAAGACCAGCTGGAGGACGATGAGAGGACTTGCCCCGAGCGCAGACGGTGCAGGCCAGGACAAACTCCCGGGTATCCTTGGTCATGGTTTTCCACCAGAAGTGACAGTGCAGGAGTGATAGAGTCCTTGTGATCCCGGGATGACAGGCGAGATGAGAGGAATGTCCCCACTGGAGCATCTGGGAGCAAACACTGGCTGGAACAAACAGTCGGGGTCAGTGCGTTGCATTTGTCTCACCATCGTCTCGATCTCCCAGGTGAGAGCGGCTATAACGCAAGATGTGGGAATGATGTGGTCCCACCCGGTCTCCTCCTCCTCAGCAGGTCCAAACTGGCGAGAAAGGGCATCCGGTTTCAAATTCTTGCTTCCTGGAATGTAAGTCAATGAGAAATTAAAATGCCCAAAGAACAATGCCCACCGGGCTTGCCGGGAATTCAGTCTCTTAGCCGTCTGGATGTACGACAGGTTCTTATGGTCAGTCTAAACCACAAACGGAGTCTTTGCCCCCTCCAACCATTTTTGCCACTCTTCCCGGGCCTATTTGACCGCCAGTAACTCACGGTTCCTTACGTCGTAGTTCCTCTCAGGGGGGGACAGTTTCTTGGAAAAGAACGCGGATGAACCTTGTTATCTGTAGCCATTCCTTGTTATCTGTAGCCATTCCTTGTGACAGAACCGCACCAACTCCCAGATCTGAGGTGTCCACCTCCACAGTGGACTGACAAGAACGATCGGGTTGAACCAACACAGGGGCGGATGAGAAGCGCTTCTTCAGGGCCTTGAAAGCACTTTCAGCTAAAGAAGACCACACAAAGGGAGTAGTGTGAGAGGTTAGCTTGGTCATAGGAGACACTACCTGACTGTAGTTAAGGATGAACTGACAGTAGAAGTTAGCGAAACCAAGAAAATTCTGTATTTGCTTCCTGAAAGATGGCGTAGGGCCACTCCGTCACAGCTTTAACCTTTGCTGGATCCGCCTTCACCTGCCCGCTCTCCACAATGTACCCCAGAAAAGTCACTGATGAAACGTGGAATTCACATTTTTTTGCCTTGACAAACAACCGATTCTCCTGTAGGTGCTGGAGAACCTGGTGGACGTGATTTACGTGCTCTGACAAGTCCTTAGAAAAAATCCAAATGTCGTCCAGGTAGACGAACACAGAGCCGTTCAGCATATCGCGGAGAACGGCATTCACTAATGCCTGGAAGACAGCTGGGGCATTAGTTAAGCCAAAGGGCATTACCAGATACTTGAAGTGGCCAAGAGGGGTATTGAAAGCGGTCTTCCACTCGTCCCCCTCCTTAATTCTGACTAAATGATAAGCGTTGCGGAGATCTAGTTTGGAGAAGACAGTGGCACCATGCAGCGATTCAAACGCGGAATTAATCAATGGCAGAGGGTACTTATTTTTCACAGTAATGTTGTTAAGACCGCGGTAGTCAATACAGGGCTGTAATGACTTGTCTTTCTTGGCCACAAAGAAAAAAACAGCTCCCAGGGTGGGAGGAAGAAGGACGAATGTTGAGTAACCGATTACTAGTATCACAATTTGAAACTGGGTGGTCAAACACGGAAAGGATCTCGTTAGAGGATTGCCGAAAGGTAGCATGTTGTGTGAGAAGGTTGTTCCAAAAAGCTGCTCCCCAGACTCGGGCCCTACCGGTGAGCAAACCTAGCACATATGCTATCTTGGAGCTATTTCTAACGTAGCTGAGGGTCTTCTGACTGAACACTAGCGAGCATTGAAATAAGGCAATCCTACACTCCCCCAAATTCCCATCATAACGCTCAGGTGCAGGGACATAAGGCTCAAGGGGCAGAAGGGTACTCACAGTGGTAGCGGGTGACTTAGCATTCGCAGAGGAAGCAAGGAGAGGCCCAACCTGTCTTCCGTCCATGCGAGAAACACAGGCGAACAGCTGGCTCAGCCTCTCAAGGATTCCTTGCAGGGTCTGTAAATGCTAACCGAGCAGAACACCCAGAGTGGATATCGCTTTACGAACGGAGAAGCCCGGAGGGTCGACTTCCATGTCTGCAGGGTCCATGTTATGGCCAGACCGTTCTGTCATGAACGGTTCAGGGAATAACACAGTGAACCGGACCCAAATGCAGACAAGGAAACAGAGAACGGTTTAAACAAATATTTAATAAACAAAGAAAACAAGGGAATCCAAAAACAGGGGAAAGGGGACATAACAAAACATGACGAGGCGGTCGAGGTTATGCAGAAACAGGATCTCAGGAAACTAAAACGAAAGGGAACAAAGAAACAATAATTAACAAACAAATCTACAAGCAGCGAAAAAACCATCAAACAAAGCACGGCAGCCAACCGACGAGAAGTTACCACGCAAATGAGGAAAGCGGTCTGGCGCTACATCCGGCTTCTTATACTCCAGGGAAGGTAATCCGTAGAACTGGATACAGCTGGGCAGAACCACGCCTTCCAGCGCCAGACAGACAAACACAGAGAGGGGAGACACATGCAGGGAACAACAGACAGAGGGAGACTAAAACAAGCACAAAAGGAAGGAGGGGATGACTGCACACTATGGAAATGTTGACTCGAGATCCGGTGTTTTCAGATATTTTCTGATGTTTTTTGAATTCCTGTTTTTTAATTTTTTATGTGCCTGTTTACACTGTTATGTGAATTCAGATTATTTTTAATCGGCCTTCTTTCCAGGTACTGGAAGCTCGTCCACATGTGGAGTTCAGTTCATTAGTAAAGTATATATTTTCTTCACAGGTTTCTTTTTTTTTTTATTATCACCCAGCGCCACAAGGTTATCTGAAGTATTCTTGTTCTCTGTTTGGTCAAAGGGCTTTACTGAAGCCTGACACTTATCATAGACAGATTTACAGAGGTGACCTGTATCGATAAAGCATGTGCATTCTAACCCACGGTGGACAGTGGGGTTTCATACAGACAGGCATTCTACTTATTTATCTTATCTGATGTAGAAAAATACCTCATGGCCTGCCGACCTAAGGCATCTTGGCGCCCTCTGCTGGCTAATTGAATTAACTTCACATGGTTATTAATCTGTCTGTTCTGGAATATATATTTTCCCAGTGTATTATTTTTTCTCCTTTCTTGTGGTGACTTAATGGGTCAAATACTGTTTGTTAAGAGAGGAGAGCCCTGAAGCTCAGTTTAGCTGTTAGTTGCCAGCTGGAGAGCTCAGAAGGTGTTTTTTTTCTATGGGAGTAGCCCTCAGATTGGTCACAATGTTATTGTCTTGGGTCCCTGTATCTTTTGGTCAGATATTAAAATACAAAAAATTTGTGGTTGGTAGTTGTGACTGTTTTGTTCAAAACTGCTGAATTCTATCTTTATGACTTATTGTTGTTCAAACGCTAGCTTGTTGTTGTTGCCATAGCTACGGTAAACATTCAGGTAACGTCAGTGACAGTTACCATTACTATTATTATTATTATATGGATAAAATACAGAACAACAACCCATAATACTTAATTGATATACTAAGAGCTATAACTAACGTTAGATATAAGGCCACAGAAGCTCTGTCATTGCCTTAGCTTATATTAGGTTAGCTATAATCTTCCAAACAACTATAAACCATGAAATCCAGCATTTCTGAACAAAACCTACTACAAATAACAACAGTCACACCAGTTAGAGGAACTGTAACCGATGTGTTATAAGTTATTTTGTCAAAGTTGGGCGGCTGTTAAACTACAGTACGTCACACGAAAATCAAATAAAATGCTTAGTAATTCAATTTGGATTTTAGTATTTTAAAACAAAAATCAAATAACAATTCGTTTGTGAATTGAAAATCGAGTGACCATAGATTATACAGACCTTTTATGTTGTTTTGTTCTGTTTTATGTGTTTTTGAACTTTTTTTTTCCTTCTGTTTTACCCTTCCTCCCCACTCTCTTCCTCCATTACTAGAGAATACTTTAAGGTCATGAGGTGTCATTCTAATTTATTATTATTGTTCCTATGGCTAATGCTGTAAAAACAGGTACTGGAGTGCATCTGATTTCCTGGAATACTAAGAACAATGTGATCAAAATTGGTAAGGTCCTGACACAGTTGCAGCACCTTAAGGGGGATGTGATGTTCCTGCAGGAAATACATTGCAAATCAGCTGACACCCCATGTATTAAGAGGGCGTGGATGAGTCACTTATTCCATGCAAATGTATAGATATAGAGTTGGAGAGGCAGCCATCATCATTTATAAAAGGGTCCTGTTTGAGCCGACAAATCCTAGATAGTGACTGCCATTATGTCATAGTTTCAGGCACACTTCCGAACACACCGGTGGTCTTAGTTTCGGTTTATGTGCCCACCTGGGACGATGAACAGTTTTTTACAAGGCTATTTGAAAAAATCCCAAATGCCTTGGTTGGAGACTTTAATCTGGTGCAGGATGTGACTCTTGACAGATTTACACTATCCAAATCAGCGCACACAGTAAAAACTGAACGACTGAAATCCGCTCTTACATAGACTTTAATGACACCCCTGACGTCAGCAGTGGCACTCTATGGGAAGCGCTTAAAGCTACTATTCAGGGGCAAGTAATATCCTATGTTTCTCAAATGAGAAGGGCTGAACGGGCTAGGCTGGTGAAAATTGCAGAGGAACTGTTAAAACTTCAATTCAATTCTATTTTATTTATAGTGCAAAATCATAACAAAAGTTATCACAGGACACTTGACAGAGTAGGTATAGACCACACTCTATGACTTATTTATGATTTACATAGACCCAACAATTCCCCCGTAGAGTACGGTAGCAACAAAAACCTTCCCTAAAACTTGATGGAACTTACTCCACCTCTCCATCCCCTTGCCTCTATAAGAAACGGCTACTACTGCATTTGGAACACGGCCTCTTAATGACATGCAAAGTTGAGAGACAGCTGCGACAATTCAAACAAATCTTTTTTGAGCAGGGAGATAAGGCAGGGAGTATCTTGGCACAGCAGGCCCATGCAGATAGTGCTTCCAGACTGATTTCTAAAATCCAACTACCAGACGGCAGCCTCACTTCTAATCCAGTGATGATCAATAAGTCTTTTTCTGATTTCTACACTGCATTATATACTTCCGAATGCAGCCCAATTACTGCAGCCCCCCCTTATCCCTTAGACTGATTGATATAAAATATCTCTAAGGAACTCGGTAGACCCATCTCTCCCTTTGGAGTTGCATGAAGCGATCAAGTCTATGCAAAACAGGAAATCTCCTGGTCCCGATGGTTTTACAGTCGTGTTCTTTAAGGCCTTGTGAGAATGTTCAATGAATTCTTTACTGAAGGCAGACTCCAATGATCTTGTATGAGGCATCTATTTCATTACTGCTAAAGAAAGACAGGGATCCTACTTCATGTGGCAGCTACAGCCCCGTCTCACTTTTAAATGTAGATTGTAAGATCCTTGCTAAGGTCCTCACCCTTCGTCTCCAAAGTGTGATGTCATCAATAATTTTGCTAGACCAGACAGGCATCAAAATTTGACCTTGATTCTAATTTTATTTCTTTTGTTAAGCTTCTATATGTAACCCCCTCTGCATCTGTAAACACTCTCAGTGTCTGATCAGCACATTTCCCTCTCAAACGTGGGACCTGGCAGGGCTGTCTGCTCTCACCCTTGCTGTTCAACATAGCCATCGAGCCATTAGCCATCTGGCTTAGAAACCATAATGAGTTTGAAGGCATCACTCGTTTTGGTCCAAGCCACAAACTTTTCTTATATGCCGATGACCTTCTCTTATTTATTTCAAACCCCACATCCTCCCTACCCCCAGTTTTATCAATTCTGGATTAGTATGGGCAGCTGTCGCTAACTTGAATATTCAGAAAAGCGAGTTATTTTTTGTCAAAAACTTGGCAAGATCACTCCCACAATCCATATTCTTCTTTAAAACAGCTGAAAAAGAGTTCAAGTATTTGAGGGTGTTTATCACCAGCTCCTTCAGCGACCTTTTTCAAAAGAACTTCCAGCGCTATTGGATAAATGCAAGTCAGTCTTGTCTAGATGGGCGGGCCTCTCCCTGTCGCTTGCAGGCCGGCTTATTAAGATGGTCATTTTACCGAAGTTTCTGTATCTTTTTCAACACCTCCCAATTTTTCTTAATATCCCCTGACTGCTGTTTTTGGGCTCCCTCCGTCTTAAAATCTGACTACTACTACACAACGTGTCGTGGCCTTTACCACCCTGCTCGCCAGATGTAACATTCTCCTACATTCTCGCTCTTATTAGTAATAGTCTCAGTGTTACTCCTGATGATGCTGAGGACACTTCCTAGTGCCTGGAAGCAGAGAACAGAACATATGGCAACTGAGAGTAGTCAGACAACTAAAAGAGGTTTAGATACATGGATAGATAGATATTCAGTCCGTTTACATGATCATCAGTAACCCGAATTGCCCTTACCCTGGTTAAGGGAATGATCGGATTATTGAGGTGCCCCTCTTATACATGAGCAGGGGTTGAATGGGAAAATGACAGAGTAACTCGACCTCCACCAACATACAGCTTGACTGACCATGGCTTTTTTTTCCGGTTCCCCTTTGTCAAAATCACAAACGGCCGACTTTTGGACAGAATTACGACCGAAACGGGTCTTCTTGGTAGTAATGTTACTAGCCGTTGCGAAGTCTTCCCTTGGTTTTTTCACATTGTTTTCAGCGCCGTTGCTTCCTGGTTATTGTATTTCCGGGTCAAAAGCCACCGCCGTGAAGTGGGAAGCATGCGCAGTCGAGAAACCTGATAATAACCCGAGAACAGTGTTTACATGCAGGAATAATCGGGGAACTGAAGGAGTTCTCTAGGTCTGTAAACCGGGGTATGAAAACCCCGATTGTTTACATGGTGTTTAAGAAACCGGGGTATGCCCTTAACCCGAATATAATCTGGTTTTTAAACTGCATGTAAACACACTCTTTTTGCTGTGGCAGCCCTCAGTATTCTTATCTGGTATTCTGATGACGGTCATTCGTGTCCTTTTGTTATTTTATTATTCACCCAGTATAGTCCTCCTGAACACTTACAATATTACAATACTTACAATACAACAAAAATTAGTTTCTGGCCTACTAATTAAGGTGTCTCGCTTTGCCGGGCCTATCTCCAAAGTGCTGATTCAATGCTGGGGCAGTGCCAGGGGCCTGATGTCAGGCTTTTTCCCTGTACTGTAGCAAGACCAGCTAAATAATTATGTGCAGGGCTTTAAATTGACAGCTTCCCAGCCGCCAAATGCAGGTAAAAATTTACTATGGCGTTTAACATTGTAAAGTTACTAGCCAATTGAGCTGATGATGAATGAATAAAATAACACTGCGTCTGTTTGAGTTGGCAAAATGAGATGAGCTAAATGCTGACAGCAAGGTCAGCTGATAAGCATGCAAACATGGCGGATGGCGACATATAGGCCTATATATTATTGTAACACTGGTCCTTGGAGTACTGTGCAACTGTGCCACCACAGGAGCACAGCTGTGATCCAGTGTGCAGTCAACAGCCAGGGCATGGTGGCCTGTCCGCCCTGGTGTTCTCTGAATCCCATACACCAGACCCATACTCTGCTGGTCCTGAACCACAAAATCCTCTTTAATAACTGCCAGAGCTTCGTACAGCCGAAGCAACGGTTGCATCGGTGGCAGAGAAGAGGAAATATAGAGCATGTCAGCAGGACAACAAACTTTTGCGTGTGCTGCACGTCTTGTCACCAGGGGCAAGAAGTGCAGCACAGAAAGAGCTAACCACTGGGCCTCAAACTCTGATAGTGGGTGACAGAGCTGTGAATAAGATAAAACGCTTTTGCAGCAAGAAAAACACCAAGGTACTCTGTTTTCCCAATGACGTGGTGTCTGATGTCTCAAAGAAGATCCTTAAGATTGCTGCTGAGCATCAGACACTGAGGTCTCTTCTCATCCACACAGGAGCCCTTGATGTTTTGAAGCAACAATCGGGTGTATTAAAACAAGACTTCATTAATCTGATAAACAAAGTTCAGTGTTTAAATGCTGAAATGTTTTTCAGTGGACGTCTACCAACACTTCGGCGGGGAGGTGAGAGATACAGCAGGCTGATGATGCTAAACAGTGGCTCTAAGACACGTGTACTGCTCAATCAATGAACTTTATTGACAATTTCATCTTTTGGAAAAGAGGCACTTCTTTAAGGCAGATGGATTTTGACCTAACAAGTCTTGAGTACAGCTGCTAAGTTCCAACATTTTTTATTTTTTTGCGTCAGGCACCAGCAGTCCCTGTCAAGGACAAGAGACACGAAAAGCCAAAACAAAAGATAAGATGGCGCTCTGGTGAGGGCGCTGAAATAAGGATTGACCATGGAGGACAGCGGACTCAGAAAGAACCTGCAACGTCACCATCTGCACCCCAAAAAGTGGATTATCCTCAAGCCCCAACATGAGACTCCCAACCTTCACGTCCCAACACCCCACCCAGCCCCCAACTCTCTCCATTTAGTCTTGACTCGCCATTTCTGGATTTCCCGACAGGATGAAGAGCCTCGTCAATACTGGAATCCAACTAACACCACGCCAGGATCTAATTTTTTCCCCCATTAATCTCCCACACCGTCCACACCCTCTCCCTCCACCACAATCCTCGACCAAAAGTCACCGAGCTCCCCCAGCTCCTCTAAATCATCGGACCACTGAGTCTTTCAGAATATTTCTGTGTGTTCTTTGACTTACAGATAACTCCAATCTTTCAGTTAACCTCTGTGTCTGTGTGAGTGCAGAGACAGTTGAATTTCAACTGCAAAATCTCAAATGTCATTGATACCATTGCACCTTGGGGCGGCTCAGTAGCTCAGTCCATAGGTGACTTGGCTGGGAACCGGAGGGTCGTTGGTTCGAGTCTCTGTGTGGACCATGAATGGAGCGTGGACTGGTGGCTGGAGAGGTGCCAGTTCATCTCCTGGGCACTGCCGAGGTGCTGTTGAACAAGGCACCGAACCCCCAACTGCTCGGGGCGCCGGTCACTGGCAGCTCCCTCGCTCTTACATCTCTCCATTAGTTGCATGTATCTAGGTCATGTCCATGCATGTGTGTGTATTTCGGGCCTGTGTTGGAAAATTTTAAAAATTGAGTGAAAATTGAATTTCCCCATTGCGGGACGAATAAAGGAATTCTTTTTCTTCTTCTATTAAAACTAAGATGACCTTGACCAGACAGAGAACACCATGGAGGAACACTATGATGGTAAAGGCTCTGGAAACAGAATGCAGGAAATCAGAGCATAAATGGAGAAAAACTAAACTTCAAATTCACTATGACTTCTACAAACAAAGTCTTTGCAGTTTTAAACATGGGTTATTCAAGGCAAGGCAGTAACAGTTTTCTGAAATGATTAATAAGAACATAAACTTACAAATGCCCCAAAAGAGATAGTTTCAGAACCATCCTCAACAAAAAAATGCAGTGAATTTGCATGCTTTTTCAATGAAAAAAATCAAATCTAAGGCTAAATATCCACACAAATCAGCAAAATAATACATTGATGCAATCCCTAAAAATTATCTAGGAATAAATCAACTGTAATGTCAGAGTTTAATACAGTTGATCAAAAAATGGTAGAAGAGACAGTTAAGCATTTTAAATCATCGACATGTTGTCTTGACAAAATACATTCTGACTTTTTAAAAACTATTGTAAGCTATGTCCAAACAGATCTGCAGCAAATAATAAATTGCTCACTTCAATCAGGCATATTTCCTAAACCCCTAAAAGTAGCTGCCATCAAGCCACTCTTAAAAAAGAGAACTTTGGATACCACCATTTTAACTAACTCCAGACCCGTCTCAAATCTTCCCTCAATAGCCAAGATTGTTGAGAAAGTGTTTTTTAAACAACTCAGCAACTTTTTGAACTCCAGTGGACTTTTTAACAAATTTCAATCAGGCATCTGACCTCACCATAGTACAGAAACAGCTCTTATATAGAGTTTTAAATTACACAAGGTTGACCACTGACTCAGGCATGGTGTCAGTTCTGGTCCTGTTGGATCTCTGTGCTGCCTTTGACACTGTGGATCACAGTATACTGCTGAACAGGTTAGAAACCTGGGCAGGACTCAGCGGGACAGTCCTAAAATGGGTCAGGTTCTACTTGGAGGAGCAGAGTTATTTTGTGATCATTGGTAGTTATCAATCTGATCGAGTGGTTATGACTATGACTATGGCTATGTGGAGTTCCTCAGGAGTCAGTCCTTGGACCCCTTCTGTTCAACTTATATGTGCTGCCTTTGGGTCAATTTCTGCAGAATTATGATGTCAGCTATCATAGTTATGCAGATGACACACAGATATATCCCGCACTGTCTCCAGATGACTGCAGTCCAATAGAGGCATTATGTCACTGTTTAGAGCAAGTCAAAAAATGGATGAACCAAAATTTCCTTCAGTTAAATCAAGAAAAAACTGAGAACATTGTTTTTGGCAATAAAGAGAAGAGGGTTGCTGTCAGTAAACAGCTTGATTCACTGTCTTTAATGCTAAAGACCAAGTCCGAAACCTTGGCGTGCTGATAGACTCAGATCTGACCTTGAACAGCCATATTAAATCAGTCACCAAATCAGCCTTTTATCAACTTAAGAACATATCCAGAATTAGGGGTTTTATGTCACAAACTGATCAGGAGACGCTGATTCATGCTTTAAACTCCAATAGACTCAACTACTGTAACAGTCTTCTGACAGGACCCCCCAGAAAAAGTATCAAACAGCTGCAGCTGCAGCGAGTTTTAACCAGAACAAAGAGATCAGATCCCATCACCCCAGTTCTTAAGACCTTACATTGGCTCCCAGTCAGCTACAAAATAGATTTTAAAGTTCTGCTACTGGTTTACAAATCACTGAATGGTTTTAGTCCTGAATACATAAATTACATGTTAGTTAGGGGTGGTTTATTGAATAAATCTGTCCTGTTCGGATGCATGTCACGGTTCCCGCTATGCACGCTCCCGCTCCACACGCTCCTGCTCCGCTCTTCGTCGCGGGTTTCTGAATCCTCTTGGCAACAGCTCGCTAAGCTCCGCTCTGTTTGTTCGTGCCTGTCTGGTCAAACCTGTGGTTAAATCACCACATCAATGTCTCTTTCTACTCTGAAGAAAAGAAAGGCTGTCACAGAAAACCGTCAGTTCACCAGAGAATGGACAGAGAAGTTTTAGTTTCTGTCACTGTGAAACCCGTGCTTACTCTGCAGCCATATCTGTGTGTAAAGAGGATAAGTTGATTCGGCATTTTCAGAAAAATCATGCTACTCTGCATTTATGTTACGTTCATTTTTGTCAGTCCAGTTTTTGATGAATAAATTAATGTTTCATATGTGCTTGTAAGCCTGGTAAAGTAACTAGTAACTGAGGTAATCAAATAAATGTAGTGGAGTAAAAAGTAGAGTCTTTCCATTGATTTGTAGTGGAGTAGAAGTATAAAGCATGTAAATAAAATACTCAAGTAAAGAAGAAGAGCCTCAAACTTGTACTTAAGTCCAATAATTAAGTGAAACCCTCTGGTTAATAGGTTTGTTCATTTAACAAGGATTGTTTTTGACATGTTGTTGCACTTTGAGGCTTATGACTACTATTAACATTGAGAAAATGAAGACAATATACTGTATGCACTCCTATGTCGCTGCATTGTTTTACAATATCCATTAATGTGATGCTCATATTTTTCCAACCCCTCATTTTGGATAATTTTCTTCAACCAGCCTCAATTCCACATTAACTGAATAGCCCTGATGTAGCCTATTTCAGTCGGTTCAGTGATTGCTGTTTGTGTGTATTTTAGTGAAAGAAAACCTATTTTCTTCATTTCTTCCAACATTTGATAATTTAAAAGTGTTTATGTTCTTACATAGAAGGCAAACAATTGTTTACCTTTTTGCCAAATAAATATATAAACGCGCAAATGCAGCAATATCTCTCCTACTGTTTCAAAATCTCACTTCACTTTCATTTAAGATTGTTACAGTAATCCCTAAACAAGCTGCCTCATTATTTCAGTTTTTGCATGATATGTCCTTTAGAATATCTGATTAAAAAATAATCTAATTTTTAGCCTACAGATCTGATACGTGGTATTTTTAGAATCTAAAAGAAATAGAAAAAAACAACCGAACCGAACCGAAAAACCTCGACCCCAAAACCGTGATATGAACTGAACAGTGGATTTTGCGAGCCGTTCCACCCCTAATGTTAGTACAGTATAAGCCCAGTAGTACGGTGGCCCTGAGGGGCAAATCACTACAGCAAATAGAAAACACAACCCCAAATAGGAAAGTACAACGCCAAAACCAAAACCACAACGACAACATTAACTTCTACCGGAAAAGGTAGGTCTCTCTGATCAGAGGATGGACCCTCCTGATTGGACCGACGGACTGTCTGTCTTTTAACAGGAAGGTGCGATGGAAACCCCCTGCTGCTGTACATGGCCGTGTAACGTTAGGGCGCTCTCTGATTATCCCGGTGATATGACGAGTTTCAGAGTGAGATATTGAAGCCGACACCGACACACATGTGAGGCAGACAGCTGGTGCATCTTCCCTCAGTGCAGCAGCTTCGTTAGCCTCCGGTGCTATTGACGCCCCGGTGGGAGGAATGGTCATGGTCATGAAGACTCAGCTGGACGAAAACATGAACTCTGCATCGTAAGCTTAATTATTTTATGTTTGTCAGCGTCCACATGAACCACTATAAGTGTTTCAGTCATAAGAACCGAAGTGTGGTTAGTAGTCCTTCTGTAAAGCAGCCGAAACACACCAGCTAACAAGCTAACGCTATTGTTAGCCCGCATTAGCGGTTAGCATCGGATTGTATCAAACCTAACGTTGCAAGTTAACCCGGCAAAATCTGTAACATCAGTTCGTTAATGTTAAAACCCTGAAGTGTAGTTACAGAGCATCAGTTTGAGATTATGTTTGCACAGCTAATGTATTTATTATTTATGGTTGTAAGGACTATCATTGGTGGTGGGGAGGGGTTGTAGTTCGGTGGGCTGAGGATCTCGTCTCTGTTTTTCGCAGATGATGTGGTCCTGATGGCATCGTCGGTCAGTGACCTTCAGCACTCACTGGATCGGTTCCCAGCCGAGTGTGAAACGGATGGGATGAGGATCAGCATCTCTAAATCTGAGGCCATGGATCTTAGCAGGAAACCGGTGGATTGCTTACTCCAGGTAGGGAATCCTTACCCCAAGTGAAGGAGTTCAAGTACCTCGGGATCATGTTCACGTGTGAGGGGACGATGGAGCGTGAGTTTGGCCGGAGAATCGGAGCAGCGGGGGCGGTGTTGCAGTCGCTCTACCGCACCGTTGTGAGGAAAAGAGAGCTGAGCCGGAAGGCAAAGCTCTTGATCTACCGGTCAATCTTTGTTCCTACCCTCACCTATGGTCATGAAAGCTGGGTCATGACCGAAAGAACGAGGTCGCGGGTACAAGCGGCCGAAATGGGTTTTCTCAGGAGGGTGGCTGGAGTCTCCCTTAGAGATAGGGTGAGAAGTTCAGACATCCGTGAGGAACTCGGAGTAGAGCCGCTGCTCCTTAGCGTTGAAAGGAGCCAGTTGAGGTGGTTCGGGCATCTAGTAAGGATGCCCCCTGGGCGCCTCCCTAGGGAGGTGTTCCAGGCACGTCCAGCTGGGAGGAGGCCTCGGGGAAGACCCAGGACTAGGTGGAGAGATTATATCTCCACACTGGCCTGGGAACGCCTCTGGATCCCCCAGTTAGAGCTGGTTAATGTGGCCCGGGAAAGGGAAGTTTGGGGTCCCCTGCTAAAGCTGCTGCCCTCGCGACCCGACCCCGGATAAGCGGATGAAGATGAGATGAGATGAGATGAGGACTATCATTGCCTGGAACCAGACAGCCCACAGACAGTTAAAACGGAGCTATCAGGCACGTAACGTTAACAGCGATGGTGGTGTGTTAACGTCAGTTTCTAAGTTTAATGGAGAGACTGTTGGTAACGTTAATGTAGGGACAGATGCACCTACAGTTACAGAGCTGTTAGTGTTGTAGATTCAGAACAAAAACATGTGCATTTACTCGGCTATCTAGCATGAACTGTTGACTGTACATGTTGTATAGTAAACAGGTGTATCCACTCCACTTACATGTAAAATAACACCACTGAGTATAATGCAGTCAGAAACAACTCTACTAGTCCCTCTGACCTCAATGATAATATTATATGAAAATCTTAATGACATAATGTGATGAACTCATCTCAGTAAAGCTGGACTTCAAACACCTCAAATACGATTCAATTGCAGACTCATATAAAACAATAAAGTTAAATCATCTCTATAACAGTTTGAACAAACACATTATAAACGTCATGCATATTGAATTCATTGCAGGGCCCTTGTGTTTGACTACATTATTTATTTATTGTCAGTGTTTAATGCAACAGTTTTATCAGAGTGGTAGTGATCCCCTAATCTACAAAACACAAAAAAATGTGTTTTGTTCTACATACTAGATTTTATTTGTATACTATATTTTCTTTACTTCTGTGTTTCTTCACAAATGATCACATTGTGAACTGCATAATGTGCTTTTTCTCCAGTCTCCTCTCTGCAGTCCTGCTTTTAAACCACGATGGCAGCTGAGAGCTTGATGGACCAGTGATGGTGACGTCTGATCGCCCTATCAAGGAGACGCTGAATTACTGAATGTGATCTCAAAGCATGTGTTTGCTTCCTCAGCCTTCACATCGGCCCTAACAGAGTCACAGAGAGGTCTACATCACATCATCACCTCATCAAAGACAGCTGCAACAGAGAGCCGTGCTGCCTCCCCTTTCCACATCTTGCCAGAACATCACCGGGGACAGCCTGTCTTTCAAACAACATTTGTAGTTTAACACAGGACATCAGTGTGAAAATTTACAGTTTAAGATTATTATTCGTCAAGAAAAAGTCAGAGCAAAGTCTAAAATTCATATGAATAAAAAATTGTTTTTTCTAAACATTGCAAGATGTTTGTTTTTACCTTTGTCACTATTCACGTTTGCATATTTTACTAGGTTGAGAAAAAATGTTGCATATATGTCTTGATTGTCTATGTATCTTGATCAATAAAACATTTTTCTAATAATAAAATAGTTAATTTAGGATCGTACAAATCTAATAAGAGCTATCTAGTTTTAAATGGATACATCTTTTTTTTTTTTTTAACTTTTGACCATTTGGGACATCCACATTCATTTAAAAAAAAAAAATCCAGTCTTGTGTTTTGAATTTTGCTGGTGCAGTTATACACTCTTATTGCACATTGGTATTGCAGAATGTTTCTTATTGTTTTAACTGTAGTTCCTGAATATAAAAATACATGAATAGTTTGTATATTTTGGGATGTTGGTAAATAGTTTCACTTCTGTATGCAGGCCTAAAATTAATGCATAAAATGTTTTTATACAGTATGACACTGAGTATTTTTGTCGATTGTCACCTAAACGGAACATTTCATAATCTAAAGTCTTCCTCCTTCTTGAAACTGTCTCCTGATAATGGACCTAGTGAAGGTAAGGGCTTTCTAATGTGCCGGCTGCAGGCCAAGCAGACGACCTGCATCTTAGCTGTGTAATAATACTGCCTGATTATTTGGACACAATATCTACAGTTAATAATGATAGAAACATTTAAAAGGTAGATAAAGGTAATGATGATCTTATACTTAAAAAAAAAAGTACAGAAAATAACCCAGATTCAGTTTTAAAATGGTCTTAAATTTACTGTTTTATTTATATGACACCTTTTTTAATGTTACTATTCATCTATTTAGTTGTTTTTGACTATTCAGAGATAAGTCAACCTCATATATGAAACATCAGGTATGTTACAAAACCAATGAGTTCTGGGTTTTAAAAGCTGCTGAACACTCAGCATCAGTGTTTATGTTAGATTCACTTGGTCTAGAAAATGTGATAAAGTAAAAATAATAAATGAGTTCTCTCTCCTGCCATTCGTTACAGCCCCATACACGTAGTGTAGCGGTAAATAATGAAAGTCAAGTTTGAGAGAAGCAGGGTTGTACAGAAGAAAACTGTTCACATCCAGATGAGGTGAGACGTGCCGTCCTCACGGAGCTGCGTGGACCAGGGCAGCTACTCGGCTATCCGCTGTGAGCTAAGGTTGCGTTTAACACGCAGCTAGTGATTTTGCTGAAGTACTTCCCACATAGTCCGATATACTCATCCTGCACTACCTGCACTACTAACTACCAGCAGATCTGAAATCATAAAAACATTTCTCTTTTCATGTGCTTATAGCTGAGCTCTTTTAATAACTTTAAACGTAATCTATTTTCTTTTCCTTTTTAATTCTTCTTTGCTCCTGCTTTTAACTGTGTTTTTATGCTGTTTTTAGTAAATGTTTGTCCTTATGTAAAGCACATTGAGTTGCCTTGGTATGGAATGTGTCTCGGTGTCTTCAGTGATTGCATATTTTCATACAAAAAGGACACTCAACCTTATCAAAGCTGGATATTTAATTGTTGTTTGAGTGTTGTGCATTTTATGTAACCTTGATTTGGGTATCTACAGTGATCATTTACATTTGAAAGGGTTGTAAATATGGTCCTTCAAGTAAATTGCAGAACACCATAGTCAACTTTAAATAAATAAAACCAAGTTCAAAATTGTGGCGAGTGAAAATGCTGAGTGGCTAGTAACTTTGGACCAAACCACTTGCCACAGTTGCTGGTGTGCAAAAAAGTTAATGGCAAGCCCTGATGGCCATTCATCCAATATTTCGCTAAAGACTAAACATGTGAACCTACTGGTGCTGCTTCAGGAGAAGTTAAGGTATAACCAAAGTCATTCATTCTCTGAGGACCATGAATGTCTGACAATCCATCCAATAGTTGCCAAGATATTTCAGTGGTGAACCAGCCGACCAACTGAGACAGAGTGACATTGCCATACCAAGAGCCATGACATCAGCATGGCTAAAATGGCAGAGCAAGCATGAGAAAAGTGGTACATGAAAATAGGTTAAAATAAATGCTCTTAGCCTAAGTTAACCCTTACTTATGTCTAGGGCAGATCAATCAATGCTATGGATTGAACTATGTGGCAGAGTGACACGTCTTATTACAACCCCAATAAAAGAAGTTTAACTGCACTGATCGAGAAAAGGGTATTGATATGTTCACTCAAAAATCAATTTAAGGAACAAAGAATTTTGCTTGATAATTACAGTATAATCAGCACAACAATATTGTAACTGTCAATAACTGAACGCCAGATCCTACATGAAATCATGCTTTCTCAATTGTAAAAACACAATTTTAAAATATGGACAAACACATGAATGGAAAATGATGTACAACCAGGCAACAGCTACTAAAAAACTTCAAGATAATACTGCACAAGGAAGTTAAGTAGTTTAATGGATCAGCGTTTCTTATCTCTGAAATTGTTCTACTATAAACAGGGTAAGGTTGCATACATGTCTAATTGCCAGGATTTAATGCTCTCCTGCTGAGACCTTACTACAATATGCACTAAAAGGCATCAGGCTTTCAGCTGACAAATGGTTGCCACAATCACACTTATAGAATTAACCAGCTTATGGTGTAAGCACACTAAGATGAGCCCAAACAACGGATGTCTATATCAAGATTAGTCAACTTATAAAACCACATAGGCAGATTAGGTGTCTAATTCCACTGACCCTCTGAAACAAATCTGGGTTTATTATCCAAGGAGCTCCAAACCTACGACTCAAGCCAAGTTCTAACAGCTGCTCCAGTAGACAGATTGCTAAAGACCCTCTACTACCAGATGATCTGGTCCAAGCAATCCTTAACAGGCTGCATACGCTTAAAGTAATCATTTTCATTAGCTATTCACCTAATGTACCACAGTTACCAAAGCTGTCTATTTCAATTTTAAATAACATGCAATTTAAGAAAATTCTATCATAAAATACTAAGGTTATGAATCACCTTTCTTTTGGAAGGCAAACAACAAATTTCATCTGATCTCATTACAAATCTCCACACAACATCCACAAGCGTAATGGGACATAGAGTAGTCGTAATTTACCCTGGTCCTTATTATCTTAATTAATCTTGCAAAAATAATACACAAAAAAATAACAAGCATTACATTAAAAGGAAAACCAAAAAGATGTGATGGAAAAGGTGTAGGCTGAAGCTTAAGCTTATTATTATTATATTATACCTAATCTTTAACATAGTAGATTCTAATAGGCAACTCTTTCACAAGAGAGCTGCAACAATTAGTCGATCTGTTGTCGACTATTAAATCAATCTGCAACTATTTTGATAATCAACTAAGCAGTTTAAGTCGTTCTTTTAAGAAAAGAAAATCAAAGCAAAGTCCAACTTCTTAAATGCGAATTTTTTCTGGTTTATTTAATCTGTGGAGATAAACTGAATATCTTTGACAAAACAATACATTTGATGACATATTTTCTGGCTTTCGGAGACACCGATTGACATTTTTCACTATTTTCCGGTATTGCTCTAATAATTTGTGCTAATGATGCCTCTCATTAGATCTCATAGTTCTAATCAATTTAATTTATAGATTATATTTTATTTTATTATTTAAGTTCTAAAAGGAATGTATAATGCATAATGTTTATAAGCATTATAGACATAGGTGTGTAAGAAAGTGCTACCCAACTTTCTTTCATGTAAGAAGAGAGAAAATTATGTTGAAACTGCCTTCTTTTAAAAAGTGAAAAACAATTGAGGACAGCATTGGCCGTGGCCACCACTTGTCTCAGTTGTTCATATATAACACAAGTACTACTGCACCAGTCTCAAAGAATGGATTAGTGAGTACAGTGAGTCAATTCAATTAAACTTTATTACAGAGACATAGGTTCATATGGGTGAGTAAATAAAGAGCATGGACAAAGGAACTTCATTCTATGGTGCATATTGGCCATGATACATCCTTTAATAAAAGTTCATGAATAATCTTAGATAAAATTTGTCTTATTCATAGAAAAATATTAACTTAAAAATTTGACATCATATGATGAATTATTTACTTACTGTTCAAATGGAACTACAGACAAAATTAATTTTGTGCTAGAAATAAATCACCCAGATGAAAAACCACCTTTGATATCCACTGGGGCATAAAACATTGCCTTTCATTAAAGGTCACTATATCAGAGCCTGCAAGCCTCCAATCTCAACCGTGCTATAACAAAGCATATTAAAACGCACATGGTGTCTGAGGGACGAGGAGTCACGAGGAGTGACATATTTTGGCACAGACGCAAAGTGATGAAGAAATGATGGGGGAGGGTTTATAACACAATGACAAATTGAAAATAACAGGTCAAAATCATAGTGGTCAATGATGCCAGTAAAGTTGCTGTGAGTGTGCCATGCCCCACGCCAACAGTGTTGGAGTTTGTTAAGTGACTGCATGCAGACTGGAGGTAGGGTGTCTGGTTATTGCACCCAGACAGACTCCAAAGCTTTATGTGCAATATGGTGTCTGTCAAATTCACAGCTGAACAGCAGGAACTTGAAACGCATCATGCAAGCGTCCAAAGAATAGTGAAGGGTGGACCAAAGTGTTGCCTAAACCCCTAGCGGCAGAGGGGGGCAGAGATGTGCGTTTGGCCGGTCGGCTTAGTCAGATTCACACTGTGATCCAGATGGCCAAAATGTTGAGGCTATTTCACAAAGTCCTTTATCTTAACATAATGGGTATTTCCTGAAATCTAGAGAATCAAGAGCAGAATATTCCTCTTTGTTCCACAAGGTCTGGATTTAGTGCACCACAATGTTGAACTACTTTGCACATTTATTGTCAGAGGAAAAAAGATCCATTTGCATAAAGAAGAATATGAGCAAAGTTAAGGGCAGTCATGGCAATATTTATTTATTGATGTAAATGAGATGCTTGACCTGACCTGAAGTGTCTATTGATAATTTAGAGAGGACATACCACACCACTGTAGCCCCAATGTAAAATACTTTCTTGTGATATCATGTAACTAAATCTTAAAACTTTCAAAGCCTCCTAATTATACATCTTTTTTATTTAACATGTCATTTTAATGAATCTTCATTTAGGTAATTTGTTAATAACAAGACTAGAAGGGCCCTCAGAGAGCACAGACCCCCACCAAGGCATGCCTTTAACAATGTTAATGCAGTGTGAATTTTCCCAGTCAGTAATTGTTTCTTTTTTCAACATCACATGAATGCAGCAAAAGTGCCCCAAAACGTGATATTAAGGAAAGTGAAACATAATTTGTGTATTTTTCCCATGATTCAGATCTGCTCTAAAATTGTATAGATTATTCTCTGGCCCATGTTACACCTTTCCACCAAGGTTCATGAAAATTGGACCAGTAGTTTTTTGTCATAAACCTGCTGACAACTAAACAAACAGACAAGCCAAGGTCATCCATGAAGATGTGTTGTTTTTTCATCCAAAAAGATTGGATCAAGATAACTAGACAACTCAGCTTTGAAAGTACCAGAGTTTGGAAAGTTACAGTTTACCCTGAATTTTCCAGTCAATCAGGGTTAATCTTTTTAATCTGACAGGTCAGAGTGATAATCTCATCAGTGTTTGACATTTAAACTTCTGCCTGAGCAAAAGGACTATACTGCACAGTTACTACTAGATACTCCTGGCAACTGTAACAGGAATGATTGGTGCAGACATTACATTTTAATTAGACAGGACTAGTGACAGTTAAATTAACAATAAAAGTCTTTAATAAATTAAATTGAATAATTTTGTCAAAATTAGCTACAAATTTCCATTATGTAGAAATCAAGTTTGGTGAGGTCATTTTAACCAGAGCTTTTAGTCCTGTCCAAATGCGCCATGTCAGTAATTATTCCGGGAAATGTAAGTTAAAAAAGCATACCTTGGATAAAACTAGACCTGTCCGAATACAAAACTCTGTAGAACATAAAACAAACATATGTTGATATTCTGTCATATCCCATCAATACGTAGTTTCCGCATTTTGGTAGAATCAGGGATTTTTCAATCCCGTGTGAATTGGCCATTTAAATTACAGATGTCCTGAGGTAAGACTATTTTACCACACCTCCCCACATTAAACTAGTCCTGTCCGAACAGGGCTTTACATTGACAGAATCCCTTAAATTTAACTGACTTGGTGTTATACTGTGACGATTAAGTGTTCCCTTAATTATTTTGGAGCAGTTGCTCACTTATCGCTCATAAATTGTTGCAACAATTTTAGGTTTGAAACCATTTGTTACACAGATTTGGTGCACAATTTACCCATTTTTTTTACCATATGAATAAAAACGGTCAATAACCCCTCCAAAAATACCACATTAGGAACCAGACCTTAAGGAACACCAAAGACAAATCCATGCCGTGATCTCAAAAACTGTATTTATAACAAGATATTTGGAGATTCTGCAGGAATTGCATTTTTCGGCGATTGGATTACAAGCACTTTTATTCTTGAAACTGTTCAGGAACCCCCCTATTGTCAATATACATAGGAAAGCTTTCCACCTCTGCTCTAGGTCTCTAGTTTGGGGTTGTAAAGTTTTCAAGAGGCTGTGATTATCCTCAAGGTCACAACAGATGTTATATAGTGAACTCAAGTTTCAAAAAATTCTTTATCTACAATACAATGGCTACTATGGAGACTAATATATTCACACATGAAAACAAATGGGCTCACTGAATCCACATACGTCTCAGCTTTCCAGTCAGATCCAACTTATGCAATTCAAAACTGTTTAGGGTTCCCAGAATGCAGAAATGTCCAGCTACATAATTTTAGAATAGTCCAGGATTAGGTCTAGGATGAAAATGAAGTGGGCAATGAAGGGGGACTCATGGATACTCATAGAACCTATTTTTATTCAGATATCTTGAGGTCAGGGGTCAAGGGATCCCTTTCAAGATAGCCATTCCATTTTTCACTCGCCAAAATTTGGTCTATCTTTGGAGTGTAATTTAGCCCCATAACCTACAGCTTAACATGTTATTGATGACATAGTTCATCTAGTTTTGTGTGATACCTTCTCTATACAACAAAAAGCAAGCCTGCTATAGCCTCCAAAAGACAAAAAGTCATCAAGGTGCAGGTCAAAGTTAATAGATACAATGCAGCACAGAGGCATCAACTGTCTATAAAGCAATCATCAAAACAGCAGCAGATTTACAAATCAATGATAAAAAGCAGCTCAGGCATTCCTAGAAGCTGTCACATTTTATACTGTGCCTCGGTTCTGTTACTACTGTAAATCGGATTATGGAGGAGTGGGAGTGGTTATTGATTGAAATATGCCCCCAGGCACAGCATGTGTCCAATTTGTAGAAATTTGAGGTAGAAGTGAAAAACAAGGAGAACAGTGCAGTCACTTTGTTAAACCCACCCTAACAAAATGCTATTATTTTCCACATGGATAATTGTGGAAATTATCATTGGCTATATATATAGATTCATTGGTTGGCCGATTAATGGGGCCAATTAATGCCATTTAGAGTTAATCAGCATTGACTGATGCCTGCAATCAGAAGGCCAATTAACAAAAATGTCTGCAGACACAAGCCTTCCACTGGCAAAACTTGCTCATAGTGCTCAAAAAACTATGGTATGGGCGTCCACTATACCCTACTCCTTCTCCTGACACGTAAAACATTCATCAGATCTGTCGACCACTAACTGCCATTACAGCACTGTTGTCTAGATACAAGCCAGAATGCCACTTCAATGTGTCAAATTAGGAACACATTCAACTGTGTGATTAGCCTTGGCTATTTGCTAACCCCTCACCTCCAGGAATGAAAAATACAGCCAACACGGGTGGCCACTTGAGGCTGGTTCCAAAAGCCAGTTAATCTCCATAGACACCCCATGTTAAAATGCCCAACTTAACAGCAGATATAAACATGTTTACAACTTCTCTACTCTCTCAACTGTACAGGATGTGATTTTTTTAAATAACATGCCCGATTAAATGATAGTAAGGCTTAAAGTTATGTATAATTAAGGGCATGGGTGCTGTAAGTGGTGGGTGGGTGCCATCCAGGGTTCATTCAGCATGTCTAAACTCCACCCACGCTCCACCTCTTTGCCTATTTTTTAGATTAGCCAGTATTCATGCACTGCCAAAATGGCAATGACCCGAGTGTCTCTTCAGAAACTATTTGTGAGGTCATGGTGACTACATCCACAGACTATGACTGCTATGCAGGGCGTGTCTTGCCAAAAAAGTAGTGGTATTTATAATAATGCAATCAATGGCTGTATACCAAAATGATTCTGGATGCAATTGAATAGACCTACAACCAATTAGAGCAAAACAACAAAACATGTGACGTAGTGCTGAGCCACTGACAGATATAAACAGACTTCAGTGTGTAGAGATGAGCTGTGATGGACATATATGTGTGTATATATATACATACATATATATATATATATATATATATATATGTGTGTGTATATATATATACATACATATATATATACATATATATATACAGTTCTGTATATATACAGTACACAGCATTTATAGGATATAAATATAAATATATATATTTATCCTTTTTTGTACACCACTTCTATGTGGCATCTAGTGTTGACCTGCTCTCTCTCCCTGAACATCCCCACACTGGAAGGGGGCATCTGGCCATAGTTTAGTTGGTATGAAAGTTTTTGATTGAATACGATGTATATTTTCTGGGACCCTTCTGTGTGAAGTTTACATGTTCTCCCTGTGTCTGCGTGGGTTCTCTCCAGGTTCTCCGGCTTCCTCCCACAGTCCAAAGACATGCACGTGTTAGGATAATTAATTACTCTAAATTGCCCATAGGTGTGAATGTGAGTGTGAATGGTTGTCTGTCTCTATGTGCCCTGCGATAAACTGGCGTCGTGTCCAGGGTGTACCCTGCCCCACGCCCGATGTCAGCTGGGATCAGCTCCAGCAGTGTTTTCAGCAGTGGTTTCTGCTAAATGACAATCAGGATATCTAAATGGCATTGTGTATATGCACATTGAGCAGGCCCAATTTTACAGTTAATGACATTCATTATTTTTACCTGATCTTGGGCCATGTCTCGAGGGCACTGGAGCTCTGCTGCTATGAAAGTTGCAGACAGAAAGGGGCTTTGAGACAAACAGCCTTTGCACTGCAGAAATCTGGTAACCATGCCCTCCTCAGGATTCCAGATGGCATTATATGCTGCATGAATGAAAAGCAGTGGGAAAGCGTGTAACTTTACTGACTTCAGAGTAAAAATATGTGCCTTAAAAGGATCAAAGCATGTCCATATGAATGTTCAAGTCTGTTTTAAAACAGGGATGGAAAAAGCGCCAGTGTATTAATTTCTAACCATTTGCAGTTATGAGTTAATTTAGCAGTTATTTATTTTAAAAATGTATTTCCAATCGTCATTTCTATTTAGTTTTGAATGCTCAGTTGTGGGTGCAATGGCATTTGCCTTTTTTGATGGAAAAACATGTAACGTGTTGCTTAGTAACTTTTCTTGTAATACAAGATTTGCCACTACTTTAATACTGTTCTTGTCTAATCAACCTGCTGTCAACCCACCAGTTAAACTGTTATCACGGTAGGGTTGCAGAGTAGTCCTTAGGGCTTTTAGTGATGTGAGACTTTGGACTACCAGCAGTGTGCCTGAGTTGTCTGTAAATGATGGCTGATGCGGGCAGCGGCTGGTCCTTTCTGCAGGACTAAATCTGTTTTTTCCCAGAAAAGCGAGGTGTTCAAATTCACAAACAGCACGCTGTAGTGAACCTAAAAAATAAGGCATAACAGAGAAATGAAATCAGCGCCAAAATGAAATACAATTACTCATTACATTCAGTAATGGCATGACTCAAAATTCTGTGCAATTGAAACATAAAAGGGATTTCTTTGAAATTACCATGTGCAACAGGAAGCAGTTCCTTTCCGCACATAGAACAGTAGAGTCCCAAAGAGCATGGCTTCTGGTCATTGACTCTGTAAGTAAGGCAAAGAATCGGTCTCAGTCCATATCTCAGAACTTTCTTTTTTATATGCAAACGCAAAGAAGGGGCTGTCAAGAAACACCTTTGAGGAGTTTCTGAATACTTGTTCAATAAATTTCATAGGCAGATTAGTAACCCGTTAAGTGGAAAAATGTTGTTTTCAAAATGCTAATTTTGTCTAAGTGCTAAATTTTCTTTTCTTTTATTGCTATTCATTGGTCTTAAACTGTATTTCTTTTAATCAGTATGTTGACATCAGACAGCTTTTTCTGTCAGATCCTTTGATTTTTACATTGTGTTCACATAAGATGTGAAACGCGGTGATATGACTCATTACCCTCCACTGTGTCTTCTTTATGTGCTTGTGTGTAACACATGGAGAAAACAGAATAAATGCTAAATCTATCACTGCATATGTAGTACAGCAGCACCGATACGTCTATATTTATTGCTTTTATTTCAATTAAAACAATTATAAATATTGCAATACAAGGAAAAGACAAGCACAGTAAATATTGATAGTGATGAGAAATAGTATATCAATGAATGTCATTTGCTGAAAAAGTTAACTTGACACTTACCTTTCTTTTTGGAGAGGTCTTTTTAAAACCCCTGCATCTCTGCTTGCAAGATCTCTACATTTATAGCTTGGTTGAAAAATAAAAGTTTTTGTTTTCATAAAGTAGCTGCATACCTGTAAACAACACCAATGCAGCATAGTATAAAAAAAGAATATATTGTTAAAAAATGTCGAAGAGCATTTAAGGGAATATTTCTAGATGTTACAGTTATTAAATAATACTAACTTAAAACTGGTTCCCAACCTTTTTGGTTTCATGTACCCCACTTATGTACCCCCTACTAGTTAACTATTGCAACCATTTATCCATTACTATTAGCTACTGCAACCGTTTACAGCTTTTGTGCTTGTTTGCTAACCAGAGATAATAAAACAGTTGTGTTGATGCTGAAAACCTGTGTATAACTACTTTTCTTTTTCTTTTTTTTTTACACACAGAAAAGTGATCAAGAATTAATAAGAGAAAGAATCAGACCAAGCAGATTGGATAATGGCAATATCCATAATGACTTTAGCTGGATTCATGCTTCAACTTCAGGGAGGTGCTATAGCTACAACAGAGGTACAAAGATGTAACTATGCAATTGGGCAATGGAGATAACACATGGAGACCACATCCGCTGTGATTGGCTTGCTAAAAGGTAGTGATGCTGGTATGTGTTGGTTATAAGAAAAAAATCAAAATCAGGACAAATATAAAAACACAGTTTACATACATTGCTATGTGCAGTTTTTAAAAGTGTGATCATAAGAGCAGCATTATGGTGGTGTTTGCAAAAGCACTGTATGGAAATGATATATTGCTATACATAGCCCATTTTTGATTAGCTTACAAAGAAGGAATCTAGAAACTCAGAAATTTTGACTGAATTTTGACCACAGGAACTGGGTCATAGGTTTCTGGGTTTTACTAGTTCTTGCCATCCAAAAAGTCCCTGCTCCCAAGGTAGAAATTAACAAACTATCAGGGTGAAGATCTGATGTACTCAATGTTACTGGCCGATTAATTAGATGCGTGACACTACAATACAATTTGTGGGCATCATCCAGAAAAGTCAACATCGGCAGTAAATAGTGGCCAGATGAGCTGTTGATTCAACATTTCAAGATGTAATTCCTCGTCTTAAACATTTATTTGCCCAGCAAAGTGTAAAGCCAAAATGTTTGTAATGTATTTTTGTAATGTGTGCAACCTTCTCTAATGTGTTAATCAACATTGGCATGTGCAGTACATGCATTGCTTGTTCAGACTGTATAACCTAGGATTTTAAGTTCTATATAGATTAGTTCACCTTTTGGTTTGGCGTGCTGACTTCTTCGGAGTGACATCCAGTACTGGATGAGTAGGACTATACCCTGCTGCTCCAGCTTCTTGCAGACCTCTTATGTCTTCTTGTTTGGGAGTCACAACATCCAACTCAGCCCTTCTACCTGGTGGGGTAGGCACTTTTTTGAGAGCTTTGGGTTCCCTCACATCCACAGAGGATTTTCCTGACTCAGTCACTTGGTCATTTACACTTGGTTCCAAGATGAGCTCTGTCCGTTGACCGGTAATCCAGCTATCATTCTCTGGCAAAACATGTGCCTGACAAGCATTCGTTTGAACTATGGCTTTTTTGAAGCGGTATACTCTGGGTCTGGCTCTGGATGGTCTGCGCTTCAAAGTCAGAATCATTACCTTTAACTCATGATCTGCTCCGGCCTTGTCAGTCCTCATCTGGTTGCTCCTGGTCTCACTCTGCTGAAGACTGACTCTCCCTACACTCTTGGCATCATAGCCTCCACCTATCAATTACAATTAAGTTACATTTTAGCATTTAATAGATATATCTGACAGTCATGTTTTCCTGAGTTGGAATAACAGGAAAAAGTGATTAGAGTAACGGTTGTTTAGTTCTTAAATCTGCATTGGGCAGCATCATAATCTCGCACTATGAACAGCATAGCATCCTTCATATTCTAAATGTTTTCTTGTTTTAATACATTTTAAATTGGATA
Source organism: Echiichthys vipera (assembly GCF_963691815.1). Classification (NCBI taxonomy): domain Eukaryota; kingdom Metazoa; phylum Chordata; class Actinopteri; order Perciformes; family Trachinidae; genus Echiichthys; species Echiichthys vipera. Next base: position 33,901,970 of record NC_139830.1, read on the forward strand.
TTTAACACTACTGATTATTAAAAGGTGAATATTATTTTATACAAGACAGTGATTCGGAATTAGCAATGTTAAGGCTTGGTTTGGTCAAATTTGCCTTGTGTAAGTGGCAGAGGCTGGATGATTCAACCATTTATCTAGGACTTTAAGTTAATTATTTTGTTATTTCTTTGCTCGCCTGCCAATTTTTCTCATATATGACAACTGCAACAGTGGTGGTCAGCAGACTCAGGTTGGCGTTAGCATTGGTTATTTTTTAAAAATATACTATTATATATTAAATAAAAGTTTGAAATCTTAATTGTTTTAACTGTCCTCTTAAAGGTTCTGTTTAATGTTCAGAAAACCCTTTTTATTAAAAACAGTGGCCATTAAATGAACTCCTCATCCTGTAGCTTGCACTTGCATCTTCATAAGCACGTGAGCCAAGTGAGAATTGGCCAAAACAGGGAGACTGAACATGCAACAGGGACACCTTTATCATGTCGGTAGAATACTGTAAAATGAATTACAGGGGAGCACAGGGGAGCCACAGCCAGCAGGCCAACGTTCTAAGCTTAGGTCACAGTGAGCTAACATTACAAAACAAGCTAAGGTTAGCCAGCTAACTGTAATAGCGCACTCACACTGTCCATCCGTACCGTGTCCAAACAGGTTCCACGGGTAAAGTCTAGTTCGTTTGACCAGTGTTAGTGCAACCGTACCGCGCCCAGCTGCGGCCCGCTTGCCGGCCGGGGACCGTTTGGGAGAGGTGGGCTTTTGTAAAGCATGTCTGCACATGTACGAGCACAAGCGCCTGTTCCGACATAGAAAAAAAGAAGGACGGACCATGCGCTGACCTTTAAAACAATGGTGGCGAAAGGTCCACGTTGGTGTGATGCGGAGTTGGAGTGATAATTGCAGATTTGGTCGGATGATGTTACGGCGTGATGACGTGTAGACGGGCAAGAAGCATTCCGCCGAGGCCCAGGCAGTGTGAGTACAAACTGGCCTGGCCCGTGCGGGGAGAGGGAGGGGACAAGTACCCTAAAGCACAGGGCACGGTACGGATGGACAGTGTGAGTGCGCCCTAACTTAGCTTCACTGCACGGATCTGGCGTTGTAATGTTAGTTGATAAAAGTAATTTGCAAACGGCAAGCCAGCCAGACCAGCCCCAGATTTTGCTACATCAGCTAGCTATCAATTCCTTCACATAAGCAAGCAAGCTAATAATGGCTAACATTAGCAAACTAAAACCATATTATTTTTCAAGTTAGTATTTCCTCTAGGATTTTAATCACCACCTAGGGAAAATCATTTTGTTGTACAACCACAACACATGCTGTGCCTCCACTACACATACTCAACTAATCTGATCCCAGTCTACCCCAAGTCCAACTCCCCACCGGATCAGCAAACTAGCTGTTGCTGTTAAACAGGACAGGTGTCAACCTTAGGTCAGTCTCACAGCCACCGCTGCAAGAACACAGCATGTGTGGACTAGCATGCAAATATCCCATCCTTTGAAATTACCCGAGAAATTCCAATTGCCCATTGGCAATAAAAAACTATTAATATCTGCAAAAAGTTACACTAAGAACCTTGATTCACATTTGTATTTTTTCATATCAGCTGAAGCCACTACAAAATCTTTCCAAATTCCCCCTGGCAACTGCAGAGGTACCCACCGTGGACACATAACCCTGTTAGGTACCACTGTTCTAGTTTACTAAAAAAGCCAGCCTATAGTTAGACCAGAAGTGAGTCCAAGTTTTTTTAGACAAAGCCCTTGTCTCAAAAAATGTGAAAGAGGGTTCTTGATTAGTCACTTCATTTGACACTAGACAGAGTGTTGACCCCTCACAATCCAGAATTTAATACGAACAAACACCACAAATCTGTGGGAATGTTGTCTTAATATAGCTTTAAGGATTTGGGTTTGGGGGAAAAGTCTGAAATCGTCTAATGGGGAAAAACACAGTCATTCATAGCCATTACTGAGTCTTTCACAAATGTGAGGTCCCTATTGAGTGCTTTTAACACACATTCGCTGGCATTTCCACACTCTGCATTTAGATGATGTTGACGAGTGGCCATGCACGATTACATAGACAAGGGTCTTAGGGAGGCAGTTGATGATCAGAAAAAAGCTTTAATGGAACACTTGTCTGTTCTGCTCGTCTGCGAAAATCACACATTGGTGAAGTTTGCGCTGTAATGAGACATATCACATCAGTGTAATCATGTTTAATCTAATCTTTCTGTCTCCTTTCAACTTAGCCTGTTTGACGATTCTACATTTAGCATTGGCTTGATTAAATTACCTCAGCTCCTCAGACCCAATCAAATATGGCCACTAAACTGCTGATTACACATACATAATGTATTGCACAGATGGGTCACAAAAATGACTGTTTTCCTCCATGAATAAATCACAAAAAAGAGGTTAAGATCTAAATGTCAGTGAATTATACAGCTCTACCAATATGGAAACTACACTGTTAATGACTAGTTACAATATCACTGGCTTTGTTTTATGAATTCAGATTAATTATACTAGAGTTATTTAATTGGTGAAGATATTTTAATATAAATATATAATAATATATAAACGCAGTTCACAGTTTAATAAGTCTACCTAGCTAAAACGAATGTAGTTTATACTATTTTAGAGAAGTGCAGGTTTAAATTGGTCATTTTAGTGAATGTTATTGAACTGTATTGTGTAATTATACTGAGAAGGGTTTCTAATATTCCAGTCTACCCTCAGTAATAGAAATGATGGAAAAAATATAAGGAAATAATAAATATTTGGTGACAGTGCAGAAAAGTCTGATAGGACTTATGTGGTTACGGAAAAGGAACACTGTTACAGGAAATAGGATAAGAAAAAAATATGAATGAACACCAACATTTCATTTTATTGTGACTTAACAGAATTCATGAATGCTTGTATTGAAAGTAAAACATATGTGAACCCATGCCATATAGGTTTATAGCTCATTTTACATAATTGGAATTGAAATTTGGGAAAACAAAGGGAGGTAGGTTAGGTTAAATCAGGCATGTCTAAAGCATCTATGTTCCTTACCCATAATCTACAACCACATCATTAAAACAGAACTAACTGATTACTTACTTCATAGGAATACAAATTAGTTTGTGGTTTTATATTTTAATGATTTGTTTAAAGGCACATTCAATCAGTGCTGCAATGTTGTTGGTTTGTTATGCATTTTTTAACTGAGACTTTATGGCCTTAATAAGATGTGCTGTCACACTGCATTAGAAGAGATCGCTGAAGCCTCATCATATACTGCATGCATGATAAGAGAGTTAGGGCTTTGTTGCCTGAGGCAGCTGCAACATACATGGATACTTTACAGCATGTTTGGAAATTCTGCAAGACGATCTGTGAAACTTATGCAGCAACAGAAAAACCTGAATATGGTACACTGCACTGATATCTGATTCAATAACTGAAAATTGTTCTACTGCTATGTGCATTGAATGTGTTATTTGCACTTTATTTCTAGGACATATTGCCTTGTTCACAAAATTTCTTGTGTCCAGGTTAGTTACCTGTTGGAGTGGAGGGAGCTTTCTGCCTGGACCTGGACAACCTGCGAAGCCGACTGCCTGACTGACTGCTCTGGTTATCCACCTGCTCTCCCTCCTCACCTTGCTTCTTTCCTATGATTTCTTTTCCCTGTCCCTGTGACAGCACTGTGATCTCCTTACTGACTGAAATAGCACTCTGTCCATCAAAAGCCGAGGCTTGCCCTTGCCCTCGGGCCTGCTCAGAGCCAAAAAGTTCTTCTGACATTAGGGCAAAGCTCTCTGACCCTAAAACCATCCTGGGAGGTGACTTGGTCTTCATCTCTTTCTGTGGGCTGCCTTCATCACCTTCACACTCGAAAAGTTCTGGGGTAAAGAAGACAGTTTGGTCCTCCTCTTCATCTTCATTTGAATTGTTCGCTGAGGGCAGTTCACTTTCACAGCTGGGAGGGGTCATTGCTGGAGAAGGCTCCAGAGTCAGATTGTGTGATTCCACTTTGATTTCACTAGAACTGTGTCCTCCCCCTTGTTTGAGACTGGTGGCCTCAGTCTTCTTTTGTGGAGAGAATTTCTGTGGTTTCTCCTTGTGCTCCGAATGATTAGAGGTTTCCAGGTGCTGGCTGGAATCAATGGGTGCTTTTTCTTTAAATATTGGCTTCTTGAAGCAGGGGCTGGAGGTGAACATGTGGTACAGAGGCTGAGCAGTTCTTTTTTGAAGCAATAGGGGCCCTGCTGGGGAACTGTGCTTTGTATTCAACCATTCTGCATCAAGGAAACAAAACATTCAAAATGAGTTTACAGTGGATATTTATTAATCTAATACTGGCATATAAGTAAAATCTGACAAAGACAACAGAGCAAACACCTTAAGACTCATGAAGATGTTTTTTAGTCTCACCATGAAATGAGACTGGTAAGCAGAGCACCATGGCTGCCAAGGATATCTTATAAAGAAATATATAAATGCAAGCTTACGCTCAATATAATCCAAACAAAGGTCAAGGGGATTTAATTAAAAGCAACAGTCCAACATCTGCTCATCAGGGCCACTCAGGCACGCAAAAGACCTTACAGTAATGAGGCGAGCCACTCAACTGATCCCATAGCCCCCACCCCCAACTATGAGGATGGGGTGGGGGTCTGCTACTGCACCGCTATCCACCACACAGAATTCAACTGGGCAAGCAGCTCAACCTTGTCATGACCCCAGAGACAATGGGTGCTAGCCAAGGCAATGTGCAAACATGTCACCTACAATATTTTCTTGTGGTGATGTCATGCTCATAGACCCATCCACAAAAATGACAGGCAAAATTGAATACTGGAACATTGAATACTTCTAATGTCATAATTCATGAAGAAAGTGTGGTTATATTAGCTATGATTTATGTATTTATTTATCAGAGGTTTAGCCACACTAGAGGAACAATACATCATCACATCCCTTTTGTGAGTTGAACAGACTGAAAGCAACTTAAATTTAAAAATAAAAAACAATTGGTTTCTGAGCTAGACTTTAACACTTTCATGTTGCTCCTAACCATTCCATCAGAAGAATTCAGGTTCTTGTTTCAATATTGGTACATGCGTTTTAGTGTTTGCATGAGATTTTTTGACCATAAGATAAATAAAGAATGATGCCAGCCTCATCTTTTAAGCTATTCTTGTGATGTAAAACATCAACTATATGGAAAGTACATATAGCTACACGGTGGTTATTCGTACCGGGCAGGTGTGAATGTGAGTGTGAATGGCGTCCTGTCCAGGGTGTACCCCGCCTCACGGCCAATGTCAGCTGTGATTGGCTCCAGCCCCCCCACGACCCCGATAGGGATAAGCAGTTATAGCTATATTTTGGAGGCCTTGGATAAGAAAGCTATAAACCTTGCAGCACCAAAAATTCTACTTTAAACCTTTCAATGTAGCTCACCTGCTTTTTCGTGTTGTTCAGCTTTCAACTGTGTATAAGAGAAAAAATGGACGTTGGAGAGGCTTGTGTCCTTCTGGGGTGTCTGAGGTTCTGTGGTCTTGAGCAGACTCTGTCCCTCCACAGTTACTGACAACTGACTGCTTGGAGATAAGACAGAAGAGCTATGGGTCTGACTGCTGGCAGGAGCCACCTTCACCTTCTGTTGCACCTGAGAGAACGCAACCAGAGACTGCATGGCGTTGCTGAAGGTGTCATGATGCTTCACGTGCTGGCGGACCCATTTAGACAGACCTGAGATTACAGGAACAAACACATCAGATACTCAAATCAAATACTACCAAAAACCTTACAGTGGATAACTATTGCCATCTAGTGTTCAAGTTGAGAGGCTGCGCAGTCAGCCAGTGCCACACACTGTAAACATTGAGTACCTGTGATGTACTTATTGGGATTATTCCTGTAGCGGTCATCTACGAGAATTAGGGCACCCCAGTCATTCTTGTGGCGGATACACCTGTAAAATTAAGTTTGAGGGTTTAAGTACAATAGACAGAGAGCACCAAAGTAAATCTTCAATAACACTGGAGCTGTAAAGGACAGATTTACCTTCCCAGAGCCTGGTTTAGAGCTCTGTAGGCCTGAATCTCATACCAACGATGGCCTGGGAGAAGACCTCTGGTTTTACAGTGTTGGTCATTGTACTTCATCTTCAGTTCGACCTGAAACCACAGGACAGTATATTAAATGATGATTCTATGTCCTATGGGACTGTATTTTAGTTCGGCAAAATGAAAGATGTTGCACTGTTTTCCAGTACACCACTCTTTACACAACAAATGTTTCAGTTATCTTGCATTCATCTGGGTTGTTTCTGGTACCTTTCATCCACTAAATAGTAATGTGACTTATAAACCACCATACATAATAGGGGGGTGAATGGGTGGGTTTGAATGTTGAGTTTTTTTATTTTACTCAACATTCATGCTTTTGTTCAATGAAAGAATTGATTGTTAAATAAAATATTTAAAACTTGATAAAGTTTTACTTACAAATAAATCTGTTGCAATCTAATGTTTTTTAATTGTAATATTTTTCATGGATGACAAAAAAATGTTTATATTTATGTTTGGATATGATACAGTATGTTTAAATTACCCCCAATTTCCAGTGTTTTCCCATAAATTCAAATTATTCCCATGGAAAGGTTCCAATTTGTAATATTTACAAAATTCCCCAGCTTAACTTCCTGTGGAAAGTTTCTGAAAATTTACCAGACGTTTTCCGCCCCTTCGCAACCCTAGGTAAACGTGAAAATATTAGTAATTTTTTGAGAAAAGTGGATACAAAGTGATGAAGCCAACACAACTGAAAACATTAAGAAAATGAAGTTGCTAAATAAATTAAAGATTCATGTTGTTTAATTTTGATGGTGTTGGGGTGTGTGTGTATGTGTGTGTGTGTGTGTGTGTGTGTGTGTGTGTGTGTGTGTGTGTGTGTGTGTGTGTGTGTGTGTGTGTGTGTGTGTGTGTGTGTGTGTGTGTGTGCAAAGACATACAGTAGTAAAGGTTTCAATCAAAGACTTTGGTAAGGATGAGAAAAATAAAAAATGTGATTTATTTCCAACCATCACACAAGCTGCAAAACCATCTTGGTGACTATTAACGTTACTAGAGAGTTCTTGATTTTGTGACATTATTGACAAAACATATTTCTAGGACTATCCAATTAACAGAAATGTTCAGTTGATTGATCTGGTTCTGGACTGAACTGGTTCAAAGAGGACGAGGAAAGCAGTTTGAATACTATTTCAGTAACTCACCCCACTTTGTTAGAAGAAGAAGAATTACTTTATTTATCCCGCAACGGGGAAATTGAATTTTTTCACTCTTATTATTAATCATGTTACACATACAGGCCCGAAACACACACACACACACATAAACATGCAATTAAGGAGAGTTGTTAGAGCGAGGGGGCTGCCAGTGACCGGCGCCCCGAGCAGTTGGGGGTTCGGTGCCTTGCTCAACAGCACCTCGGCAGAGCCCAGGCGATGAACTGGCACCTCTCCAGCCACCAGTCCACACTCCATACATGGTCCACACAGGGACTTGAACCAGCGACCCTACGGTTCCCAGCCAAGTCACCTATGGACTGAGCTACTGCCACCCCCATTTATTATTGGCATTATGTTATTCAGGGAGTGACCTCAAGAAAACAGTAATATAAAATGTACACATACCAAAACAAGGGTTAAGAGGTTTGGGGTATCCAAATTAATCACAGGGCATCCTGGTGGCTTCGTGGTTGAAACGTGTAACATATAATCACAACGTGCTTGGTTAGATCCCAGCCTACCCCCCTTCTTATTCTCCATATTGTATGCTATTATATAGTTAAGGCAAAAATCTCTTCTTTTTTGTCTGGCTACAGAACGATTACTGAACATATTGAACAAATATGCTGTTCTCGAAAACAACAGGCATGGTGTGCTATGGCAGCACCGGCAAAGAGGGTTTCATACATGTCTACTAATAGAGAATTAATCGCATTAATCACGGATATGAAGGGGAAACCAAGTGGGCGATGGATCTAGAGCAAACTAAACCCCAAGCAAATACTACTCAGGACCTGAAGGGGTTGGGTATTACTTGCCCTTTACAAAGGGGGAACAGAGGGGCTAAAGAGGGGCCATGACAGTGTAGAGTGAAGGTAGGAGTGAGTAGACAAGGTGGCCTAGGTGACATGAAGCATCCCTGCACAAAAATGCCAGGAAAGCATCCATCCATTTGCATCTGTCGCTGCTGATTTTAGTGCTAACCTTTCAGAATTGACAAGTGAAAAGTTCAGCTGGCGTTTGACGGGATGCCATGCAGGGCAGGCTGCTGAACGGGGCCTTAACTGCTTTTGACAGTTACCGTGTGTTCGCCCTGAGCCACCAAACAAAGGGCTGTGGCAGGTACAGCCTGTTCCCTCACGCGCATCAGACAATGCCACTGTGGCCTGTCTGGGCTTGCCTAAACAAACAAGCAGAGTCATAGGAATTTATAAATGTTGCCCCAAAGTTGGCCTATGACTAATAACACCTCATCTTAGAAGCATACAAACAACTGAGCAACACCTGCCACCAAGGAAAACCTACCCTGACACTGGAAAACATTTATAGTTTGCATGGTAGACCTTTCAGGAGATTTTGAATCACAGGTTTTATCTGCAATGATATAATAGTAGTGCAGGCTGTCAGGCAGCTCATATAGCCAGGCCAAGTATTGGTAATGCTGATGACTTCGTGGTGAGATGTTTGTCGACGTATGAGACACAAGAGCAGTTAAAGAATACACTTCTAAACACAGTTTGAACAGAAAGGCTAGTAGCCTCGAGCTGGCGGTGTCATCTGAATCCAATCACAGTCCATTTCAGCGTTCGCGCCATCACATCCTTGGTCTCTACCATGTCATCGTCCAATCTAACATGACAGGTTGCATATGTGAAAAAGCCAATCCTGGCTGCTAGCAAATCTCGCAAATGTGCAAGAAACCATAAGCTAGAAGGGATTAGTTAAAATGTCAAGAGATCACTCGCTTGCTTTGGCCTTGTCCTCTACAGCAACCTGTTCATCCCTAAAAACATATATTTGACCACTAGGCACGATTCGCAGCTGAGCGCATCTGTTTGAGCTACATTTTACGCAGGGTGTGTGTATGTGCGCGTTAGTGTCAGCGTGCGCGCCTCGGGCGGTCCGAGACATCTTGTGCTTGTCATCGAGATTGCTGAGCGCCTCATCTGCCACATAAGTCTGAGCTGACAGCTGAGTGGCTCATCGTGAAGGCAGTGTCCACGTGTGTGTGTTTGTGTTTGTGCACGCACACATGCTCACTAGAGCATCAGACTATCACACTGCTTCCCAACATGTTCATGGATCAGCAAGGCTACACACAGAATCCTGCATAGATAGTTGATCTCTTTATGTTCCACTAAAACGTTAACAGTTCAGAACATTAATTAATGGAAAGTCAAGTTTCTAGGCTTTACCTATATATGAAAGTTCCAGCTTACCTTAAGTTCTGAATGGTAATGAATAGGGATCGGTATGGAACAGGGCTGCAGTACAGAGTTTGGTCTCAGTCTCCAGAAAAGGTTTATCTCAGACTTGTTTCGGTCTTGTGGTGTTCTGACACCAAGTTGTCTCATGGAGTTTTTGACTTGACCTTTCCTCAGTTTGGTGGGCATTTTGTGTAATTCATGGTGTTCTGGATCAGACTTTTCTAAGGCTCTTGGGAATATTAACTCAGACTTGTCTCACTTCTGTGAATGTTTTGATTCAAACTTGTCTCAGTCTCAGGGGTGTTCTGAGTGTGACCAGTTTTTTGTAATAGGTATTTTGATTCAGACCTGTCCAGCCAGTGGCATTAAACATTTGATAACTTTGGCTTCTTTTGTAAATTAAAATAAACAGGTTTATACCTCTTATAAGTATTATTTTGGTATTGAATCTTTTTATTGCATTGATAATAGCATCTTAAAATTTTTAACAGGAGCCAGCCATGTAATAGATATAGTAATATAAATTACTTGTGAGAAAATGACTGAATGGAGTTAAAGGTTGGATAAAAGGTTGAACATGCATTAGCAAAAAAAGAATGTAAACTAAGACATCTGAAGCTGGTCTGTGGTGCTGACAAGGACAGTACAAGTGGTGATCATGTATTATATAGCCTTCCTTTAGTGGTTGCTGATAAATCCATATGTACAATCTTGAGTGTGCCTGGAACATCCATAATCCCCTCTTCTTGATGATTTCCATGAACTCTTCAACATTCCTAAAAAAATCCCCTTTATCCATCCGTTTTACATGCTTTCAGGCCTTAGAATTAAAATGCTTTTGTGGTCGTCTTTAATAAACGGCACCAACAAAACGTTAGCTGAGCCCATCATTTAACTAAGAGAGATGCCTTATCGGTTGTAAGTGTCTTTTTATTGCTTTTTAAAGCCAGTTATTGTTTGAGTCAATCACGCAGGACGCGAATGTTGACTGTAAAACATGCCATTGGAAAAACTCAACATAAATGTAAATCCACCTTTGGGAGGGCTTTCTCTGCAGAGGACTTTTCAAGTTCAACCTTTGATCTTTGTCACAATTACACAACAGGCCAGTAAAATGCCATGCTGTGTGCTTAGGCCGTAGCTTCTAAGAGTTATGCCTGTCTGGGAATGCAGGCCATGCAGGCATCTAAAGTGCTGGAGCAGTTTAAATGGAGAGAAGCTGGGCTTACACCTCTTATCCTAGCAATGGGGTGCTGCCGTGTGAGTACGGCATAGAATGAATGAATTATTATGTCTGGGTCCATGTGTGCTCTTAAGAGAATGTGCATGTTAGCACCAGTTTCAGTGCAGTGTCAATTTAAGAAAACACATTAACTGGGGCGGCCGGTGGCTCAGTGGTTAGAGCAGTCGCCCCATGTAAAGAGGCTGAAGGTCCTAAAGGCAGCGGCCGTGGGTTCGACTCCGACCTGCGGCCCTTTGCTGCATGTCTCCCCCTCTCTCTCTCACCCCAGTTACTGTCTGTCCTATCTAATAAAGGCTCGGAAAACTGCCCAAAAAATAATCTTGGAAAAAAAAAAACACATTAACACTGTTTAAATGAGTACGAATATAGCTACTGGTGTTTTGAAAAAAACTTGGCGATGTATAAGGTAACAGAGACAAACCACAGAGAAAAACAGCAGAGGTGCTACATCATACTAGCCATGTATTTCATTTGTGACGCAGTTGTCTAAACCATTATCTCGGAACCCATCAGCTATCAGTCTGAGGACAATTTAGCCTCTGGGGGTAACAGTTAATAATTCTGTCTTTCCTGTGTACGTTCT